>NC_083223.1:226695633-226996453 GCF_032191835.1 Heteronotia binoei | reverse complement strand
CAATAGATGAGGCATATTTTGGCACCTGTAGGATACATCGTACAAACTTCGATTGAACCATCTCCAATTTAGTTAATTTGTTATACAAGAAAATCTCAGCTCCATACATTAATTGGGGTATAACCTTGGCGTTATAAACCTTAATAGCCGCTGAGGCATTATAAGCGCCCTTAGAGGTGTAAAACTCCTGCAGAGCAAGCGCCGTGCGTTGGGCGTTACAGTGTACGTTTTCTATGTGCCCTTGGTAGGATCCTGTATGATGAAAAACGACCCCCAGATATTTGTATGTTTTAACTTGTTTCAGTTTTTCATCGTTAAAACGCCAAATCATTTCTCTGAATCTTTTAGTAAAGACTATAATTTTAGACTTGTCCCTGTTAACGACTAGATCTGTGTCAAGGCAAAAGAGAGAAAGCATTCTAAGCGACCTACGTAAACCAACTTGGGTTCTTGACAGGAGTAACACGTCGTCTGCATACAACAAGATGGGCACAGCAATCTTCCCGATCTTAGGGGGATGCAGACAGGGGTCAGTAAAATACCCTACAATGCTATTGATGTATAAATTGAAAAGTTGCGGAGCTAATATACAGCCTTGTTTGACACCTTTACTTGTTTGAATTGAATGAGTCAAATGACCTTGAGGGGTGCATTTTACCTGCATACTAGAATTTTCGTACAGTTTCATCATGAGAAATAGGAGTCTACGGTCAATTGATGTACTGTGCAGTTGGCGCCACAGCTTGTCCCTTGGTACGGAATCAAAGGCTGCTTTAAAATCTATAAACGCTGCGTATAAACGAGAGCCCTTTACTTCAGCCTGCTTATCGACTAGGAATTTCAATATTAGCACGTTATTCAGGTGAGAACGATTTCTTCTAAAGGCTGCTTGTACATTTGCCAGGATGTGGTTTTCTTCCATCCAGGTTGTTAATTTCTCCCGGAGGTGCAAGTCATATAGTTTCCCCACAATATTTAAAAGGCTGATTGGCCTGTAATTTTCAGGCTTCTCTCTCCCGCCTTTCTTGTATATAGGAGATACTAAAGCCTTGCTCCATTCCTCTGGCATTTTTGCTGTTTCGTCTATAAAAGTGAATAGGGAAGCCAGAACAGGCGTCCACCAGTCCTGGTACGATTTTATCAGTTCTATCCGGACACCGTCCGACCCTGGGGCCTTCCCACTTCTGATCTGCTTTATCAGCTGTTCAATTTCTGAACAGGTAACCGGTGCCCACTTAGGGCAGTCTGTTAACTCTAGATGTAATAGAGGAGAAACATTGGAGTCTAGCCCAGCAGTGTATAGCTTACTAAAGTGGATCTCCCACTCTTTAGGGCTGATAAAATTCTTAGGACAGTAAGGACCTTTCCGTTGTATCCGGTTTAGCTCGTTCCAGAAGCAGATCGGATTTTTATTTTTGGCAGCCATATATAATTTTAGCCAATTTTCTTTAACATAATTTCTTTTCTTTTGTTTAATCAGGAACTTGTATTGTCTTTTTACTTGCTTATATTTAATTCTGTCTAGCCAATTATCAGTCAGTTTTAACGTCAAGAACAGGTCGTTAAGGGATTTCCTGAGAATTCTACAGTCCAAGTCATACCATTTTGGGTGCCCTCGGTACCCAGACCCTAGGTGGAATTTTGCTTCTTGAATCAAGTTAGGTTTCAAGATTTCAACTAGCTTGTTGTAAACCTTCACTTTATCAGTATCAGCCTCTAGTATTTTCATTATCTCCTTTCCTGAGCAATCAGAAAGTCTCACAGGTATCAGAATTATGCGCTTGTTTATACACTTCCAGGAACTCCTGAAAAGAAGACTAACTTGTATGGTTGCTAATACAGCAATCAGTTCCCCTGGAGAAAATGGCTGCTCTGAAAGGTGGAAGGTCCCTCTCTTTCCCAAACCTTCCCTCTTCTGGCTCCATGCCCCAAATTTTTAGGTATTTCTCGTTCCAGAGCTGGCAACCCTGTGTAAACAGCAAGGATGACTTTGATAGAACTCTACCCTTAGAGCCATATCAGATGTGACATTTGTAAACATGTCTGGTTTGGGTGCCCCAACCCAACTCCTTTTCCTGCATCAGCTGTGGGGAACTAATACTTAAAGCACCACAGATGATCCGTTTGGATCAGGAGCATGCCTTCCCCCTTAAGGTTGCCAGGTCCCCCCCACCAGCCATCAGTGGGGGATGGGGGTGTTGCATAGCTAGATGCACATTGGGAAACTCCTGGAGATTTGGAGGGCAGGAATCTGGAGAGGACAGGGACCTTAGTGGAGGACAATGCCATAGAATCGACCCTCCAAAGCATCCATTTAATCCAGGGTAACCGATCTCTGTTGTCTGGAGATGAGCTGTAATTCTGGGGGATCCCCAGATCCCACCTGGAGACCAGGGTTTTCAGGTCTTACATGGCTCTGGGCAGGGGGAAGTTTCTTGCACGTGCTTTGCACATGCAACACAATGACATCACCTGGAAGTGACATCATCACACCAGCCATGTCATGTGCGGACACTCTAGCAATTTGGGTAAAAATTCTATGGTGCCATAGAGTTTTTACCCAAATTGCTAGAGTGTCCTGCATATAATAATAATAATAATAATAATAATAATAATAATAATAATAATAATAATAATAATAATAAATTTTATTTCTACCCCGCCCTCCCCGCCGAGGCAGGCTCAGGGCGGCTTACAGGACATGGCAAAAGCCATATTAAAAAAATAGAACAAGATTATACAGTTCAATACAGTTAACAATTAAGTATTTTAATAATCTAAAAACAGTCTAAAAACTGTGTTGCACATGCAACACATGACATCCTAGTGCGAGGATGTCACTTCCAGGTTACATCATCATGCTGGGCATGTTGGGTATGTTGGAACTCTTTGGGGGTGGGGATCCCCTCACCAGTCAGGTCCATGCCGGTGAGTTAGGGGCCCCAAAACTGGGGCAACCCTTACTGGAAACTGGCATTCCTAGTGCCCCTGGGATAATTTCAGCTGAGCAAAATTAGCCTGGGGACACTATTTGCTCCATTTTCTAGGCATATATGCAGCATCAGGCCTCTGCAATGCTTTAAAGATTAGTTCCCTTCTTCTGCTGTGTGACTGTGAGGAAAGTGAGTCTAATTTGGCTCTTAGGTATCTACCTCAGCTGCTATCTTTTGTATACAAACCCTGACTGTGTATGTGTGCCACTCATCTGATTCTTTGTTTTGTTGCTGCTAAATTAATTGCATATTTATATCTTTCTAGTTTTTTTGTGCAGCTGAACTAAAAGTATTTATGCCCCTCTATTTTTATCTGCTTCTAAATTGGAGGCTTTCAATTTAAACTACTGATGTTCTTAGGTGTTTTTAGCATAGTTTCTTGTTTTTATTGATTGATGTTATTCTTGTACTTGACTTCAAGACTCTTCTAGCTATGAGGCAGTACGTGAGCCAATTAAATCAATCAATTAATGGCAGTGGGAAGCGGAGGTGGGTAAAGGAATGGTTGAGGCAGGCAAAGCCAATGCTCCTACGGCTCTTCATGTTGGTCAAAGAGAGGGTTTCCCTTTCCAGTGTGTTCCCTTAACACAGAAGCAATGCAGCTCCCAAGGTAACAGGCAACAGGCAACACTTATGTGTTACAGAAACACAGACAAATGTCAGATCACAAGGAAGTCTTTGTACATTTCCTGCAGCAATTTAAGAGCAATCTCAGAGGGAGCACCCTTGTTGTTCGCAGTGCAGGTCAACGGAAGGGGTCCTAATCCTGCACATGAAAATGGCTCTACATGTCCACAGGCTGGGTGTGCCCATGTATAATTTCAAGTACCTCAGGTTTATGGTACAACAACCCCTGCTGCATGTTGGCTGTTCAGAAAGTATTACTGAGCACACTCCTTTAATCCACTGCACATCTGATGGCTCCGGATACTGCATAATTTGGGCTACTTTTCTGCAAACACTGTACTGGCTGGGAAAGTATAGGCTTGTTTTTAATTTAAAAACAAAAACCTCCCTAAACCTTGAGTGCTAATTAATTTAGAAAACAAGTCAAGAAAATATGTCTTGACATTTTATAAGAGGAAGGTTGAACTGTAATGCCACATGCTGTCTGAGTCTTGTGGAGGATTTATGAAGGGTATGGAATTTGTATACAGCTAATTTTTAGCAAACAAACAACAACAATGATGCTGATGATCAGCATTGCTAGCTCCCCACATTGTTACCCAAACAGGAGGATTCCAAATTAATTGGAGAAATTAGCACATTGGAGACTAGCAAAAGAGGATAACTAGGGGATCTCCACCAATGTTTACAGGGATTGTTCCCTGAGAACTCTCAAATAAACTTGGCCAGATGACCAGAAAGGTATTTTATTAAGAAAAATAATAAAGAGCAAAAAGGCAGCCAAAGCACAGAGGGAAAACATACAAACTATCTCAGAGAGGAAAATAAAGGGAAGTAGTGGGAAAAGTGATTCAGGGAGGGTAACATTTATTGGGTTTCGAGGTCAAGGTCTGCGGAAGTCAAGAGGAAACCAGCCAGTGTTTCCTGGAGAAAATGAGGAAGAGGCAGAATACACAGTTGGGTGCGATGTTTAGCACTGAGAACATCCACACACTGCACTGGGCAGAGTGTGCCATTTTTATAGGAAAATTGTATTCCAAGGCAAGGCTGACATGTGTGCCCCCATAACAATGTGTTGGGAAAGGCTTGATGACTTCCACATGAATGGATAAAGACAGAAGGAAATGCATGACAGTTTGCATGAGACTTGCTAAAGGTGCTTGATGAGTTTGTCCATTGTAAACTGAAAGTGTTAATGTTCTCCTGATGAGACTGTTAAATGTACACTAGTGGTGTAAGTGAAGAAGATGAAGATAAGAACAATAGAATCATAGAGTTGGAAGTGACCTCCAGGGTCATCTAGTCCAACCACCTGCACAATGCAGGAAACTCACAAATACCTACCCCCTAAATTCACAGGATCTTCATTGCTGTCAGGTGGCCATCTAGCCTCTGTTTAAAAACCTCCAAGGAAGGAGAGCCCACCACCTCCTGAGGAAGCCTGTTCTACTGAGGAATCACTTTAACTGTCAGGAAGTTCTTCCTAATGTTGAGCCGAAAACTAATTTCAACCCATTGGTTCTGGCCCTACTTTCTGGGGCCACAGAAAACAATTCCACACCATCCTCTATATGACAGCCCTTCAAGTACTTGAAAATGGTGATCATATCACCTCTCAGTCACCTCCTCTCCAGGCTAAACATCCCCACCTCCTTCAACCTTTCCTCATAGAACGGTCTCCAGACCCGTCACCATCTTCGCCGCCCTCCTCTGGACCTGTTCCAGCTTGTCTATCTCCTTCTTAAAATGTGGTGCCCAAAACTGAACACAATACTCCAGGTGAGGTCTTACCAGAGCAGGGTAAAGCGATACCATCACATCATGTGATCTGGACACTATACCTCTGTTGATACAGCCCAAAATTGTGTTTGCCTTTTTAGCCACCGCATCACACTGGTGACTCATGTTCACCATATGATCCACTAAGACCCCTAGATCCTTTTCGCACATACAACTGCTAAGGCAAGTCTCCCCCGTCTTATAACCATGCATTGGTTTTTCCTACCTAAATGCAGAACTTTACATTTATCCCTGTTAAAATTCATTTTATTGATTTTAGTCCAGTTTTCCAGTCTGTCAAGGTCATCCTGTATCCTGTTTCTGTCTTCTACTGCATTTGCAACCCCTCCCAATTTAGTATCATCGGTAAATTTAATAAGCATTCCCTCTATTCCTTCATCCAAATAATTGATAAAGATGTTGAACAAAACAGGTCCCAGGACAGATCCTTGAGGCACTCCACTTGTCACTCCTCTCCAAGAGGATGAGGAACCATTCACAAACGCTCTTTGGGTATGATCTGTCAACCAGTTACAGATCCACCTAACGGTAACAGGATCCAAACCACATTTTACCAATTTGTCAACAAGGATAGTATGTGGAACCTTATCAAAATCCTTACTGAAATCAAGATAAGCGATGTCTACAGCATTCCCCTGATCTAGCAAGGTAGTCACTTTCTCAAAAAAAGAGATCAGGTTAGTCTGACAGGACTTGTTCTTGAGAAACCTATGTTGGCTCTTCTTAATCACATCCATTCTTTCTAAATGTTCCAGGACCGACTGTTTGATGATTTGTTCTAAAACTTTTCCAGGTATAGACGTCAAGATGACAGGTCGGTAGTTACCCGGATTGTCTTTTTTCCCCTTCTTGAAGATGGGGACAACATTCCCCTGCCTCCAGAGAGCCAGTTTGGTGTAGTGATTAAGTGTGCAGACTCTTATCTGGGAGAACCAGGTTTGATTCCCCACTCCTCCACTTGCACCTGCTGGAATGGCCATAGCTCTGGCAGAGGTTGTCCTTGAAAGGGCAGCTGCTGTGAGAGTCCTTTCAGCCCCATCCACCTCACGGGGTGTCTGTTGTGGGGGAGGGAGATAAAGGAGATTGTGAGCCACTCTGAGACTCTTGAGTAGAGGGCGGAATATAAATCCAATGTCGTCATCTTCTTTTCCAGTCTTTCAGCACCTATCCTGTTCTCTAAGAATTCTCCAAAATAATAGCCAAAGGCTTAGAAATTACATCTGCAAGCTCTTTTAGAACCCTTGGATGCAATTCATCTGGCCCTGAAGATATTGGATTTATATCCCACCCTATACTCTGAATCTCAGAGCCTCAAAGTGGTCCTCCCCCCCACACACAACAGACACCCTGTGAGGTAGGTGGGGCTGAGAGAGCTTTTACAGCAGCTGCCCTTTCAAGGACAACTCCTTTGAGATCTATGGCTGACCAAAGGCCATTCCAGCAGCTGCAAGTGGAGAACTGAGAACCCAGTTCTCCCAGATAAGAGTCCATGAACTTAACCACTACACCAAACTTGCTCTCAGTGTTTCTCTGATGACCCCTAAATACAGGATGGGAGAGGCTATCAAGTTAAATGAATAGCCTGTCAATTAGGGTGAGTAGGCAGGGAAAGTTTCACCAGGTGTGATGAGGTCACATGAGGGAAAGGTATTGCCCCCCCCCAAGCCCATTGATGAGATTAAGTATCTCTTTTGAGTGGGGAGGGAAACTATTAGCAAGTCCATGACCCTGAATCAGCTTCCCAAAAATTGTTTCCAAGGCTTGTTTCTGACCACTGTCTGTTTTGTTTGTTCCAGCTTCATCTTGGTTCCATTTCCAGGCCACGTTGTACAGTATACAAATGATTTCGGAGATGAAAATTAAAGATGGGTGTCTTGTGTAAGGCTACCCTTCCACAGGAAGGAGTCTGGGTGCTAGCAACATGTGGGCCAGATTTCTGACAAAAGTGACCAGCCAGTTTTATCCCAAGCAGCTGTCCTGTGTAAGCACAAGGAGCATAAATGATTCCCTTAAGCTCTACCCCTCCCCCCATCCAAACAATATGTGATTACTGCTTTCTGGTATGAAAAACATTCGCATTCCAAACAGTAATAAAATCACAGAGGTTGGTGTGGAATTGTGTAGCTGCCTCAACCCCTCCCTATTGACCATAACAGTTTCTGTAAGGCTGGGCTTGTTGGGTCCCCCTGGTTGATGCCACTTTGGCCACCTGTCTTTAGCCGTTTCTGTAAGGCTGGGCTTGTTGGGTTCCCCGGGTTGATGCCACTTGGCCACCTTTCTTTGGCTGATGCACCTGTGGTAACATAATGCAGCACATCAAAAGCTTCTGAAATATGTCAGTGTTTAAAGAGCTTATTGCCCCTTGATTATCAGGCAGTAGCTCTGTGTGCTGTGCAAAAGCGTCTTGTGCATATTGAGCAAAGGGTGATCAGTTAATTGCTGGGGAGGAGTGTAGGTCACAGTCAGTGGTAAAATATATCTGGTACCTGGCATAACATTTATGGTACACATGGCCGAGCCTGACCAAAGTGACATATATGTCAGATCTGATCCTTGTAACAAACAAGTTTGACACCTCTGGACTAGACCAAGGGAGAGTTCTGAAAACTGGATTTCATTTTGATGGTGTGAATACAGCTCTCACTTCATGAAAGGGTGACATACTTACCACACATTACATGACAAAAATTACTGAGCGCCTTAAAGATGGAAAGGGAGAGAGAGCACCTGCTTCACATGCAGAATGCTCTATGTTCCCTTCCTGCCATCTTCAGGGTCACAAGTGTTGGGAAAGGCATTCCTCTGCCTGATATTCTAGAGTGCCACTGCTGGTCAGAGTAGAAAGTACTGAGCTATACAGAATAATAGCCTGATGCTCTTATGAAGGCAGTTTTAGGTATTCATATGTGCCCAAATGTAACATCAGAACTGAGTTGCACAGTTGAGCTATCCCATGTTAATTACAATTACCACATGAGTGTGTGTGAATCTTAATTTTACCTAAGACTAACCCTTTTCTCTATTTCCAGCTTCTTATTGTAATCCAAAGGAGCTGACATTGTGGGTGTGCATTCATTTCTCTTGCAATCACTTATTCATTGACCAAATAGGCTAATCTGCCATTGCGCCGGTGACAGAGAAACCTTAATCCAAGCAGATGGCATGGCTCTGGGAGAGAACAAGTTTTCATCATTACCATATATGAATTCATCAGCTGCCTGCAAATCCTCTATACCACAACAGACTGGGCTAGAGCAGTCAAATTATAAACAATACGACAAACCACTGCACAATAATGAGATTATTATAAATACAAATACAATGTTGCTACAAAAGCATACCATACAATGTCAATATCCCACAAATGTCATGTTGCATATACAAAATATGAGCCCACAGTTGTCAGCAATTCAAATATAAATATCAAGTTTACAGTGTATCTGAAGATTTCTGCAGAAGATTTCAGCTAACCAGTGACTGATAACTGCCAATTTCAGAGCTTGCTTTTTTCAGAAGCTGATAAGAGACTGTGGTAATTTCGAGAATGTTTGGTTTGCATTGAGGAGGTTTAGGCACTCCAATCTTTAATTGTGTTCTCACAGTTATTTATATTCCAGATTATGAGGAATATTGATCGCTGGTTAGCTGATCTTGAGCTGATTTTGAGTAGACTGCAGAAATCTTTGGATACACTGTAAACTTGATATAGCTGATTTTGAGCTGATTTTGTATATGCAACATGACATTTGTAGAATATTGACATTGTATGATGTGCTTTTGCAGCAACTCTGTATTTGTAAAAAGGTAAAGTTAGTCCCCTGTGCAAGCACCAGTCATTTTCAACTCTGGGGTGACGTTGCTTTCACAATGTTTTCATGGCAGACTTTTTATGGGGTGATTTGCCATTGTCTTCCCCCGTCAACTACACTTTCCCCCCAGCAAGCTGGGTACTCATTTTACAGATCTCGGAAGGATGAAAACCTGGAGGCAATCTGGAGCCAGCTACCTGAACCAACTTCCACTGGAATCAAGTCATGAGCAGAGGGCTCCGACTGCAGTACTGCAGCTTTACCACTCTGTGCTGTTAACAGATAAAGTATACAGGGTTCTACTCCTGTATAGTAAAAGGGGATCTTTATTCAAATACTCTAGGGAGAACACCCCTCAGGGACAAAGACACCAAACTTCAGGTTCTGACTAGGGGTGTGCATTCGGTTCGGCCGAACCAAATCAACCGCCGAATCACCCCTGATTCGGCTGTATACGGAATCGTATACAGCCAAATCCAATTGGGGCCCATTATGCGGGAACCGAGTATGGCTCCCCGTATACTTCCATATAGATATTCGGAAGTATACGGAAATCCATGGAAAAGGCGGGAAAGGGGCTTCTGCAGCCTCAGGGGAGCTGCTTGCCTCCTTTCCCGCCTTTGGTAGCCTTTTCCCGCCTCTCCCATAGCCTTCCTGCGATCAGGGAGGGGGGGAAGGGGAAGAGGAGCCCCAGCAGCCAATCCAAAGCATGCATTTGCAAAATGCATTGCAAATGCATGCTTTGCAGGGCTGTTGTGTAGCTGATCCCCCAGCCATCAGCAACATTGTTGTTCTTTTGATCTTTTGCTTACTTGGGTATCCAAATAAGCACTGTTGTCTGGCCAATCACAGAGCAGTGCTATTTTTTGAAATTGCTCTCTGTAGGGCCAGAAAACCTTTTTAAGGAGTCTTCCTGGCTGGACTCCTCCATTGCTGCTGTGTTGGTGTGTGAGAGAGACTGTGCTGTGCTGGCCCTTGGCCTCAGCTGCTGCTGCTCTCTCTCAGCCTTACCAGACTTGCCTGGAGTAGAGAAGACGTCTAAGGTAAGACAGTCTTGGGATTCTTGTTTTTATTTTAGTTGGTAAAAGGACTTTTTAAGACTCAGAGTCCCTTTACTTATCCAGATTTGGGTGGTGGGTAGCTTATTTGGGGTTAGGGTTAGGGGGTTCTGCTGGGGGAGGGGGCCTGGGGTGGGGTTTTTTTTGCCAATTTGCCCATATCTTACTTTAGTGAGAGGACTTTTAAAAGTGCAGTGTCCTTTTACTTTTCCTGATTTGGGTGGCTTGGATTTCTTGGGGTTAGGGTGAAGGGTTTTTTTTTGGGGGGAGGGGTTGGTAAAGTTCCTGTATTGTTAAAAGTTAAGGTTTTTTTTTACTGTTTTAAGAGGATTCTGTGTTTGATTTGTTGCTGCTGTGTTGTGCTGCTGTTGTTCCTTTATTCTTCTGGTTCTGGTTCTTGGGGGGGCGCTGTTTGGCCTAATTTTCACTGTTTAAAAGGTCACTTTTTAACAGTTGAGTTTCTTGGCCTTCTCCTGTTGTCCCTTTTCCTGGTTCTGGTTTTGGGGGGGGGGGGAGCTGGCACCTGGGTGAGAGACCCAGAACCAGCAGGCTTGTTGTGCTTGGCCAGCTCTCCCCGTGTTGTTTGGGGCAGGGCTGGAGAGCTGGCATCTGTAGATTGTGTGTTCTGTGGCAGGAAAACTGGCACCTGGGTGAGAGACCCAGAACCAGCAGGCTTGTTGTGCTTGGCCAGCTCTCCCCGTGTTGTTTGGGGCAGGGCTGGAGAGCTGGCATCTGTAGATTGTGTGTTCTGTGGCAGGGAAGCTAGACCTGGGTGAGAGACCCAGAACCAGCATGCTTGTTGTGCTTGGCCAGCTCTCCCCGCATTCTTTGGGGCAGGGCTGGAGAACTGGCATTTGTAGATTGTGTGTTCTGTGGCAGGGAAGCTGGCACCTGGGTGAGAGACCCAGAGCCAGCATGCTTGTTGTGCTTGGCCAGCTCTCCCCATGTTCTTTGGGGCAGGGCTGGAGAGCTGGCATCTGGGTTTGCTGAGCCAGGTCTGCACAGCAGACCTTGAGCAGATTGTGTTTCGTGTGGCAGGGTTCATAGAGTAGATAGATGTATATAGTGCATTTGGGTCCTATAGAGATTCTCTGGTGTGAAGTTAGGTTTGGCTTTGGGTGCCCTAGGAATTGGACCCCCTGGCCCAAACTTTTTGGGACTTGGGAGGTTTGTAGGGGAGAGTCCCCTGCAGGTCCCCTGCAAATTTGGGGGCTCTCCCTCAAACCCCCTCCCCTCCAGGCGGCTTCAAATATACCCTATTTGCCATTGATTTCAATGGCCCATAGGGTATAATAGGGTCGTATATTCGGAAATAGCCGCGCATCTACCGTATATGCGGCTATTCCAACTACGGAATTCAGAAATATACGGGATTCCGTATTCCCCCCCCCCCATATATTTCAGAATCCGTGTACTACCGAAATTTTTTTTTGCACATTCCTAGTTCTGACATATATTGAAAGTTTATTTAAATCTTAGTTACTACAGCATTTAATGGAAAACCACCACCTTCCCAAGATTGCCCTGTATGGCGAACTTTCCACCGGCCATCGAAATAGAGGGGCACCAAAGAAGAGGTACAAGGACTCCTTGAAGAAATCCTTTGGCACCTGTCGCATCAACCATCACCAGTGGTCTGGCCTAGCCTCAGATCGCAAAGCATGGAGGCACACCATCCACCAGGCTGTCTCTTCCTTTGAGAACGCACGCATAGCTGGTCTTGAGGACAAAAGGAGATTGAGGAAGAATCATACTGCTACAGCACCAACCCCAAATCAGACTTTTCCCTGCAGCCACTGTGGCCGGACCTGCCTGTCCCGCATTGGTCTTGTCAGCCACCAGCGAGCCTGCAGCAGACGTGGACTACTGCACCTTTCTTAAATCTTCGTTCGCGAAGTCAAGCCAAGAGAGAGACTACAGCATTTAACAAAACCAAGTACAATATATGATCCCAAGATTACATGATTACATAACTACATGGGTCCATGAGTACATGGTTACATGGATTCATGGCCCACGGTTACATGATTACATAGTTTCTTAGTTACATGGCTATAGTCTTTCCTATACTCAGGTTCCTTAGCCTACTACATTTGGTAAAAGCAAAGCCATTGTATAGATAGCAAAAAGCATTTCATCCTCACCTCTCCTATGGTTCCAGATGGTTATCTATGCAGAAGTATGGAGGGGTCTTGCTTCTCAGGAGGGCTTCCTTTAAACCTCACTGTTAACTGGCTAACTAGCTAACTAACTCCTTAGTAAATCCTCCTTCCAGTTATACCTTTTCTCCACAGTGTCCACCCTTTCCTTCTGTCCAATCAGAGTCCAGAACACCAGGTTCTGTTATCTTTTGGCTGAGAAACACCAAAAATAACCCTATTACGTAAGAAAACCACCTACTGTTGCCAAATACTATCTCTGATAATTGGTACCAGAGAGATTAATATAGGTATATCATAATGAATACAATCAACACACTTAACATATATGAGTTCAGAGATATGTCTTCCCCTCCTCCCCCATGTAAATATATATATAAGTATATAAAGAAAAAGGAAAGGGTTATGTGTGTATATGCAGGGAGTTTTATAGAGTCCCACAAATATTCCATATGTTAGATCCACTATAGTTTTCTAATTTATAAAGAAAATTTAACAAATCCATTTAATAAAAAGAAAAATCCCTTCTCTACGTCTATATTGGATTCCAACAGGCTTTCCCCATTTGGCAACCTCCCCCTCCTTTCTCTATTTTATTATGGCATTGAATAATTGTTGTAAAAACTCCCTATAGGAAATCATTTCGGCCTCCTATCAATCTCATCTCCTCCCAACAGGGTATAGATAAACATCCATAGTATTATTCTATAGGATTCAGGCTGTTTTGGCAATATTTCTCCACGCCGGACCCATTCTCCATAAAAGGGCATTGTCAGAGTTCTCTTCCTCAATGAGATTAATAAACTTGTTTACCGGATCTTCATTATTACTCACAAGTGTTGAGGACACTTTGTCAAAGTTCACTTTATCATTTCCAGATGTATTGAGAACAAACTTGTTTACGTCAATTTTTGTAGTTATATAACAGAATATTGGTCCAAATGCACTTTCACCGATCAGTTCATCCTTCAGCCAACCGTTGTCCTATATTCTCCTTTACTTAAAGAAATACAGGCCCTTCAATAGGGACAGTCATATAGAAACATCATATATACAAATTCAACAGAGCCACAGGGCTCTTACTCTGTATTTGTACCTATAGTATAATAATCTCATTATTGTGCAGCAGTTTGTAGTACTGTAAATCCTCTATGACTGAAACATATTTGCACACCTATCCTCCGAAGTGGCATCCCCTTTGCCATTCATGTTCCTGCTTATTTATTTGAATGTTTATTCTACTCCTTGCCCAACATCCATATAGATTACAATCAGCAAGAGCCATATAAATCTTGGCAGAACATTTTAAACAGTATAATGACCACAGAATGGTCAGAACAAAGCTATTATAATTTTCCCAGAGATGACTACCAGGTAGAAGCCTCAGCCTCAATCAGAAGCCCTCTTAAATCAGATAGCTTTGAGCCTCTGCCTCAATCAGAAGCCCTCTTAAACCAGATAGCTTTGCCTTTGTGTTGTCTTTGAAACCAAGCGAACACAAAAGCCCTCCTATGTTCCTATGTTCACTCTGATGCAGTTGCAATTATGCTTCTAGAGTGCTGAGGGTTAGGCAAGCAGAAAGCTTCTCAATTCCTAAGAATATTTAGACAGCAATAACTGTACTGATTTCTTATTGGACTATCTGGGGCTGTTCCTTTAATTTAAATACTCCAATTTTTCTGCCTATCTGATCCGTCTCCCCAGTCTGTAGGTGATTCTGATTCACTGTCCTACTGACTGGTCCATGAAAGTTTGCTATCAGAAGGAGTACTTCTGGTGAAGGAAACAAAGTCTATACAGTTTCTTATGGTAATGTTACCAAAGATGAGTAGATATCTAATTTTCGTTACACCATTAGGAAACCCAAGATCAAAATTGTTCCCAGTTCCTTAAGATTCTTGTCTTGTGTTGAGAGATTAAAGTCATTGGCTGTGAACTTTGGCCAAGGTTCAACAGTCACACTGCTAATGGCTGCATAATCTTTGACAAAGTAAAACCTGTGCTAACAGATCAATTTAACAAGTATTGCCAGCTGGGATGAAAACCTTCCTGAGGGAATAGATACTCTACAAAGTGAAATTGGCTTTGCACCACTAGTTCTCAGCCTTTCCTCTCCTACGTCTAACCAATCATTCTGTCAAAGAACCTGGGTTCCAGCATGATAGAGACATGGAAAGAGATTTGAGGAAAGAGATTTATATGTTTACAGGCATTTTGTTATTCTTGCCAGTTTGCCAAACAGCAACAGATGGATAATCCATGGCAGGTAGGATTGGCAGGAGATGACATGTAAGAGTTGTAGGCTGACATATGGATAGAAGAAGAATGAATTCTAAGTAATTGTTGTGAAAACCCTGAATCCCTCAGCTGGCAACCCAAAGGGCACTAGGGTAGGGAGACTTGCCCAAGCAGCAATCCATGATGCCACAACACTAATTCTGGATGATGCTTCTGTGCTAGATCCCCACCAGTCTGGTTTTCATCCGGGTCATGGGACAGAGACAGTGCTGGTCGCCCTGGTGGATGACCTCCAGCCACATCTGGATCGAGGCAGCGTAGCGGTGCTGATGTTGTTAGACCTATTGGCAGCGTTTGATACGGTCGACCATCAGTTACTGACCCACCGCCTCGCTGACACGGGGATTCAGGGGTTGCCTTTGCAATGGCTTTCCTCTTTCCTTGATGGTCGGGGACAAAGGGTGGTGATTGGGGGAGAACTGTCCCAGAGGCATCCACTTAACCGTGAGGTGCCACAGGGAGCAGTCTTCTCCCCGATGTTGTTTAACATCTACGTGCGTCCCCTTGCCCAGATTGCCCGGAGGTATGGGCTGGGTTGTCATCAATATACTGATGACACCCAGCTCTATCTACTGATGGACGGCTGGCCTGCCTGTGTCCCAGAAAATCTGGACCTGTCGTTACAGGCTGTGGCAGGATGGCTCAGGCTGAGTAGGCTGAAGTTGAATCCAGCGAAGACAGAGGTCCTTTGCCTGAGTTGTGGCAGTCTGGGAGTAGAAATCCCCTTACCAGTTTTTGACGGGGCGACATTGGTAATGGTGCACAAGGTCAAGAGCTTGGGGGTGCTACTGTAGCCTTCTTTGTCAATAGAGGCCCAGATAGCAGCCACTGCCAAATCTGCCTTCTTTCATCTTAGGCGGGTAAGGCAGTTGGCTACCTTCCTGGAGCATGACAATCTGGCAACAGTGATCCATGCAATGGTCACCTCGAGGTTGGACTACTGTAATGCCCTCTTCATGGGGCCGCCCTTGTGCCAAACCTAAAAACTGTAGTTAGTGCAGAACGTGGCTGCCAGGCTGTTTTTAGGGCTCCCTAAGTGGGAGCACATAGAGTCGAGGCTACAGGGGCTGCACTGGCTGCCAATTGTGTACCAGATCCATTACAAGGTGCTGGTTATTACCTTTAAAGCACTATATGACCGAAGACCTGTCTACCTTAGGGACCGTCTTTCCCCATATGTACCCCAGAGGGTCCTGAGATCAGGTTCACAAAATCTACTGATTATCCCCAGGCCAAAGGAGGCCAAATTGAAAACTACAAGAGAAAGGGCCTTCTCAATCAAGGCTCCCCACTGGTGGAATCAATTACCAGAGGAGGTGCGGGCCCTGCGGAGTCTTGCTCAGTTCCGCAGGGCCTGCAAGACTGCTCTTTTTCAGCTGGCCTTTTCTTAATGCGGATTCTGCCGTACCGTTGTTACGAAAATCTGTAAATGAGTAAAATCGGAAATTTTTGAAAATGTAGCTCTGAGTACGATTGCATGAAATTGTTGGTTTTAATTAGATGGTTTTAAGGGAATTGTATAATGTAATAGATTGTTGTTTTATTATGTAATCTTTGTATTTTATATTACGTTGTGAGCCGCCCTGAGCCTGCTTTGGTGGGGAGGGCGGGATATAAATTAAATATTATTATTATTATTATTATTATTATTAATTCCACTACCCTCTGCCCTTCTTGGCCACCAAGGTGGTAAAACTGGTGGTGAGCAGTGAGGAAGCATGGGACCTTCTGGCCCTCCCTGCAGCTTAGGTGATGCTGCTTTTCTCCACTGAGGAAGTGACTGTTGCTTCTCCCCCTATGTCCCACAAAGGCAGCAGTGCTGGCGGTGGGGTGGGGAAGTGCTGCAGGAGTCTTCAGCAGGGGCTGAAATGGCAGTGCTGGGAGGGGGAGGGGGAGCTGTGAGAGCAGCCCAGTGACTGGGGGCAGAGTGACTGAGAAGGGGTAGGGGTGAAAGAGAAAGGGAATGTGGCAGAGAAGCGGTAGGGGAAGAAAGAAAGAAGAGAGAAGAGTGACAGAGGTGGTGGGGGAAGAAAGAGGGAGGGTATGAGTGGCAGACAAGGGGGGAGAGAATAAGATTGGGAAGAGTGACAGAGAAGGGGTGGGAGAAAAAAGAGAGGGGTGGGGAATGGGATGTCCCCTCCCCACATGTTCCTTGTGGGTCCTTGCTTATAGCAATATAATGTTAAAATGATTTGTGTACCAGGTTCTCCCAGTTTTATTTTTAGATTAAGTACATAGCCCCTTTCATTGCAGAGAGATAAGGGGAAAGGCATACATCTACACTGAAAGCAGCTAGAATCTTACTTTTAAAATAATAATAATTTTTAATTTGTATCCCACCCTCCCCGCTGAAGCAGGCTCAGGGCGGATCACAACATAGACATTTCAACAATTAAAACATACATACTATAACTCAACCATTTATAAAATTAATCATCATTATAGTTAAAAACATTCTGAGATTAAATTAATATTAAAACTTGGTGTTATGCATCGTACAGTTTTCCCGTGGCGACGGTATTCATTCACCAGTATGCTGTAGGATCATTAAGTAAAAGTCAGTCGAAAAAGAGCAGTCTTCCAGGCCCTGCAGAACTGAGCAAGGTTCCGCAAGGCCCGCACCTCTTCTGGCAATTGGTTCCACCAGTGTGGGGCTGAGATCAAGAAGGCCCTTTTTCTAGTAACTTTCAGTTTGGCCACCTTTGGCCCAGGGATTGTCAACAAATTCTGTGAACCAGATTGCAGTACCCTCTGGGGAATATATGGGGAGAGACAGTCCCTAAGGTAGGCAGGTCCTTGGCCATATAGGGCTTTAAAGGTAATGACCAGCACCTTGTATCGAATCCGGAACACTATTGGCAACCAGTGCAGTTCCCACAGCCCCGGCTGTATGTACTTCCATCTAGGGAGCCCCAATAACAGCTTGGCTGCTGCATTCTGCATTAGCTGCATAAGAACATAAGAGAAGCCATGTTGGATCAGGCCAACGGCCCATCAAGTCCAACACTCTGTGTCACACAGTGGCAAAAAATTTTATATACACACATACACTGTGGCTAATAGCCACTAATGGACCTGTGCTCCATATTTTTATCTAAACCCCTCTTGAAGGTGGCTATACTTGTGGCCGCCACCACCTCCTGTGGCAGTGAATTCCACATGTTAATCACCCTTTGAGTGAAGAAGTACTTCCTTTTATCCGTTTTAACCTTTCTGCTCAGCAATTTCATCGAATGCCCACGAGTTCTTGTATTGTGAGAAAGGGAGAAAAGTACTTCTTTCTCTACTTTCTCCATCCCATGCATTATCTTGTAAACCTCTATCATGTCACCCCGCAGTCGACGTTTCTCCAAGCTAAAGAGTCCCAAGCGTTTCAACCTTTCTTCATAGGGAAAGTGCTCCAGCCCTTTAATCATTCTAGTTGCCCTTCTCTGGACTTTCTCCAATGCTATAATATCCTTTTTGAGGTGCGGCGACCAGAACTGCACACAGTACTCCAAATGAGACCGCACCATCGATTTATACAGGGGCATTATGATACTGGCTGATTTGTTTTCAGTTCCCTTCCTAATAATTCCCAGCATGGCGTTGGCCTTTTTTATTGCAGACGCACACTGTCTTGACATTTTCAGTGAGTTATCTACCACGACCCCAAGATCTCTCTCTTGGTCAGTCTCTGCCAGTTCACACCCCATCAACTTGTATTTGTAGCTGGGATTCTTGGCCCCAATGTGCATTACTTTGCACTTGGCCACATTGAACCGCATCTGCCACGTTGATGCCCACTCACCCAGCCTCAACAGATCCCTTTGGAGTTCCTCACAATCCTCTCTGGTTCTCACCACCCTGAACAATTTAGTGTCATCCGCAAACTTGGCCACTTCACTGCTCACTCCCAACTCTAAATCATTTATGAACAAGTTAAAGAGCATGGGACCCAGTACCGAGCCCTGCGGCACCCCACTGCTTACCGTCCTCCACTGCGAAGACTGCCCATTTATACTGACTCTCTGCTTCCTATTACTAAGCCAGTTTTTGATCCACAAGAGGACCTGTCCTTTTACTCCATGACTTTCAAGTTTTCTAAGGAGCTTTGATGAGGAACTTTATCAAAAGCTTTCTGGAAGTCAAGGTAAACAACATCTATCGGGTCGCCTTTGTCCACATGTTTGTTCACCCCCTCAAAGAAATGTAACAGGTTAGTGAGGCAAGATCTTCCCTTGCAGAACCCATGCTGAGTCTTCCTCAATAACCCGTGTTCATCAATGTGCCTACTCATTCTGTCCTTGATAATGGTTTCTACCAACTTTCCCGGTATTGAAGTCAGACTGACTGGCCTGTAATTTCCCGGATCTCCTCTGGAACCCTGCAGTTTCCGGGTTCGGCACAGGGGCAGCCCATGTAGAGGGCATTACAGTAGTCTAGTCTTGAAGTGACCGTCGCATGGATCACTCTTGCTAGGTCGCCGTGCTCCAGGAAAGGGACCAACTGTTTTACTCGCCTAAGATGAAAAAAGCTGATTTAGCAGTGGCTGTTATCTGGGCCTCCATTGTCAAGGCAGGCTCCAGCAGCACCCCCAAGCTCTTGACCTTGCACGTCATTTGCAATGGCGCACTGTCAAATGCTGGTAGGGGGATTTCCCTACCCAGACCGCTGCAACTCAGACTTCTGTCTTTGCTAGGTTCAATTTCAACCTACTCAGCCTGAGCCAACCTGCCACAGCTTACAACACCAGGTCTAGGTTTTTTGGGACACAGTCAGGCCAGCCGGTCATGAGTAGATAGAGTTGGGTGTCATCAGCATATTGGTGACAGCCCAATCCATACCTTCGGACAATCTGGGCAAGGGGGCGCGTGTAGATGTTGAATAACATTGGGGAGAGCACCGCCCCCTGTGGCACCCCACAATTAAGCGGGTGCCTCTGGGACAGTTCACAACCAATCACCACCCTTTGTCCCAGACCATCAAGGAAAGAGGAAAGCCATTGCAAGGCCAACCCTTGAATCCTCGCGTCAGCGAGGCGACAGGTCAGCAATCAATGTATCGAACGCAGCTGATAGGTCTAACAACATCAGCACCGCTACACCGCCTCGATCCAGATGTCACTGGAGATCATCCACTAGGGCGACCAGCACTGTCTCTGTCCCATGACCTGGGCGAAAGCCGGACTGGTGGGTATCTAAAACAGAAGCATCATCCAGAATACTCTGTAACTGTAATGCTACTGCCCTCTCAATAATTTTACCCAAAAAGGGTAAATTCGAGACCGGCCAATAATGTGCCAATTTGGCCAGATCTGATGAAAGGTGGAGATTCAGAGAACCTGGTACACAAATTGCTATAATGTTGTATCGATTTAATGATATTCAGTTTTTAAACCCTGAAAACCCCAGCTGGGGAGGGGTAATAGCTGTTGACTTGTCATGGGGGATTGAGGCAGGGAAACTGCAGAAACCTAAAGTTCTGTTGCCACTGTGCTGTATCTGCAGCCATAGCAACAATGGGGAAACCACACAAGCCTGTTCATGTGGAACCTACACTTGTCACCTCTGAAACCCTCTTGCTTGCTCTATTTCAGTGATGGCAAACTTTTTAGAGACCAAGTGCCCATACTGCAACCCAAAACCCACTTATTTATCGCAAAGTGCCAACATGACAATTTAACCTAAATACTGAGGTTTTAGTTTAGAAAAAGGGGAAGTGGGGAGAGCGGGAGAGGCTAAAAGGGGTAGCAGGGAGAGTGGGAGAGGTGAAAATGGGTGGTGGGGAAAGTGGAAGAGGCAAAAATGGGTGGCGGGGAGAGCGAGAGAGGCGAAAATGGGTGGCGGGGAGAGGTGATAAGAGGTGGCGGGGAGAACGGTGATATCCAGGAAGACACCCCTGTACTGATTCCCAAGCCATGCACCCCTGGAATGTGATGTTGCAATGTAACCCTAGAATATTAATATGACACAGCAATGTCCATTTGAATTGGAATGGTCTTTCTTGCACATAAGGGAGAAAAATCCAACTCCTTCTTGGCCCAAGGCAGGCTGGAATGTGGTTCTGGTTCACAAGCCAGACAAACATGATGGCCAGCTGAAAGGTTAAGAAGCATCCATCTTTCTGCTTCTGGAAATGAAGAATTCCAGGCCCAGAGAGGGACTGGTGGGCAGAGCTGTAAAAATGCCTTCACTCTTTTGGCAACCTTTTAAGTCCTGCTATCAAAAACAAAAAGAAATAAGAGTTACCAGGGTCCCTGCAACACAAATAAATGGCTTGTATATATATATGTTCTGTTATTCTTCAGGGCAAGACAGCAGAAACACAAAGGTTAAAGGTTAAGTGCTCATCTTGTGAATTTGTGGTATACCTGTAAACTGATCTCACAATTTTGACTTTTCTTTAATCACTGTGAAGGCTGTCAAAGTCAACCAGTCTCCTGAATACTTGATGGATGCCTATTCATGTTTGACACTAAGAGAGTAATCTATCACTTTTTGGGAGCTTCAAAAAAGTCAGTTTGGGAAAACAGGGCCATAAAAAGTCATTTGGCTAGTGTAATTAAAATTCCTATGTTGGGGTATGGATGTATGATCTCTGATTGGATATTCCACATATGACACTCTGATTTTCCATTGGTGTGACACTCTGCCCCCTCATTGGGTAATTGAATCACTTGATGTGACGTAATTTACCCTAGAAAACAGGCAACCCCACCTGTCAGGTTAGGGCAGGAGAGAAAAGAGAAGAGAAGGAAAAAAATAGAGCAGGGCAGAGAAGAAGAGAAGAGAAAGAAAGTAAAAAAGGAAGGAAAAGGGGATTCCTCCATTCTCCCCTCCCTCCATCCCTCCTACCCTCACCCCCCCCCTTCTTCTCAAGAGAAATCTCCCTCCAGAGGCCTTGCATTTTTCTCTGACTGAGCCCTGCAAGATCTAGGTATTGTATCACCTTCCCCCATCCATACTTATTCGGCTAACCTCTTGTATTCCTCTTGTATGCTTGAAGTTGTTTGATTGGGATGTAACTATTTGCAACCCTACACCTATAATAAAATCCATTATTAACCAAAGGATTTTCAGTGGTCTATCTCCGTAGACATAGACAGAGATCCTGTTCACCTCACCTCTCGTAGACTCATCATTTTGGGCTAAGAAATATTAATATTCCCCAATAAAAAGTTAGTTGAGGTGTAACAGCGGGAGAGGTGAAAATGGGTGGCAGGGAAAGCGAGGGAGGGGAAAGGGTGGCGGGAAAGCAAGAGAGGCGAAAACGGGTGGCAGGGAAAGCAAGAGAGGCGAAAACGGGTGGCAGGGAGAGCAAGAAAGGCAAAAATGGGTGGTGGGGAGAGGTGATAAGAGGTGGTGGGGAGAGCGGGAGAGGTGAAAATGGGTGGCAGGGAAAGCGAGGGAGGGGAAAGGGTGGCGGGAAAGCAAGTGAAGTGAAAACGGGTGGCAGGGAAAGCAAGAGAGGCAAAAACAGGTGGCAGGGAGAGTGAGAGAGTTGAAAACGGGTGGCAGGGAAAGCGAGGGAGGGGAAAGGGTGGCGGGAAAGCAAGAGAGGCGAAAATGGATGGCAGGGGAAGCAAAAATATATGGCAGGGAGAGTGAGAGAGGTGAAAACGGGTGGCGGGGAAAGCGAGAGAGGCGAAAACGGGTGGAAGGGAAGCAGGGGAAGCGAAAACGGGTGGCAAGGAGAGCGAGAGAGGTGAAAACGGGCAATGGCCACATGCCCAGAGAGAGGGCTCTGAGTGCCGCCTCTGGCACGTGTGTCATAGGTTCACCACCAGGGCTCTATTTGCCTAAATCTCAGAATGTAATCTCTGTTTTGTGCCACTCTTACAGTACCTTTTAACCCATGTCTATTCTGGCTCTCATAAGACCCACCTGTTCACAATGCTCAACTGTTCATTCCATTATGATTATTCTTCCTAATCTCTGTGGTCTCAAATCCTTAATTTGGTACAAACTGCAGGTGTGCATTTACAATACCTTGTTCATATTGCAAAGTCTGCTGAACATTACTTTTTTTTTGGGGGGGGGGATTAAATGTGGTGGTTTGATTTGATTTCTGACTGATTTATAACCATTTCTTGGCTGGTAACTAATTTTATTCCAAGGCCTGTTGTGTATGTTTTCCTGCCAGTTTTAACTGTTTGTTCTTTATTTGTTTTATATAAAACAGTCTGCAGATCCTTTACAGGATGAACAAAGTATGACTGAATAAAGTATACCATAATCTCTACAGGCCCTAACCTGGATGGCTCAAACTAGCCAGATCTCAACAGATCTCAGAAGGTAAGCAGGGCCAGCCCTGGTTGGTACTTAGATGGGAGATCACCAAGGAAGTCCAGGGTTGCTAGGTGGAGCCAGGCAATGGCAAACCACCTTTCTGTGTCTCTTGCCTTAAAAACCCTTTGGGGGTCACCATAAATTGGCTGCAACATGACAGCACTTTCCACCACCAGTCTCTGCAGAGAAACCAAGTGCCATCCACGTATTTGTCAATTAATCACAGAAGACTTGCTGTCATATAGAACTCAGAGACCCCAGGAACAAGTTTGCCACAAATTTCTATACTGGCAAATATCCTGCAAGAGAAGCTCCCCACACAGCTCAATTGTTATTCCAAACAGGTAGACACTATGCCTTTAGATTTCTTGTGTATTTTACTTAAGCCAATTTTGTGTCTTGTACTTAAAAACTAAAGCACCTTTAGAAGCCATCCAATAATGGCACTGTTTCAAAAGAAGACCTAATTGCCAGTTTCGGTCTGCTTGCAATGTTCAACTGGCCTTTTAAAAATATATATTATTTATTTATGTGTTGCGTGCATGCACACACAGTATTATAAAATGGCATATGCTGTAACTAGCACATTGAGTTCATCCCCCTCCTCTGATTCTAAAAATAAATTTCATTTTTAAAAAAAACCAGTCTGACTAGTGCATCAATTCAAAAAAAGGTTTACAGCAGGAGAAATTTGACAGGTAAAATAGTGGTTTAAAAAATATCCTTGAAGGCTTTTTTTAGATACCAAAGGGCACACAAGACAGCAGGAATTATAACACTGTGCATTTTCAATATCTTCCCTTTAAGATAATCTTAAAATGTGCCAATGTTGTCCTACAGTCCTCACAGATGTCTGTTTTATAGGAACATAGTGAAATCTTTCTAAACGGCTGAGCTATATGGCCATAGGCATTCTCCCTGGATTTTGGAAATAACCTTTTCCCTTCCTAGGTTTTTGCATCGCTAAAAGATGTTTCCTCAAAGGAGGCTGAAGCTGGTTCATTATTCACAGTTCCTTATTCATTACTTATTTATGAATACAACCAAAAACACTGCGGAGAGTTTCAAGTGGGCAGCCATGTTAATCTGAAGCAACAGAACAAAGCAGTAGACAAGTGGCACCTTTAAGACCAACTAAGTTTTATTCAGAATGTAAGCTTTTGTATGCTCTAAGCAGACTTCATCAGAAAAAATGGAATAGCAAGCAGTCCTAAATATAGAGAAAGTGGGTAGTGAGTTGGTATGTAGAGTCATGGAAATGTTTTTAGCAGATTAAAAGAATCACAAATTAGGGTCTGTGTTTGTTTGTTAGTTAGTGTTGTTAACTGGGCTGAAACAACAGTGGAGGGTGATAAAAAGCAGATAAATGCTGTAGGTGTGAAGTGCCACAAATCTGGGTATCATTTTGGCTTTGTTAGTTGTGGGTAGAGTTTGAAAGCTCTGAACCCCAAAATAAGGTCTAGACCACCATATATCATACACCCCCATGTTCAAGGGACTCAGCCTTTCAAAAGAACATGTGCTGCCTTATGGTCCAAAGAGTGGTTCTCATGCCAGCTGCTCCAAAGCAAAGTGCCCCCAGGACACTCAGGCAGACACTGGGGCCAGGCTGTACCCCAAAACAATATTTGGACCACCCCAAGAGACACATCCCCATGCTCAGGACACTGTCCCCTTCAAGAAGACATGCAATGGTGCCTGGTCCAAACACTGGTTCTGGCACCACAAGCTTGAAGGGGACAGTGTCCCGAGCATGGGGATGTGTCAAATATTGTTTTGGGGTACAGCCTGGCCCCAGTGTCTGCCTTTTTTGTGTCCGGGGGCACCATGCTCTGGAGCAGCTGGCATGACAACTGCTCTTTGGACCATGAGACAGCACATGTCCTTTCGAAGGGCAGAGTTCCCTGAACGTGGGGGTGTATGGCACGTGGAGGTCCATGTTGCTTTTCAGGGTGCAGAGGGCAATCAATCAAAGTAGTTCCTTATTCAACTCTCCTTTGAAATACAGGCCTCTTGGTGGCTCTCCAAATAGAAGCTTGTGGTGTCAGAACCAGTGTTTGGACCAGGCACCACTGCATGTCTTCTTGAAGGAGACAGTGGGGATGTGTCTCTTGGGGTGGTCCAAATATTGTTTTGGGGTACAGCCTGACCCCAGTGTCTGCCTGTTTGAGTGTCCTGGGTACACATTGCTTGGGAGCATCCGGCATGAGAACCGCTCTTTGGACCATGTCCAAAGAGTACATGTCCTCTTGAAGGGCAGAGTCCCCTGAACATGGGGGTATATGATATATGGCGGTGTAGATCTTATTTGGGGGTTCAGAGCTTTCAAACTCTCCTCAGTGTTTTTGGTTGTTTTTACGAATAAGTAACAAATAAGGAATGAATAAGTAACTGCAAATAAGGAACCAACTTCAGCCTCCTTCTAAATGCAGTTAAGTCCAATTTTTGATGGTTTCGTTGCTACCAGCTAGTGTGTGCATCTCATGATCTTGGGTGTGAGTTGGGGAGAAACAGTGTGGCTCCTGGAATGCAGCCAGCAAAGAAGCTGCAATTTTGTAGCAGGCAATGGTGAGGGAGGGGGAAGAAAGAGTACAGTGCTATTTAGTTATTTCCCTCCCCACACTCTAACAGCAATTCTCATAATACTTCCCTACTCTGCTTTTTAAAAGTCAGGCATCCTGTGAAAAATGTTACAGAAAAAGGAAGAAAGAATATTCTCTTTCCCCACCATTGTTTTGCTGGGACAGGTATGAGAATGTAATGTACTGAGTTGCGAGACGGGTTGAAGGCAACATGCTTTATTCGGTGGTACATTACAAGAGAGGGAGCACGCGGGCCGGGCCCCGCTTATATACATTTCCCGGAACTGCCCCCCAGTCTGACCAGTCCAATCCTGGCCAGTTAAACTTCCCGCCACAGATCTTGATGGGTGGGGCATCTGGCGAGCTACATCCAGGGACCCGTGGGTTTCCCGTGGTCTCCTCTGTAGCGCTCGCCATGCGGTACCTTAATTAATGTTTCAAGACATAACACTTCTCCCCCCCTAGTTCAGGACACATAGTCCTGCAAGTAAGCGGGGGCCTTGCATTCCCTGGTTGACCTCCTAGGAGTTACTTGGGGAGTGGAAGCGGTCCCCGGGCAGCCTGGGCCGCGGCTGTTGCGGTGGACGGGGCGGCGGTTTCCCCGCATGGGGGTAGCACCGGCATATGACCCAGTCATGCGCAGCACCCGACCCGCTACCCACTCAGGGCCGCTTGCGTAGTTCCTTGCGTACACCGGATCCCCCGGAAAGAATCCCATTGTCTCTTCCCTGATCTCGGGAGAGCTGCGGAGGTTGGTGGCCCGGTCAGGATGCAACCGGTCCAACCTTGTGATCAGCTTCCTTCCCATTAACAACTCTGCTGGGCTCACCCCTGTGACTGGGTTGGGGGTGATTCTATTGTCAAATAGGAAGGCAGCCAGGCGGTGGTCCCAGTCCCCCTGTACTATGCGTCCCAGTGCCTCTTTAGTGGTGCGTACCATCTACTCTGCTTGGCCATTGGTGGCCGGATGGAAGGGGGTGGACCATATATGTTTTATTAGGTATCTCTGCAAGAACTCCCGGAACTCCCGGGAGGTGAACGCGGTCCCATTATCCGCGATGATGGTGTCTGGAATCCCATGTGTGTAAAGGACCCTGTGCAACGCTTGGACCGCCGCCATTGAGGTGGAGGCTACAGGGATAACTTCCAACCACTTGGTGTGCGTCCACCAAAATGAAGAATGAAATGGCCCCGCAAAATCAATATGTAACCTAGACCACAGCCTCCTATGGGCTTCCCAGCAGTGGACTGGGGCACTGGGCGGTTCGGGCCGGGACTCCTGGCAGGCTTGGCACCTTCGAACCCACCCCTCGATCGCCTCGTCCATCCCCGGCCACCATACATAACTGCGTGCTAGGGCCTTCATCTGTACAATCCCAGGATGAGTTTCATGTAGGGCCTCCAGCACTTGTTTCCGCAATGGGGGGGGGGAACTATCACCCTGCTTCCCCAGAGCAAGCACCCCTTGTGCGTGGACAGTTCTTCCCTGTGTGTTGTGAATGCCCTGAATTCTTCGGCCTGTTTTCCCTCAGGCCATCCCCTCCCCACCCAGTCGAGAACCTGTGCAAGTATTCTGTCCCTGCCTCGCCGCTACCTCGGCGGTGTGGAGGGGTCTCTCCAGTAGCGTTTTAATGAGCATCACATGGTGGGCTGGGGCCTGGTCTGGGTCCATGGAGGGCAGCAGCAGGCGACTGAGGGCGTACGCGTGACCCATCGCCTTGCCCGGGCGGTGGACCAGGGCATACGAGTAAGAATTCAGGAACTGATTCCACCGCAGGACGCGCTGCGACAGAATCTGTGGTGTCTGGCGGTCCGGGGCGAGGAGTCCCAGGAGCAGTTTGTGGTCCGTGGCGATCGTAAAACGTCTACCGTACAGGTAGTCATTAAATTTATGCACCCCTGCCACGATTGCCAAAGCCTCCTTATCGATCTGGGCGTAGTTGCGCTCTGCGGGGGTCAGGATCCTGGAGTAATATGCTATCGGGACCTCCCTCCCGTCCGGGAGTTGGTGACCCAGGACGGCGCCCACCCAGTTTGGTGACACATCACACGCTAAGACCACCGGCAGGGCTTTATCAAAATGGTGGAGCACGTTATTGGATACGAGGAGCCCCTTGACCGCCTGAAAAGCGGCTACCTGCTTCTTTCCCCAGACCCACGGAGCGTTTTTATCTAAGAGCCTATGGAGGGGTTCTACTATGGCCGCTTTGTGGGACAAAAACGAATGATAAAAATTTAATAACCCCAAGAAATTTTGTAGCTCCGCCCTGCACGTGGGGGCCGGGGCCTCCACAATGGCCTTGGTTTTGTCGGCCGTCAGGTGGATCCCTGCAGCGTCCACCACAAACCCCAAGAACTCCACCCTCAGCACCCCGAGGGAACACTTTTCCCGCTTGACTTTGAGTCTGGCCGCCTGGAATCTGCGGAGAACCTCTCGCAGCCGGTTGCTGAACTCCTCCGTGTCTGGCGTGGCGATCAGAACATCGTCGAAAAACGGTTGCACCCCGGGGATCCCTTTGAGGAGAGAATCCATCAGGCTCTGAAAGACCCCTGGAGCCACACTCTCTTCAAATTGCAACTGCCGCAGCCTAAAAGGCCCCTGTGGGTCACTATGGTCTGGGCTTCTGCCGTCTCGGCGTCCACTGGGAGCTGCTGGTAAACCTGGGCCAAGTCCAGCTTCCCAAAATTTTTTGACCCCACTAGTGCTGCCAAAACATGACTGACTACGGGGACAGGGTAGGGGTTATCTTGTAGTGTCTTATTTATGGTGCACTTATAATCGGCGCATATGCGCACATCCCCATTTGGCTTCACCGGGGTAACTATCGGGGTTTCCCATGTGGTGTAGGAAACTGGTTCTAGCACTCCCTGGGCTGTGAGGCGGTCCAGCTCTGCTTAAATTTTGGGCTTCAGAGCAAACGGAACCCGCCTGGCCTTTAGCCGTATCGGTCGCACATGGGGGTTGAGGGGTAAGGATGTGGGAGGACCCTTGTAGCACCCTAGGGCCCCATCAAACACCTCCGGGAATTCCCTACACACATGCTCGAAACCCTGCGTCCCCAACTGCTGCACCCCCACGATCTGAATTCCCAACTGTCGAAATCAGGCCAGGCCCAGCAGTGTGGTGAGCTGGCGTTTTACCACCAGAATATCAAGTTTTCCCCTAAAGCTCTTGAACTCCACACACACCGTGGCCCATCCCAGGATCTGTATGGGGTTCTTTTGGAAGTCCCGTAGAATGAAACCAGCTGGTCGTAGCCTAGGCCAGCCACGTGGGCACAGTTTTCTTAGGGACTCCTCCGAGATTATGGAGATGGAGGAGCCCAAGTCCAGTTCCATCAGGCAGGGGCTGCCCTCTATCCTGATTGATACCTTGACCTTGTCGGGGGTATTGCTGGGCAAGTTCATTACCTGCAGGCTGGTTGAGGTGGTCGAGTAGTCCTCGGTCAAGTCTTGGTTGGTGGACTGGCGTCTGCGGGCGGCCTTGGCCCGGCAAGCCCGCGCAATGTGGCCCAATTTCCCGCAGTTCCTACAGTCCACGTTGCGATAGGGGCAGTCCTGATGCTTGTGTGGGTCCCTGTAGCTTGCGCACTTGGTGATGGTTGTTTTCTCCGTCGCTCATGGCCGCTGGGTCATTCTCGGTCCCGTCCCTGGTGGGCGGTGTAGCTGATGCGTCTCCTCTTCCTCTGGGTGGCTGTGCGCCATCTCCTCCTGGTGGACGGCTTCTACCCTCGGGTTGTGGAAAGCTTTAGTGGCTCTCTCGAATGCAGTGGCCTCGTTGAAGGCGCCCTGGAGGGTGAGCTCTTCCTTTGCGAAGAGCTTCTGCTGTAGTCTTTCGTCGCTCAGGCCCCAGGCAAAATGGTCCCTCAGGGTCTCCTCTAGCTTCTTGAAGCTACAGTTTCCTGCGATTTGGCGGAGAGCGGCCAGGTATTCGGCTGCCGTCTCTCCCGCCTCTTGGTCCCTCTTGTGGAAGAGGAATTGGCGAGCGATGATTGAGGGCTGGGGCAAGAAGTGCCCCGTAAGGAGTCGGACTATCTCCTCATACATTTTCTCCGTGATTCTCGCGGGGGCCGAGAGACCCTTGGCGATCTCAAATGTGGCCTCTCCGCAGACGCTCAGGAGCACGTCTCTTTTCCGGATGTTGTCCGTTATCATGTTTGCTCGAAGGTAACAATCGACCCGCTCCATGTAGGTCTCCCACCTCTCCGGTTTAGCGGGGTTGAACTCTTCGAGGCGACCCGTCTCTCCACTCGGGTTAGCCATGGTGGCTGCAGCGGTGGGTGCTTCCGTCTCCCTGGACGGTGTGCCTACTTCGTCTCCGGCCAGCTCCGCGAAGGTCCTCTTCTGGAGTTACCTGGCTAGAATCCCATCCTCGTCGCCACTGTAATGTACTGAGTTGCGAGACGGGTTGAAGGCAACATGCTTTATTCAGTGGTACATTACAAGAGAGGGAGCACGCGGGCCGGGCCCCGCTTATATACATTTCCCGGAACTGCCCCCCAGTCTGACCAGTCCAATCCTGGCCAGTTAAACTTCCCGCCACAGACCTTGATGGGTGGGGCAACCGGTGAGCTACATCCGGGGACCCGTGGGTTTCCCCTGGTCTCCTCTGTAGCGCTCGCCATGCGGTACCTTAATTAATGTTTCAAGACATAACAGAGAAGTTTGGGAAACATGAGTTTTCTCAAAGAATCTACTATTATCCTAAAGAAATCTCTGCCTAAGCAAATACCACCAGGCTTTATAATCAAGTTTTTTGAAAAAAGACTGATGATATCCTTGGACTGCCTCCAGTTATCCTGTAAGATAGTCCCATAGGCAGACCCTTTTTCATAGAACTACATGCTTGACACAACAAAGGATTGTTGTGAGGTGCAAACTTAATTTTGTGGAAACATTTACTTCAGGATTTACAAGTAGGGATGGGCATGGACCAGACCACATACCAATTTTTTCCATGTACCGGGGCCCGGTTTGTGGTCCATGAGCCCAGTCAGTTCACCTACCGACACAGACCTCCATGTACCTCCATGTACCATCCCAGTAGGTTGGGGTGGGGGGGGGAGGCTTGCAAAAGCTGTGTAGTTGTCAGTGAATGCTGAGCACTTCACCCATTTCCTGGTGAGTGAACTCGCCACTCAGCCTTCACTCACACACCACCTGGCTTTGCAAAACATGCAGCATGCAAGTGAAGGCCAAGCAGCAAGAGCCAATTTGGTGTAGTGGTGAAGTGCGCGGACTCTTATCTGGAGATCCACTTGCACCTGCTGGAATGGCCTTGGGTTAGTCATAGCTCTGGCAGAGGTTGTCCTTGAAAGTGCAGCTGCTGTAAGAGCCCTCTCAGCCCCACCCACCTCACAGGGTATCTGTTGTGGGGGAGGAAGATAAAGAAGAATGTGAGTTGCTCTGAGATTCGGAGTGGAGGGCAGGATATAAATCTATTATCATCTTCTTCATATGCATATGAAATATTAGCTTCCATTTCTGCATATCTGAAATGTGCATGCCTATAAAAGCTCATACCTTGAATCAACTTTTGTTGGTCTTAAAGGTGCCACTGGACTCAGAATCTGTTTTACTGCTTCAGACCAACATGGCTGTCCACCTGGATTTATTCCATTTTACTGTTCTCCTTTTATCTTGAAAATGTTTAATGTTTCCATGGGAAAATATTGAACTTAACAATGAACTGTATGGTGACGGGGGCTCATTATAGTGGGTTAAGACCCCTCAGAAGCCTGGGCACAGCTGAAGTTTACATTTTCCCATGGCTTTTTTGGTAGAAAAACCCAGCAGGAACTCATTTGCATAATAGCCCACACCCCCAGACACCAAGCCAGCTGGAATTGCATTCCTTGGGTTCCTACTTTTTCCTCTCTCTTCTAGCAGCAGCTACCTTGTTGGCAACACAGGCAGTGTGTCAAGCTCATAATATGAAGGCTGTTAGTTTGAGCCACACACAGGGCAGAATTTTCTCCTCTCTCCATAAAAACTGCCAAAACAATCCCTGTCCTCTGTGATGTTTGGAAAGATGGAACAAATCCTGCATTTTCTAGGGCTTTTAAGAAGCTTGGTACATTGCAGCACATAAGTTCTCTCCCCACCCCAATTAATTTTGTTTGCATGTAGCACTGAAATCCCTTTATTTTTGCACTGGGGATGCAGTGGCAGGAGAGCTGGCTGCTTTGGACTTCAAAGGGAGCTGAAAGAAAGCACAAATGGAGCCCTTTACTTCTTACAATGCAGAGACTGGGCTGCCAGGTCCTGCCTCCTCCCTGGTGGGGGAGTTTGGGATGTGTTTCTGGAGGGGGTGGGGACTTCCCCAATGTGATGATGTCACACAGAAGTGATGCCTTCACATTGGGGACTGGTGCCTTCAAGTGACGAATTCACTGCTGAAGTTCAGGCTCCTCCCTCACACTTAAGAACATAAGAGAAGCCATGTTGGATCAGGCCAATGGCCCATCCAGTCCAACACTCTGCATCACACAGTGGCCAAAAAAACTCAAGTGCCATCAGGAGGTCCATCAGTGGGGCTAGAGGCCCTCCCATTGTGCCCTCCCCCAAGCACCAAGAATACAGAGCATCACTGCCCCAGACAGAGAGTTCCAACAATAGGCTGTGGCTAAAACCCACTGATGGACTCTGCTCCATATGCAGAGATCCTTTAAATACTGCCTGCAAAAAGCAGAGGCTGCGCATGCCTGAACTCCAGCAGCAAATTTACCACTTGGAGTTCAGGCGTGCAGCCAGTGGCTGCCTCTCTCCCTCTCCTGCAAGAATCTCACATGAAAACAGGGAGAGGGATGGCTGCCCAGTGGTCACTCTTGGGGTTGGGGCCTCCCCCACTGGCCAGCTGGCTGGCAGTGGGCTGCTGGAGCCCCCAAAATCAGGGGATCCCCAGCCCCTATCTGGGGACTGACATTCCTATGCAGAGAGAAAGTTTGTTTGCTGATTGTGTGTGGAGGGAGAGAGGAATACACATCTGCAGCTCATTTTAAAATTTAAAATACCATCCTGTAATTTTTTTAAACCTTAGGTATGAATTTAACAATAGAAGTTTATTGATAAACTTGGATGGCTGAGCACACACACACATCTCTCAGTATCCTGTTGTTAAACTCATCTCACTAGTTAAAAAACAAAACTTCCTCTGCTCAAGGAGGGGTGAACACAACCCTTGCCATACTGCAGAAACAGAGGTGGAAGTGAGAAGGAGGAAAGTGCAAAGTGGGAGGGGGGAAAAAACCTTAAGGAGGTGCGAGAAAAACAAGGAGGGGTGGAAGCAGGGGTGGGAAATGAGTGGTGTCACAAAGTCTGAGGAAATAAGTCTGCTTCAGCATTACCTTTAACTTGGAACAAATTTAAAGTCAGCGGCAAACCTATTCTTGGAAAAGTCAGTGTGACAGCAAACAGAAAGTGGCATAATGGCAGAAGACAAAAGAAAATCCGAGGGACAGCTGAGGTGAAAACAGAAGGAAATGCAGAAGGACATTTAGAAGGTGATGGAGAACTGGAGAGACTGTGAGGGGAAAGGTGGGTGCACGAAGGGCCACTGTTTGCCCTAGGAGAAGGGCAGAGCCTGGGAGGAAGGGTTGGAGCCTTGGTGTCAAAAAATATTTGAAATTGCATTTGAATTACTAAAGTAGGGGGAAAAATTGATTTAAGCACAACTTGAGAAAATGGCCTTTGTTCCGTAACTTTAAAAAATCAATTTGCGACAGTTCCACCCCCCCCCCCCCAGTTCTAACATAAGCATTGCCAATTGTAAACCAGGCATGTACATAAAGAAATAACATGGCCATTTACCAAAGTCTGTACAAATCTTCTTAACTCCCCATTCTCAAAATTCCCATTCTGCTGTGCAATGTGACCATATAAATGCATATTAGTGGCTAAATGGCTATACAGACTTCTGAACTCCAGCTGCTGTTTCTCCATTGCAAGTATTTGAAGTAGTAATGCGATGGGCAATCTACTGCTGAGAAGTTATGAAGAATTACTTAATCCCTTCTCCAAAATTCCTCTACTTAGCTGCTTTTCCCTACATGTTACAGCATTTTGGGCTGAGGTAAGAGAGGACTTATGTAAGACAGGACTCAAAGGATAAATGATTGGAACCAAGTATTGTCAAGCTACATTTGACTGCAGTTGATGTATTTGCCAGTCCAGTCTTAGATGAATCTTCATGGATTAGTTCAATTAGTCAATCAATACACTTATACATAAGAACATAAGAGAAGTCATGTTGGATCAGGCCAATGGCCCATCCAACACTCTGTGTCACACAGTGGCCAAAAAACTAGGTGCCATTGAGAGGCCCATCAGTGGGACCAGGACACTAGAAGCCCTCCCACTGTTGCCCCCCCCCCAAGCACAAGAATACAGAGCATCACTGCCTGTGGCTAATAGCCACTGATGCACATATGCAGTGTTCATCTTCTAGCAGATAGTGTTAGATTCACTGGTAGGGTATAACCAGGAATCTATTAGGTAGCAAAGTTCAGTAGGCTTACATTCAGCAGCAGGTTCTCAGAAATGTACATGCTAGCACAGTTACAAAGAGCCATTTGCCAGTTTCAAACTAATAATAATCCTTTATTCAGGGAATTCCATTCTAGATAGTAAACGAAAGAGAGAGGCATAGGATCTAACCTAACTAGCTAGGATGTATGCAGATGCACAATGCATGTCCTGCATCCATGATGCCAAAGATGGAGAACGTGCGTCTTCTTTGTGTTGGAAATATGTATCTGTTTTGTATGTCCTTTGCAATGTTCTAAAGTTCCAGTCATTATAGGGTTAACACTGTGCCTGATTCCCTATTGTCTGCATGACCTAGGAAGAGGATACTGACTGCTGTCAATTAAGGGCTAAAAGTGGGAAAACTTGTTTTGTTTGTTTGATCAGTTAATTAGGTGACTTCTTTTGTTCAGGCAGAGAGTTCAAGAAGAAGAAAGAAGTAGTCTCCATTAAGCATGTGGTTCTTCTAGTGTGAGGATGTAGTTCTTTAGTGTTTGTTATTTTCACTTCCCAGTACCCTTTCCCTGTAGAAATAAATATGTTTTGCTTTTTTATGTTGAATGCCTCTCAATGATTATTTAATCCAGTGATCCATCGCACTGTTTGAGATAAAGGAATAGAATTTCAAACAGAATTCCCTAACAAAATTGGTAGCAGTCGACAGTTGTTCTTGCTACAAAACCAATTATAGCATGGACTGTTTTTTGAACTCTAAATGATTTCTTAAAATCTGGATCGCTTTTGAGAGCATTTAGAAAGCAACAGGTAAAAGGCTGCAGATAAGCCTCGATTTTAAAACGACGTCTTTTTTTTCTCTTGCCATTACTGAGAGCGTTCTGATTTAAATGAGCTTTGAATTCAGGTTGTCTCAATCTGGAAACACTGCTACTTTTGTCTAAAAGCCTTAGATATGCTAGAAAGAGAATTTTTGGAGCTTTTTAACCCTTTTTCTGTGGATTACGTCAGAGACCTTAAAAGAGCCTTGCTGTAACCACGTGCGTATATTCAGCTGTCTTTTCTCTCTAGTGAGGAAGGAAGAATCTTTAACCCTGCCCTGCCTGATTGCTGTGAAAAATGTTGAACCCAGAGAGAGGAGCCACTGGATCTTCTGTTTCCATATCTTCAGGAACAGCCACAGTAAATCTTGGTTTTGGTACTGTGAATAACCTACCAGTGATAGGATTTAGTACCCTGAAGTTAACTAAGAATAATTTCTCATTCTGGCTCTCGCTCCTAACACAAAGACTTGAGATTTATGGAGCTGAACAAGTTTTGTCTGAAAATCCCCCTGAGAATGAGCAAGAAAAATCAAATTTTAAACGGTTAGATGGTTTTGCAAAAACTCTCATTTTAGAGTCTATTGAGGCATATGAAATTCCTGAATTGCACACTCTTAAAACTGCAAAAGAAATGCTTGAATGCCTTAAAGATAAATATAACAAAACTCCCATAAGCACTATTCATAATTTAAAGGGCAAAATATTTGGTTTTCAAGTGCAAGAAGGAGAGAATGTGACTAAACGTCTGAAGGAATTTATGTGCATGCAATCCAGTCTAAAGGAGCTTGGTGAGGCTATTGCAGAAAGAGACTTAATCTCAACTATATTGAATGCTCTACCCAGTAGTTACAAGCCAATTAAGAAGATTTTGAGACTGCAAAAGGATTTGAGTCTGGAAGGCCTGTTAAATGCTATCGAGGAGGAAGCAGCCTCCAGATTTGGGGACAAGGACACTGAACAAAGGAATGTTAAAGCACATGTTTCAAATGAGGGAACACGGGCGCCATCTCATGGCCATAGAAATAATAGCAACCAGAATTTTTTAAAGCAGAAATTTTCCAAGTCACATGGCCCAGGTGGGAACAAAGAAAAGAACAGAGGAAGTACCATGCATGTTAATAATGTAAATTTTATTGGTGAAAGAGGAAGATTTTTGATTGATAGTGGATCTTCTATGCATATTTGTCAATATAAGGGCATGTTTTCAGAGTTGGATGAATGTCAGAGACCTGAAATGATAGGTGCCAACCAGAAACCCTTACAAGTTTGTGGTGTGGGTGAGATCAAAATGAAATTGCTTACCACTGATGGAGATTTAATGCCAGTAAGACTGAAAAATGTAGCTTTTGCACCTAAATCAATTGAGAATTTACTTTCAAGCCAAGTGCTTATAAGAAATAATTATGCTGTATATCTTGATAAAGGAGATGATGGTGAAATTATTCAGAAGAATTTTGGAATTAGTTTTAAACTGGATGAAAGAAATGGAGCTCATTATATTATGGACTTAAGTGAAAGGTCAGAAGGTATTGATGTTGTGGAAAAGACTGCCACACTGAAGGCAAGAAGTGTGATCATAGGAGATGTGTTTATGCTTGGCATGTAAAGTTAGCACACAGAAGCATGCAGAGTGTTGAGAAGTTGCTAAAGGATTGTGAACTTGATGTTGTGCATTGTGATAAATCCAAGGAAAGATGTGATATTTGTTTGAGAGCAAAAGGAACTGCACCTTGCTTCAGTGGAAAAAGTAGTGTGCATAATGAAAGGTTTTTGGATACAATATTTAGTGATGTTGTTGGGCCTATAAAAGCTTCAATTGGGAAAAATAAATTCTTCTCAGTTTTCACAGAAGCAAAGACAAAATATAGCATTGCCTATATGCTCAAATCAAAAGATGAGACTCTTGATAAAGAATATGTTGCCATGGTTAAAAACAGATTTGGGTATGCACCTCAAAGCTTGCTGACAGATGGAGGTGGCGAATATTGCAATACTGAGTTTAAGAAATTTCTGAAAGCAGAAAGAATTGAACACAAAGTGACTGTTCCATACACTCCACAGCAGAATAGGAGTGCAGAGAGACTTAACTGTGTGTTATAGGAAATGACCAGAGCAATGCTCATGCATTCTGGATTGCCTAAAGGCCTTTGGGCTGAAGTTGTAAATACAGCAGTGTATATTCACAATAGAATACCTTCAAAAGTAACATGAATTACTCCATTCCAGGCTTGGTTTGGCAAGAAGCCAGGACTTAAGCACATTAAAACTTTTAGAGCAAAAGCCTATGCATATGTTCCTAGAGAAAACAGAGGGAAGCTTGATGCAAGGACTGAGATTGGATTCATAATAGGATATCCCTCAGTGGGAAAAGGCTACAGAGTCTATGATCCAAAGCTGAATAAGACTAATCACTGTAATGTTGTGTTTGTAGATGACAGTGGGGTGGGGGTGGGGGGTGGGCTCCCTCTGGGAATCCTACCCCCCCAGGGAAAGTGTATGCGCAATACATAGCCTCTCCTCTCCCGGTGTAGTGAACGCCGCGTGGTCACTGTCTGGCTATGCCTGGCAGATGGTCACTGCAATGGCCTCTCCTGCAGTACTGCATCCGTAGCAACACCTTCTCGCTGGTCCCCCCCGTTTTCACAGAGTTTGCTACGTCATGGTGCGACCGAATTGTCGGGCGGTATAACCGGATGGGTAGGCTGGGCCCACCAACCTCGCCAGCCTAAGAGAAGGAAAACTCTAACATCAAACCCGGGCAGATAGAGCTCGTTAATGTAACACCTACCACCTGGAGGACTCGCTGCCGGCGTCCCGGCTTACTGGACCATGGCAGATGACCCCCAGGTGAAAGGGGGGAGCCACTACCGCGCACACTGCGCTTCACCTAAAAAATTCCTCTGCGCAGGCCTGAAGGGCATATCCACATACACAACCCACAACGCATCAAGTCCTGCAGCGATGGGCAAGGGGCGAAACGGCAGGTGGAAGGTGCCACTGGAAGCCGCAGTCCCGATCCTGCATGTAGGCGGTTCGGGGTATTGGTCGCCTGATGCTAACCCGGAGACGAAAGCATTTTTCGGCAGCACCCTGAACGACCAAGCAGCCTTATCTAGGGACAGCACTGCTTGCTCCACACGGAGAGGGGCCTAGAAAAGGTGGCCTAAACAAAGCTCGTCTCCCCCACCCCAGTTGGCTAGCCGCGGTCAATGGGCATCCTTACTTGCGGTCGAAAAATAACAACAAAGAAAAGGCATGCACCTGCCTCACAAAGTGTGCAAAGACTAAAGCTTGCGTGTTGGAACATCAGAACCATGCTTGACACAGTAGGCAGTGGTCGCCCTGAACGACGCTCTGCTCTAGTTGCCCACGAACTTCTCAGGTTGAATATCGACATAGCAGCTCTCAGTGAGGTCTGTTTCCCTGAGGAAGGTAGTCTTCAAGAACACGGTGCTGGCTATACCCTCTACTGGTCGGGTAAGTCAAAGGCTGAGAGCCGCCTTTCTGGTGTTGGCTTCATGGTCAGGAACTCCATTGCCTCCAAACTCGAAAACCTGCCAACAGGTCACTCAGATCGCATCATGTCCATGCGCCTCCCACTTCAAAACAAGCAGCATGCAACACTCTTCAGTGTGTATGCCCCAACCCTTCAAGCAGATCCTGCAGAAAAGAACAAGTTCTATGCTGATCTACACAACCTCGTACGGAAGACCCCTACAGAGGACAAGGTGATCATCCTTGGCGACTTCAATGCCAGAGTAGGTAAAGACTCGGAAGCCTGGAAAGGAGTACTTGGCAAACACGGCATTGGCAACTGCAATGACAACGGGCGCCTCCTGCTAGAATTCTGCATGGAGCACCAGCTCACCATCACCAACACTATCTTCCAGCAGAAGAACAGTCTGAAGACAACCTGGATGCACCCACGGTCCAAGCATTGGCACCTTATCGACTACATTCTGGTGCGCCAGAGAGACCTTCGAGATGTCTTACACACCCGAGTAATGCCCAGCGCAGAATGTCATACGGATCATCGTCTTGTACGCTGCAATCTCCGTCTTCACTTTAAACCCACACCCAGGAGAGGAGGTATCCCTCAGAGGAAGTTTCAGGTTGGCAGCCTCCAGTCAGCCGAAGTTAAAGCTGCCTTCCAGGCAAAACTCCAGTCAAGAATTGAGGACCCCAGTTGCCCCACAGACCCTTCTCCAGAAGCACTCTGGGAACACCTAAAAACTACCGTCCTGCAGATCTCTGAAGAAGTCCTCGGGTTCTCCACAAGGAAGAACAAGGACTGGTTTGATGAGAACAATCAAGAGATCCAAGATTTACTGGCGAAAAAGAGATCTGCCTACCAAGCACATCTTGCTCAGCCCTCCTGTCCTGGGAAAAAAGCAACCTTTCGCGCTGCATGTAGCAACCTCCAGCGCAAGCTTCGAGACATTCAGAACGAGTGGTGGACCAAGCTTGCAGAGAGAACCCAGCTGTGTGCAGACACTGGTGATTTAAGAGGGTTCTACGAAGCCCTGAAGGCAGTATATGGTCCATCATATCAGGCTCAGAGTCCCTTGCATAGTGCAGACGGCCAAGTGCTCCTCACAGACAAGGCATCCATACTGAACCGGTGGTCGGAGTATTTTCAGGTTCTCTTCAGTGCCAACCGCGTAGTTCAAGATTCAGCAATCCACCTCACCCCACTTCAACCGGTGAAAACAGAGTTGGATGAGATCCCCACCCTAGAAGAGACTGTTAAAGCCATCAAGCAACTGAAAAGTGGCAAGGCAGCAGGAGTTGATGGAATTCCACCAGAGATCTGGAAGCATGGGGGCACAGTACTACATAGCTCACTTCACAAAGTACTTGTCACCTGCTGGGAACAAGGCAAATTACCACAGGACTTTCGCGATGCAATCATCATCACCCTATACAAGAACAAAGGGGAAAAGTCAGACTGCTCCAACTACCGGGGATAACCCTGCTCTCCATTGCAGGCAAAATCCTTGCCAGAATACTCCTGAACAGACTGGTGCCCACCATTGCAGAAGAACTCCTCCCAGAGAGCCAGTGCGGCTTCAGAGCTAACAGGAGCACCACCGACATGGTATTTGTTCTCAGGCAGCTCCAAGAGAAATGCAGGGAACAGAACAAGGCTCTGTATGTGACTTTTGTCGACCTTACCAAAGCTTTCGATACTGTTAGCAGGAAAGGCCTGTGGCAAATCTTGGAACGTTTAGGATGTCCCCCAAGGTTCCTCAGCATGATCATCCAGCTACACGAAGACCAACGAGGCCAAGTCAGACACTGCAACGACCTCTCGGAGCCCTTCCCAATAGGCACAGGTGTAAAGCAAGGCTGCGTTCTCGCGCCAACTCTCTTTACGATCTTCTTTAGCATGATGCTTCAAAGAGCCGCAGTAGATCTAGATGACGACGACGGTGTATACATCCGCTATCGCACCGATGGCAGCCTGTTCAACCTGAGGCGACTAAAGGCTCACTCCAAGACAATGGAAAAACTCATCCGAGAGCTACTGTTTGCTGACGATGCTGCACTTGTCTCCCACTCGGTATCAGCTCTGCAGCATATGACGTCCTGCTTTGCAGAGGCTGCCAAGCTATTCGGCCTAGAAGTTAGTCTGAAGAAGACAGAAGTTCTCCACCAGCCTGCACCCCAGGAAGATTATCACCCTCCCTGCATCACTGTGGGTGAATCAGTTCTGAAGACAGTCCAGCAGTTCAGCTACCTGGGGTGCATCATCTCGTCAGATGCCAAGATCGACAAGGAGATTGACAACAGGCTGGCAAAGGCAAACCGTGCCTTTGGCCGACTGCACAAAAGAGTGTGGAGCAACAAGCATCTGAAAAAAGGCACAAAGATCAATGTTTACAAAGCGGTTGTGATGACAACCCTCATCTACGGCTCCGAATCGTGGGTTTTATACCGTCATCACCTGCGACTCCTCGAGCGCTTTCATCAGCGCTGCCTTCGCACCATCCTCAACATCCACTGGAGTGACTTTGTGACCAACACTGAAGTCCTCAAGCGGGCGGAGGTTACCAGCATCGAGGCACTGCTGTTGAAGACGCAGCTGTGCTGGGCAGGGCATATTTCTAGGATGGAAAACCACCGCCTTCCCAAGATTGCCCTGTATGGCGAACTCTCCACCGGCCATCGAAATAGAGGGGCACCAAAGAAGAGGTACAAGGACTCCTTGAAGAAATCCCTTAGCACCTGTCACATCAACCATCACCAGTGGTCTGACCTAGCCTCAGATCACAAAGCATGGAGGCACACCATCCACCAGGCTGTCTCTTCCTTTGAGAACGCACGCATAGCTGGTCTTGAGGACAAAAGAAGATTGAGGAAGAATCGCACTGCTACAGCACCAACCCTAAATCAGACTTTTCCCTGCAGCCGCTGTGGCCGGACCTGCCTGTCCCACATTGGTCTTGTCAGCCACCAGCGAGCCTGCAGCAGACGTGGACTATTGCACCCTTCTTAAATCTTCGTTCGCGAAGCCAAGCTGAGAGAGGGAGAGAGAGAGATGACAGTAATTTGCCTTGAGCACCCTGTTTACCTGAATCTGATCCTGAGGTTACTGATGATGCTTCTGAAGATTGGTATAGTTGGTTACCTATAGTGACCACCGGTGAACCAGCAGGTCTACCTTCTGAAGATTCTACTGAACCAGAAGGGGAAATGGGGACCGCATCGCAGGGAGCGACAGAACCTCCACTCGTTTTAAGACGATCAGAAAGGAGCACAAAAGGGCAACCACCACAGAAATATGGATACTGTGATACTTTGAGATCTATAGAGACTGTGAAACCTAAAGAGGAACCCAAAAGCTGGAAACAAGTGTGTGATTTACCTAATGAAGAAAAGGAGAAATGGTTTCAAGCAACGGAACAAGAGCTACTATCCATTTATGAAAAAGATGTATGGACTCTTACAAAGCTACCTGCTGGAAGAAAGCTGGTACACAGGGTGCTCTAGGCAAGAAAGCTACCTGCTGGATGCAAATGGGTCTACAAAATAAAGTACAAAGATGATGGAACTGTAGACTTGTACAAAGCAAGGCTAGTAGCCAAAGGCTATGCACAAGAATTTGGAACTGATTATCCAGAGACTTTTGTACCAATTATCAATAGTGCTACACTTAAAACACTTCTCACTAGGGCAGCATCTAGAAATATGTGTGTAGAGCACCTAGACAATAAGACAGCATTTCTTAATGGTGAGCTGTCAGAGGAAATCTGTATGGAAATACCTGAAGGTTTTCAAGTCCTTGGCAAAGAGAATTATGTTTTCAAACTCAACAAAGGACTATATGGTTTGAAATAGGCCACAAAAAGCTGGACTACTACAAAATAACTGGACTACTACAGCAACAAGGATTTGAGCAAGGGAAAGCTTAACCCTGCATGTACACTAGACTCAGATGGAGAATATCAATATATTCTGGTTTACGTTGACGATTTGGTTGTGAGCTGCAAGAACAAAGAGGACATTAAAGACATTGTTGAAAAGCTGAACAAAGAGGTTGAAGTCAAAAGACTTGGAGATATTAAACACTATCTAAGAATACAGATTGAGAAACTTGAGGATGGAACTTTTCAACTATGCCAAAGACGAAAGATTATGGACTTTATAGAATCTCTTGTCATGAGAGACTGTAAAGAATCTAAGATACCTCTTGAACCTGCATACCTGAGAGCTCAGGGTGGTCAACCATTCAAAGACATTGGAAAGTACAGAGAAGCTATAGGAAAACTCCTGTACCCGAGTAAAACTACCAGACCTGATATTACAGCTGCTCTCGGAATACTGAGCAGAAAAGTAAGTTCACCTAATCAGCATGATTGGAATGCAGTAAAGAAACTTGCCAGATACTTAAAAGGGACTATGAACTTAAGACTGCTCATTGAACCTTCTGAGAAGCCCAGACTAGTTGGATAAATGGATGCCAACTATGCAGAAGAATCGTGCAATTACAGATCAACTAGTGGATACTTGTTCTTCTATGGAAATGGACTTGTAGAATGGACTAGCAGAAAACAGACGATAGTGGCACAATCTATAGCAGAAGCTGAGTGTGTGTCAGCAGCCAGTGCCTGCAGTGAACTTGAATGGATTTTTCATCTGCTGAAAGACTTCAAGATAAAAGAACCTGTACCTATTGTAATGTTTGAAGATAACCAAGCATGTATTGCTATATGTAAAGGGGAAAGTAGAACAGCCAGAAGTAGATCTATTGGTATTAAATGTGAGCTAGTGAAAGATCTACACCAGAAGGGGCTGATTAAAATAGAATATTGTTGTACAGAAGCTATGGTAGCTGATATACTTACAGAGCCATTACCTTGTGCTAGATTTGAATGTTTACATGAAATGATGAATCTAGTTGATGTGAATGTTACAGTGAATAATGAGTAATGACTATTGAATGTATAATGACTTGCACATTAGGCATTGAGAAGGGGTGTTGGAAATATGTATCTGTTTTGTATGTCCTTTGCAATGTTCTAAAGTTCCAGTCATTATAGGGTTAGCACTGTGCCTGATTCCCTATTGTCTGCATGACCTAGGAAGGAGATACTGACTGCAGTCAATCAAGGTCTAGAAGCGGGAAAACCTGTTTTGTTTGTTTGGTCAGTTAGTCAGGTGACTTTTTTGTTCAGGCAGAGAGTTCAAGAAGGAGGAAGTAGTCTCCATTAACCATGTGGTTCTTCTAGTGTGAGGATGTAGTTCTTTAGTGTTTGTTATTTTCACCTCCCAGTACCCTTTCCCTGTAGAAATAAATATGTTTTTGCTTTTTCATGTTAAATGCCTCTCAATGATTATTTGATCCAGTGATCCATCACACTGTTTGAGATAAATAAATAGAATTTCAAATAGAATTCCCTAACACTTTGTGTGTGTGTGTGAGAGAGAGAGGTTAAGCCAGAAGGAAGGAAGTCTTGTCCCTAAAAGTAACATTTTACTTCAAAGAGATAGTATCAGATAGCAGGAAGGAAAGGATGCTCAGTGTGTTCTGACCTGTCTCTCTACCTAAATCTATAATGTTGTTTTTGGAGTCAGACAGGAGATAGCATACAGTCTTCTACTGATACTTCTCTGCTTCCTATACAATGATATCCTTAAAGGAGTAGAAGCTGTCACCATCATGATAATTTATGGAATTTTTCTTGGGGCTGATTTGCAGTTGATGCCTATCTAGCACACTAGATTAGTGGTAAAATAATAGTCCATTTCAGGCATTACACTCCTAGCACTGCAATTGCATGTAGCGGGAGAGGGTGTTTTTCCTGAGTAAGTCTCCCAGGATGTACAATCTCAGCACCAGAAATATAATACTTGAAATGGGCTAATAGCCACAGGTCCCCAAACCATCTCCATTACAGATAAAGTCTTCTTTATCTTGAAGACGGTGGGTATGGAACTTTAGAAACAGCATTTTAGAATATAGATAATGTGGGTAATTGTAAGAACAGATTCAAGGGTCTTCTTGTGAAGGCAGGAAAGTCTCATATATTGTCTCATTCCTCCAAGTGAGGGAACTCCATTTATTTTGGCTTTTCTGCAAAGACTGAAGAGCTAATTATTCATTTCCCTGCACAACAATAATAGGGATAGCAACTTAAGGGAAGCATTCTTTTTTTATCTGTAGCAGGGCAGAACTTGGCTGGCTGTTAATGAATGAAAGTTGCCTTTCACACAACTTTTGACATTCAGGGTCAAGTATTAATTTTAAGCCCAGAAGACAAAATGAAGGTTACAAAAAAGCAGAACTTGTATTTTTCACAAGACTTGCTTTGTTGGAAAGAGAAAAGACCTCTCTTATTCTGCAATACACTTTGTATGCAATTTTTCTTTCAAAGTTCATTACAAAACGTTTTTTGAAGACATCTTCATCACCTTGATCATTTCAGCATGGCAAATGGAGAAGATGTTGATGCCTGGCAAACATGTTTGACATGAAGATCTCAGTATGCCTGGTACAGGCTCCGAGTTAGTTCTCTGCAGACAGTCAGTGGATGAGCTGATGCATCTAGCCATTCAAACACAGTTTCCCACAGATCTGTTGTTAAAAGATACATAGAATCTGCAAACACTTAGCAAAGGCATTCTTTGTAGTTTTTCTGTTAGAATGTTTATAAATATTCTCTTTAGGGGCTTTTTGATCTGAGGAGTGATGTCTGTTTCAGATCATTCATAAAGAATATATTAAATTTACAAAATGTGTTGTTTTCCTTAGTGCCACAGGGCAAATATATATCTATGAGTGTTCTAAAAAGGTGTTTGGTTGAGATGCCTCCCCTGTAAACCCTTGTATTCTGCATGAACTAATGAGTCATCACTCCCTGGTGACATCGCTATACCATATATTAGTACGACTTGAATGACTCTTTTGAATGCATCTTCTGATCACCCTGTAACCACTGTGACAGTTACAACTTAATATTTTAAAACTGTTTCTGTTTTGAACATGTGTTTCCTGATCTATTGGTTTTTGGACTTTTGTTCCTGGCTGCAAAGGCTGTGATTTTTTTCCCCTCTTGAGTTAGTGTTGCTAGATCCCTATCTGGAGATTTGTCTTGTCCCTTTCCACCTAAGAGCTTTAAACAGAAGATGTATAACAGTGGCTTCTCCTGCCCCTTCCTTCGTCTGTCTTCCCTACCTGTTGCTGCAAGTGGGATTTCATATATAATGAATATCAAGTAAAGGAGGCACTGGAGAAGAATTAGGTGGGGATATGCTGCAACTGCTGGTCTTCCTGCTTAATAGGAAATCTTTAAAGTACAGAGCAAACCTTCAGGTTACAATATGGAAGTAGCAATCCTCCCACTGAGCCACCTGCAAGTATGAAATCTGCCAGATAGCCCTGGACCTGATCCAGTCACACTTCTGTCCTGAGCCAGTCTCTGCCCTACAGCTGCTCCTATCAAAAACTCCATCTCCAGCCCTGATTCTGCAAGTGCTGTCCAGCTTCTGGCTGGCTCTTCACAGGGAGTAACTTGATTGGCATGTTTCAGTGACCTGCTTGCTTTACAAAATTGCTCCTGGAATCTGCCTGCGCCTCTGGCATGTAGCACTTTTGGTTCTGTTTGCACCTGCTACCATACTGCTCATGTTGCCAATGTTTCTTTCCAAGTTTGCTTTGCTGAAGAATATTTGTCTACATTGTATAGAGATTAATAAATAGGGATAATGTACCCCTGAAACATACCACACACTTGTGAACAATTTTATTTCACATTGGAGCAATTTAAGAATGATGAGGTGACCTTTCCCTAGTTTTTCAAAGCATGGAGTTGCATACAGATATGGAGACAGAGTTGCTGTGTCATCCTAAGAAGTTATGCCCTTCTAAGTCCCTTGAAGTCAATGCTCGGAAGGATACTTAGTTGTGCTGCAATAAATGGAACAAAAGATCTTATGAACATGCTTTGTAAGCCGCCCTGAGCCTGCCTCGGCGGAGAGGGCGGGGTATAAATAAAAACTTATTATTATTTTTATGAATTCAGTTTATTTAGCTGCATTGATTTATGCTATTCTATTCTAATTTCAAGGCTAGACTATTGCAATGTGCTCTATGTGGGGCTCTTTTTGTAGAAACCACAATCAGTAAAAAATGCAGCAGCTCATTTGCTGATTGGATCTAGTCTTGATGAACTGCCACGGCTGCCAATGCGTTTCCAAGCATAATTTAAGGTGCTGGTTTTGATCTTTAAGGTCCTTCACAACTACATCTCTGAAGTACAGCCTTTTCCTATATTAGCCTGTAAGATAATTCTACTTTTTCCAGCAACATGCCTTGGAACAGTGAGGGCACCACTGTTTCTGGAGAGTGTTTTGGTTGTCTGGTGGCTGCTACAAGGATGTGTTGTCTTTTTATATGGTTTTATAGCATATTTGTCCTCAGCAGGTAACTCATTAACTCCTAGTAACTCACTGACTGCTGCAGAGCAGCTCATGCATTTCCAAGAAGACCCAGGAAAAGATTGTGATGGATTTCCCACTAGCTCTCACTTTCTCACTCTCCTCTGCGGGGCTTCTGTTGGATTTCACACTATCTGCCCCGGGGCTGCAACTCGCTCTGCCTTTTTCGCCCAGCAAACAAGATCCTCAAAAAACCAGATGCTAGCTGTAGCCCCGGGGCAGAAAGTGTGAAATCTGATAGAAGTCCTGCAGAGAAGAAGAGCATGAGAGTGGCATAAGGCTAGTGGGAAATTGGTCTGTGAAAAGGTCATTTTGCATTTTAAATGTGGTCTGCTTAGTTAATAGCTTCCTTTCTGGTGCTCTTCCTTCTCCATGTTCTTTTTTGAGGCCAGAACAAAGCATGCCGGGGGATAGGTAGCTCAGGATATTTTTCATTACTCAGAAGTCTTGGCAGAATAAGTATTCCATGTCAGTAAGACAAACTGATTAAGGCATCAAAGTAGTTTATTTGGGAACTGCCGTTATTAGGGTTGAGGGAGGAAAAGAGAAAGAAAGAGAGAACTATTGGGTTAAATGTAAACTATTGGGTTAAATATATTGACTTGGAAGCACAGAGGATTATGTAGTATCCCTAGTTCTCCATGTTTCCTGTTTAAGGAGAAAATACTGTTCAAGCAAATTACAGATATGACTCCAATAGTAACAAGAGAAAGAAATTTTAGTTACAAAAATAGAAGCACATCTTTCATTGCATATTCATGTAGGTACATTGTAGAAAAAGCCCAGCAGGAACTCATTTGCATATTAGGTCACACTCTCTGACACCAAGCCAGCTGGAACTGTGTCCCTGTGCATTCCTGTTAAAAAAAAACACCTGTGTACATTTAACCTATTGTAAATGGATGAAGTTCAATGAAGGTTAACTTGCTACAGCTCCAAACCCAGGGCCTTTTTTTGCAGAAAAATCCCAGCAGGAACTCATTTGCATATTAGGTCTCACCCCCTAATGTCACCATTGTTTCACACAGGGTTTTTTTGTAGAAAAAGCCCAGCAGGAACTCATTTGCTTATTAGGGCACACCCCCTGATGCCAAGCCAGCTGGAACTGCATTCCTGTGCATTCCTGCTTTTAAAAAAGCCCTGTCCAAGCCCATGTAAATCCTACATAAGAGGTCCTACATAAGATGAAAAAGCAGAAGGCAAACAATGGCCAAAGAAGGTCAACATCTAACCCATGAGAGGGTGGGGTCAACTGCCAAGTGTACCCAAATGAGAACATTCTTGTAACCCTTTTCCTCCCAGTTCTTCTTACATGCAGAGTTACAATATCCAACTTGAACATCTCAACAGGAAACATATCTACAGCTCAGCATGGCCCCGTCTGTGGATACTAAAATCTGGAAATTGGGGCTATGGACAGACAAGACAGATTTTTTTCCTATTCATGTGAGAAAAAAACCTAGATTTGCGGGGGGAGGGGGATTGAAATTTAGATTGGGGGATTAAAACCCTCCAAAATTACAGAAGCAGTGCTTGTAGCTTTAAGAAATGAGTGCCTTCAGCGGCTGTCACTAGGCAACAACAACAGTACTGCCATTCTTCAGGACTTGGTTTCTGACAGTAAAAGGCAGAAGTGAAAGGACAGGGCTTTTTAAAGGGCAATTTTTGCCTTTGAGGGAGGGCTTCTCAGGGCTAGGTATAGCAGCAGCCACAGGCAACTCACTACCTTGTGACTTGCATGACTTAGACTTACCCAGGTCAAACTGTTTACTAATGTTCAACTGCAGCCACTCCACAGAAGTCAGTGTGGTGCAGTGGTAAGAGTTTCAGATTAGAAATTGGGAGAGCCCTATTTGAATCCTGACTCTGCCATGGAAGTGTACTGGGTGATTTTGGGACAGTCACACACTCAACCTAACCTAACCCACAGAATTGTTGTGAAGATAAAACAAAATAATGTAAGTCCCCATTATGGAGAAATGTGGGGTAAAATTAAAATAATATAGCTGAAGATGGGGGAAAATAAAAGGTAGCTTTGTTGGCAAGTAGGAAGGAGAGAAGGAAGCAGGAAAAGGGGAGAGGCTGTCGGGGCTTTCAGGGGAAATAAAGATGAAATAGTGGGGGAGGGGGAATGAGATGCATGCCCACAAGTGCTTGTAGGTTCCTTTCTTGTTTGTGTGTATGTATGTGTCTGTATGCCTTTGGTAATGAATAAATTATCTTTGTTTGGAAGCAAGGATCTGTTACAAAAATACTCTTAGGAGACATCTTCCCAATATGAAAACTGCACTTCAGCCATATTCCACTGTTTCCTGACACCAAGATCGGAAGATTGGAAGCTCTTACCGTGAAGCTTCCTTCTCGGTGGTCCTGGAGTGGGACGGTCCTAAACTGCTGGGAGTAGGCTCCTCCTCCGGAACAGGGTCGTTGATCGCTTGATCCGGCCTGGGGGAGGGGCCGCTCCCTTAGGAACTCCTCAGTCCATAGAACAGCCATGCTCCCCCATCGACCTGGATCTATAAAACAAAATTCTGCATCATGGTAACAAACCACACGGAGACCATACTGATGCAACTCCATTTTAATAACTGCAAACAGCAGAAGTAATGGTAAACAGTCAGAACCAACCTCCGCTTGACGGAGATAATACACTGGGTGGGATGGACCGTCCCACTCCAGGACCACCGAGAAGGAAGCTTCACGGTAAGAGCTTCCAATCTTCCGTTCTCCGGTGGTCCATGGTAGTGGGACGGTCCTAAACTGCTGGGACATACAAAAGCAATATGTACCCTCGGCGGGGACCTCTACCTTCAGTGTACGACCTGTTGTAATACCCTGCGACCAAAGGCCGCTTCAGCCGCTGCCCACCTATCCACCCTATAATGCCTGGTGAAGGAATGGACAGAATTCCAGGTGGCTGCCCTACAGATGCCTTCTAGAGAGGAGAAGGACTTGTATACTGCAGACGTAGCTGCTCCCCGTAGGGAATGCGCCGTGACACCTCCTGGAGGCTCCAGCCCTGACGCTGTATATGCAGACGAAATACACTGCCCCAACCACCTGCTCAGAGTAGAAGCAGAAACTGGTTTTCCCCGCGAGGGGGAATTAAAGGAAACAAACAAAGACTCCGATCTCCTAAAGTCCTTGGTTCTATCTATATAAAAACTCAAGGCCCGCCTCACATCTAACCGGTGCCACTCCTCCTCCCTCTCGTGTTTGGGATTAGGACAGAACGAAGGCAAAACCACATCCTGTGAGCGGTGAAACACTGAATTTACCTTAGGAACAAACATCGGATCAGGTCTTAACACCACCCTGTCGTTATGGAAGGTACAAAGGTCCTTCTCTACGGACAAGGCCTGCAACTCAGATACTCTGCGGGCCGAAGTTATCCCCACCAAAAACAATGTTTTAAGGGTAAGGTCTCTCAAACTACAGGTGGCCATGGGCTCAAAAGGCGCATGACACAATGCCTTCAACACCACATTTAACTTCCAAGTAGGGAACCTATGTGCTGTAGGGGGATTTAACAAAGACACCCCCCTCAAAAAACGTTTAACATGTGGATGCAGTGTCAAGGAACCCCCTTTTCGAGTTCCACGCACCGCCGAAATAGCCGCCACCTGTCTACGAAGGGTATTAGTGGCCAGCCCCTTATCCAAGCCCTCCTGCAGGAACAGCAACAGCTTCCGAACAGGTAACTTCAAAGGATCCCAGCCCCTTTCTGCACACCAACTGGAGAACACCCGCCAAGTGTTATTATACACCCGAGTGGTAGAACCCTTCCTAGATGCCAGCATAGTGTCAATCACTGTTGAGTCAAACCCCAACTTAAGTAACTGCGACCGCTCAACCTCCACGCAGTTAACTGCAACATGTCCGGTTGAGGGTGGAATACTGTCCCTTGCGTCAGTAGCGTCTCGGATACTGGAAGACGCCAAGGCTTCTCCATCGATAGTCGCAAGAGATCCTGGAACCACCCCCGTCTCGGCCAGAAGGGGGCAATCAGCACCAGCTCCGCGGATTGTTGAAGAACCTTGTTCACCAAACGAGGAATCAGTTGCAGTGGCGGAAAGGCGTACAGCAGGCCGTCCGGCCAGTCGCAGTTGAGAGCGTCTACGCCCTCCGCCTGATCATGTCTCTGTTTTGCAAAGAACCGCTGCACTTGACGATTGTCCGCGGTTGCAAACAAGTCCACAGCCACTCTGCCGTATCTGTGTTGAAGAGCCTGGAAGACTCTCGTGTCCAGAGACCATTCCGTCTAATCCAGCCGTTGACGGCTGAGCCAGTCCGCCAGCCCATTGTCTTTCCCGGCTACATGCACCGCCTTTATGGACAAGAGATACCTTTCTGCCCAACTCAGCAGGCTGTTGGCCTCGCTGCACAGTTTCCTGATTCTGGTCCCGCCTTGTCGGTTGACATAGGCTTTCGCTGTCATGTTGTCTGTCTTCACCAACACGTGACACCCCTGAAGTGTAGTCTGAAAGCGTAACAACCCCAGACGAATCGCCCGCAGCTCCAACAGGTTGATGCTCTGTCGAGACTCCAGCAGAGACCACTGACCTTGACACATCACCCCTTGAGAGTGCGCTCCCCAGCCGGAGAGACTGGAATCTGTCGTCACCACTATCCTCTGCGGTTCCTTCATAGCGACCCCTTGTTGAAAGCGGAAAGGTTCCAGCCACCACTGGAGTTGTTGCCTCAGCTCCGGTGGGAGAATCACCATCCTGTGCAACTTGCGAGCTATCACGTTCTGATAAGGAAGCAGAAAGCGTTGCAGGGGCCGCAAATGGAAACGCGCCCAAGACAGCACATCCTGGCAAGATACCAGAACCCCTAGCAATTTTGCCAGAGTCATCACAGGAACCTGAGTCAGTGCCAACACCTCCTCCAACAAGGATCTGAGTTTCACCTGTCGTCCTTCTGACAAGAACACTCTGTGCCTCCGAGTATCGATCAGGACACCCAGATGCACTATCTCTTGCGTGGGAGTAAGATTGCTCTTTGCCCTGTTGACCACAAACCCGTGGTCCTGCAGAACCTGAATAGTCCGCTCGGTGTCCTCCAGGCTCTGCTGGTACGAAGAGGCCCTGACCAACAAATCGTCCAGGTACGGATGAAGAGCCACGCCCCCCATCCGTAACTGAGCAACCAACGCCACCAGGATCTTCGTGAACACTCGCGGGGAAGACTTGAGTCCGAACGGCAAAGCCCGGTACTGGAAGTGCCTTCCATCGTAAGCGAACCTGAGAAACCGCCTGCGACTTGGTCGAATAGGCACGTGTAAATAGGCCTCGGACAGATCGATGGACGTTAGAAACTCTCGCTCCTGCACTGCCAGAAGAATGGAACGCAACGTCTCCATCCGGAACTTTTTGGTTTTGACAAATCGGTTGATCCATTTTAAGTCCAGAATAGCTCGGGTATCGCCATTCTGCTTCGGAACCAGGAACAAGATGGAGTACACCCCTAGACCCCTCTGAGCCAAGGGTACCATTTCTATAGCCCTGATGTCCAGTAGATGCTGGATAGCGCCCAGCATCCCCTGGTGCCTGATCGGATCCTGCTTCCTCAGGACTGGACGAAACCTCCGAGGTGGGAAAACTTCTAGTCCCAATGCGTAGCCCTTGGACACCGTGTCGATCACCCATTGATCTGCAGCCGATGCCTTCCATTGAGCCGCAAAAAACTGTAGACGCCCTCCGATAGGAAGCAGTTCCGGCCTTATGGCATAGTCATTGTGACCCTCCCTTTTTGGAGTCACTCTTATTTCCCTTGTCACTATGGCTAGAGAAGGGTTTGGTATCCCTACTGCGAGACTGCCACTTCCCTCGGAAGGGCTTAAAGGGCGCAGGCCGGGAGAATTTCTTAGAGTCCCGAAAGGGCTGGAAGGGTTTCTTAGACTTAAAATCCTTCCTTTTAGAAGGCAAGACCTTCTTCTTGTCCTTCCCCTCAATCAAGAAGCGTTCCAATTCGTCCCCAAAGAGACTAACGCCCTTAAACGGAAAAGCTGCCAGTCTAGCCTGCGCAGCTGCATCAGCATCCCAGGTTCGAAGCCAGACGTTCCTGCGCGCTGCTACACTGCAGGCCACTGCCCTAGCGGACAACTGCATAGCGTCCAGAGTCGCATCTGCGATAAATGCTGTGCCCAGGGCTATTTTCTTGAGTTCATCCTTGAACTCTTTTGGCGCATCACTATCCGCGGATGCCAGATTAGAAGCCCATGTATACACTGCGCGTGCAAACAGCGAGCCCGCCGAAGAAGCCCGGATGAACCAAGCAGAAGCTTCAAAGTTTTTTCGCAGTGCCTGTTCCATTTGCCTATCACAAGCATCCTTGGGTAGCCCATCCGCATCCATAGGCAAAACCGATGTGGATAATAAACTATTCACAGGATCGTCCACTAGGGGCAATTTCAGACGCTTCGTAGCCTCTGGGCTCAAACCATACAGTTTAGAAAACAAATGTGGATTGGATTTCGGCTTAGCCGGATGCTCCCACTCCGCCTTAATCAAACTAAAAAAGGGGGCGGGCAAGGGCACACCAGTCTGAGCAACCCCCACTTTGGGCATCATTTTCTCCGAACCTGAAGGCAAGTCCGGGTCTAACTCTGCTTTCTCTTTAGGAGTGGTCGCAAAATCCAGTTCCCTAAGAACCTTAGGAAGGAGTTTAGAATAGTACTCCACAGGGAAAACCCTAGACTGCACCGAGGGAGTATCATCCTCCTCCTCAGAGAGTTCTCCCTCCTCTTTTGCAGATAAGTCCCCCGAGAAGGTAGACTCCTCTTCCTCCTGCGAGCTATCGCTTGGGGAGTCCAAACCCCTACTCAATCTTGCTTTCTTAGAGACCGTAGGAGCTGTGGCAATGTCTAAACCTGCTTGCCTCTTCCTCTTCTGAGAGGGAGCAAGCATAGCAGTGCCTTGGGAAGGGGCAAATTCCTTGCTAAGTTCCTTTTTCAACCAAGCCAGTAAATTTAGTTTGGCATTTTCTCCAGATAAATCCGAGTCAGAGTCCTCACGATCCTTTTCAATGGATCCAGAATACTTTGGGATGGAGAAATCGCTGTTTGAGCCTGTCTCCTGTTCCCTTTCATCAGCCATCTCAGCTCCACAGGAGGCTGAAACGAAAGTGAACAAAAGGAAGAAAGGGGGAACTGCCATTACCAGGCTAACTGCCTGAAATGGCGGCCTCTACTGCGCGGGAAAAAACAAGCCCACTCCTCCCCCCTCCCAGGCCACGCGACACGCGCTTGAAAGGGAGAGGCCTGATAAAACAACGGCCTTCTCGCCCCGTTCAGGAAGGCGGGAAAGGCCAGCTGTAAATCCCCGGGTGGGCCATCCTTCTCACAGCAGAGCCCGTCCCAAGAAAGAAGGCAGAATACGCCTCACAAAAAGCTTCCCGCTGTCTCTCTCACAGCTTACCAGCACTGGAGGGCGCCCAAGTCTTCTGCTGAACAGAGCGGGCCCTGGTCGTCTGCAATACGCCAACCGGCGCTGCGTGGGACCAGATCTTTAGGCTGCCGCTCACCCCGCCCCCGCCTCAACAGGCGTAGGAAAGGGGCGACCTCGCTTCCTCTCTCTCCGCGGCAACCACAGTTTGAGCCGACTTTGTTAAGGAAACCTTAACGCTGACAGCTAAGAACGCTCTGCCTGCCGCCGATGCGGCTGAAAATTAGAAAGCAGAGACTTCAAAGAGAAAAAACTCTGTCACTTTGATCAATGTGCTCTCCAAGCACAGCGAACACGTCCTGTTCTCTCAACAGGGCCGTTTGGACTGAGGAGTTCCTAAGGGAGCGGCCCCTCCCCCAGGCCGGATCAAGCGATCAACGACCCTGTTCCGGAGGAGGAGCCTACTCCCAGCAGTTTAGGACCGTCCCACTACCATGGACCACCGGAGAACATGTAGGTCTTTCCTACTATATATATTCTGTTTGTATGTGGGACTCCAAGTACTGATGGGCAAACACCTCCATCATGTAAGAACCATATAATAAAAGGAAAATAAAATTAAAAGTTTTTAAATAAACTAAAAACATAACATCTATCAACTATAAAGATTAAATCAGGGTCATCAGAATCCAGTCTGTCAATATGATTTCAGAACTTGGTCATGATGTGTGAATGCCAACAAAACAATTTTTTAAAACATTTCAGTAGTCCTCTGATCAGATACCAAAAGGAGGTTTAGCAGATGTAATCTGAGGAGAGTATCTGAAAGATAGCCAAAAGCAAAGATAACAAGTTGATTCTTGGCTCACCATATATATTACAGGAAAAGAAAATGTTTAATGGGTTCTACAACTTGAGCTTTACAGGGATATAAGCTCTGGTCTTGGAGAATTCCCTTGAATCTAGCAGTTACTTCTGCTACAGGGAGTGCATTAAAATGGACTAGTCTATGGAGAACAATCTGATAATCAGGAACTGCGAAATAGGATAGATATGGATGGGCACCAAGCAGCAACGTCATGGGGCACACTAATTTGGCCCGAGGGGGGGATCTTTGGGTTCTGATAATTGACATATAAGGATTCATCCTTACAGTATTCAGTGAATATTTTTAGAGTTTGACTCACACCAGCTGCAGAAAGTGAATGTAAGACAGCATTGTTGGCATATAAAGGAATGGAAATTGGGTGACTAGCCAATTTAGAAGTATGGAGGTCAGTACAAGCAAATTCTGAGGAAGGACATGTTTGAAAAGATTGAAAAGATGTGGGGCAAGAACACAGCCCTGGCACACACCCCTTATGACAGTGACCAGATTGCAAAGACAATCTTAGGAATCATATTGTACTTTCAAAGACAAAGAGTTATATAATTGCTTAATTAGGAATAGTAACCTAATGGCTTCTAGTTTCTGGAGATTAAATCAAATGCTACATAAAACTTTCCATTTTAGATGATGAATCTCATCCATGAGCTACCAAGTCAAAGTCAAGTCAAATTTATTTTTATATCCCGCCCTCCCCCGCCAAAGGCGGGCTCAGGGCGGCTCACAGACATGGAAACCATGATTTAAATAAAATACAATACAATGTAAACACGAATTTTAAAATACAGTTCAAATACACAAATTAGTTAAAATAAATAAAAACAGATGTTATAAGGTGCTATAAAATTACAATCAAACATAAGATGGCTAGATGGTTACAGGTCAATTCTGATTTCGATTTAGCCAGGTTCTATCACAAAAGCCAGCTGAAAAAGATAGGTTTTGCAAGCCCTGCGGAATTGATTCAGGTCCCAAAACCTGAAGTCCCTCTCTCCCCTCCCCACTGCCTTTCTTTTTTAATTCTGAGTTTCATCAAAAGGGGAAATGGGGTCAGCCAGGCCCCAATAGACTTGGCTTCAAAATGAAAGCACTATGCATAATTGTAATCTGGGGTACTATTGACACCCCCCCAATAATTGAAGAAATTGACTTTTAGCACAGTTCCCATGTTTAAATAGATGAACCAACACCTATTATCTCCATTTATAGAAAGGTGGAACAAACAATGAAAACAAAATCTTTGCTCATAATTTATATCTATAGACTTTTTTGTTTTGAGGATTTATAACACTTTTAGAATTGGGGGTTTAAAAACCCCAAGAGAAAGCAATCTTTGCAACCTGAATTGCTGAGTATATAGTAGGAGGTTAAAGCCCTGTGTTTGTGCTCTGTCAAAGCTTTCCTCATGCCCATTCTTTCCATCAGCAAACAACACAGTTTCACTGTCAACTGTTTTCCGCATGTCCTTTTGCATAGCCTGCCACTTCTAAGAAGGGGCTTTATGGAATACTTAGGACATTTTGTTCTCTTGTTGTGCTTTGTGACATGTTGAGTGCTAATCTAAGGTATCCAGAGCCTTAGGGATAAGTCAAGATAAATCTTAAGCAAATCATCAGTCTGGTTTACTTTTCATATAAATCTGGCATAGACAGAAGTACACACAGAAGTCTATCAGTGTAGGCTAACCCCCTTTTTTGGCATCTTGTTTTCTTAGTAGAATGAAGGAGTAGTCATGAGTTCTATCTGCAGTCTGGTACTCTGATTTATGTTAGTGAGAATCAAGTCCCACTCTGATTTATGTTAGTGAGAAGTCCTATTCTCCCAGAAATTTGAAGTATTTATTCAGGCCTCCCCTTATTCCTCAACACAGGTGCCAGCTTCTAGAACTCTTACAAAATTCAGCCTTGCATTTAGTAAATAAGCAGCACTGGAATACTCTTTAAATGTGCACAATTCCATCTGACTGTCAGATAAAACAAATATTAAATTTTACAGATACCTGCAATAAAGACAAAAGAACAAACACATCTTAACATCCTTATTCAATCAAGAGATACCTTGTATGCCAAGTGCCATTCATTTTCTTTAGTGGATTTACTTCCTGCTTTGTTCTTGTACACTTCTACCCGGTACTGACGAACTAGAAGTAGATCCCTCAAAAAATACTCAAAGTTCATCTTGCTAAGTGAAACACTTTCAAGTTTCTGGGTGCCTGCACCTACCACCATTCAATTATCCAGTTTAAGCTGTAGATGAGAAATATAAAAAGTTACCCAGGAAAGACAGTAATTAGAAGGACTGTTTCTTTCCCCTTCCTTATCAATGGGCATTGCAATTGTATGCCACAACTCCTTTTCTATCAACTGTCATAAACAAGGCAGCAATTATAGGCAGCCACCAACAAACATTGACTTTTCAAAGGTCCGGTAGAACCCAATCAGGTTCAGCTGCCTTACCATCCTTTAATTAATCAACAATTTAACTTCATCCTCTGACTTCTCTAGAATATGTTAGAATAGGCATACTATTAGCAGAGTAACGTGGAGAGAACCACAAATAACAGCCAGGAACACGGTTTAGTTTAAGAATAAAGTAGTTTACTTTACTAATGAGGAAAAGGTATGACTGGGATTTCTAGAAAACAAAGAAGGATTCAATATCCTATCTAGCTTTTAGACTACATCTCGACTCTCTCGAGTCCTAACTTCAACTGCATGGAGATCTAAGGGCTTAACACAAAGGACAATAAAACTGATCAAATGTTTTCCCCTAGACCACCACCCAAATATATGGATTAGCCTATTAGGGCTCTCCCTCAATGGTCACTATGCATATTGACACCTAGCCTTGGCGGGAAGTACGTGCAAACATTCTCATTGGCTCTACCTACTCACTGGCTAAACATCAGCATGCATATACAAACACTTAATTAACTCATGACAACAGGAAGTAAAATTGCATCAAAAACCCAACAGCATATCATCTGTAAAAGCTACATTGGAATATATTTTCAAAATAGTGTTCCCAAATCATAAATAAATTCCTATGCTTGAGTAGCTGAGCTCTGTTGGGAACCATTAACTGTTTTTTTTAAAAAAAAACCCGTTGTTATTAATAGCATTAATAGGCCACAATAGCATGGACCAAGTAATTGATTTAATATGGCTCTTTTAAATTCTGAGTATAGACCTTTTATGCTGTTAAACTTTTAAATAAAGTGTAAGGAAAGCATGGGAGTTGGTACCTCTAAAATTTTGGTAGGCTCTTGACCTCTGGGTCTTTAGGGACTGAAAGTCCATATCAAGCCCCTTAGTTTTCACTGCAGTGTTCCACAAAAGATAAAGAAAGGTCTCACTATAACTATCTTTCCTGTAGATTATTCTTCATGATGTTTCCCAGAATTGCTTCCTGCTGGAGAAAAACAGATATATGATCAGTAGAGGTATCTGTTCTCTGTTGAGAAATTCTGGGAAGGGTGGCATTTGCAGAGGGGAGGGATCTCAGCAGGATACCATGCTTTGGAGTCTACCTTCTGAAGTTGCCGTTTTCACCAGGGGAACAGATCTCTGTAGTCTGGAGATCAACTGTAATTCTGGGAGATTAGCAGACCCTACCTGGAGTCTGGCAATCCTACAATACAGGCCTATCTTCCTGTACACTGCATTACTTCCTGTTACTTAAAGTTGTAAACTGAAGCATACCTTAAGAAGAGTAGGTTTTTATTCTCCACTTTTCTCTACTTTAAAGAGTCTCAAAGTGGCTTAAAACTGCCTTTCCCTTCCTCTCCCCACACAACAGGTACCTTGTTGGTGGGGCTGACAGAGAACTGTGACTGGCCCAAAGTTACACAGCATGCTTCACATGGAGGAGTGGGCAAACAAACCCAGTTCTCCAGATTTGAGTCCACCACTCTTAACCACTACACCATGCTAGCTCCAGGCTACAGAGATCAATTCTCTTGGAAAAAATTGCTCTTTTGGAGGGTGAACTCTATTGCATTATATGCTGCTGAGTTCCCTCCTCTGACTCCACCCTCAAATTTCCAGGAATTTCAAAATCTGGAGTTGGCAACCATAAGGCAGGCTAAGGCACTCTTGTCCCCTCCCCACCCAGTGCCATTCAAACAAAATGGCTATGGGAGAGAACAAGAGTGCTTCAGTCACATCAGGCCCCACTGTTGATACCATCACTTCCAATTTGGCCCTAAGACAACATTGTCCAAAACAATCAAGCAAACAAGCAAAAAAAAAAAAAGATAAAAGGCTTGTGTGAATTGAATTTCCCTTTAGTTGGAGGTTTGTGCATATTCAGTTGCTCCATGATCCTCTTTACAATATTAAGACTCAGATGTCAAAGTTTAAGCCTGAATGGCTGGAACATCCTTAGCTAATAAATAAAGTATCAGCTGTCAGTGGGTGGAAGAAAAGGAGTCAGTTCTGATCTGCTGCTGGTGGCTGACTTGAAGAAAGAACAAAAAAAAAAAAGCCTGTTTGTACAAGTGGTCTACATGCATGAGCAGAATACCACTAGAGCTGTAAAGTTGTGAACGTATATGACATGATGCTCTTCCATTAAATATATATATATATACATTTTTCTTTTCTCCGAAAAGGAGTCACAGTTTTGCATAAGTTCATGCTTCTGTTATTAAGTGAATAACCCCAAGCAGGTAAATCCCATTTATTCAGTAGGGCTTACTCCCATGAAAGTATTCTTAGAATGGTGTTGCAAACTATTTACATTCATTGGCACAAACAGACTTTCCCCCATATGTGTTAGCTACCCACTGAGATTCTTCAAGCAGCTCTGCTCCTTCCTCTCCCATTTTTGCCTCTCGTCTTCTCACTCTTATGGTAACTAATTCTGAGAGAGACTGACCTGTGATGATTCATTAGAATGCTGTGTCTGTGTCTGCGTCCAAGTTTTCATTTTTTATTTACCCATGATGCTTACACCTTGTGGCACCAAGTCTGCTGAGTTGTTCGATATATGGAGAGATAACTGTCCCCCAAAGTAGCCACTTGGAATGGTGCAGGTAAGAGAGGGTACCAACATGTTCCTGATTAGAAGAAGAAGAATTGCAGATTTACACCCCGCCCTTCTCTCTGAATCAGAGACTCAGAGCGGCTTACAATCTCCTATATCTTCTCCCCCCACAACAGACACCCTGTGAGGTGGGTGGGGCTGAGAGGGCTCTCACAGCAGCTGCCCTTTCAAGGACAACCTCTGCGATAGCTATGACTGACTCAAGGCCATTCCAGCAGGTGCAAGTGGAGGAGTGGGGAATGAAACCCGGTTCTCCCAGATAAGAGTCTGCACACTTAACCACTACACCAAACTGGCTCTTGCTCTTGCACCAAACTAGCAGCTTGCTCCCAGCACAAGGCAATACAGGCATACACCACACCTGCCATTGCATTCTGGACTTGTGGTACTACTAGCAAAATCCAAGCTGAGCTCCTAAAGCATTAGCAGTACTGCTCAGGCTGCGCTTGTTCCCAGCAGGTGGTGCTGTGGAAGAAGGCAAAGGGCCTGCATTACTGCTTGCACTGCTGATTCTTGGCATGCTCCCACAGGAGGAAGCAACTGGTGAGATAACTGTAAGCCAAAATGCCCTCAAACGGGGTTGGGGAATTGACAGGTGGGCACCTTTGGCTTAAAAAGGATCTAGAATCTATGTATACAGGATTCCACTTCCAGAAATTATTGTTAAATTTACCAAGGACTCTAATTAAGTAAAACAATTATGATTTTATTACAGAAAAATATAGAACACACACATACAAGATAATAGACTCATATAAAAACATACAGACCTAATAAAAAAATAGAGAGAAATGCATAGAGGTAACATAAGGATGGACCAACAGAGTGATAATTACCGATCGTAGTCTTCGAGAAAGGCTTCAATGGCGACAAACTAGGGCGATGGGGAAAGGGACCCTCAACTGATCAGGAATCGGGGATGTATCTAAACAGCAGGAATGGGGTAATGCTAGATGCACACGTGCAGAATGTTGGGTCAGAGGTTATAAAGTCTTCCTTGACCCCTAAGGGGGTAGGAGGTTCAGGGGCGGATGACAGGTGGTCAGCTGGTACATGACCTCAGAAAAAGGGAGGCTCCACAATGACCATAAGGGCTGGACTTGTGCGGTAGCCAATGGCCAGTTTATTGGAGGCACCTGATTGGATACCCATACCTGGCCAATGAGCGGACTTGGCCCTGGTTACCTGATTGGGCTTCCAGGTAACAATGGGCAAGGAGGAGGCTCCAGTGTGACAGGGCAGGGCATGGGTGGAGGTATTGGGTGGAAGTGATTAAACAAGCTATCAATAGAGGGTCAAACTGATACCTAAGGTGACACCCAATTTATACAATAACTATGGCTCTGAGTGAAACTGTTCTTCCTCTTCTTTACTCCTTTGCTGGCACCACCCTTTGTCTTGGGTTCCGTTGGACAAAAGCTTAGGCAGTCTGCCAGGATCCACGCCTAAGATAAGCTTGATTGCCTTATGCAGAAGTTGAAGCAGCTGTTGGATATGTGAGTCTCTTGCTTTGCTGTAATGGAGTCAGGAAAACAAGATGGATTCTGGTGATGTTAGCCTTTGGTTCATGGAAACAGGCTGGAAACTGTTTGCCTGTACAGTTCATGGCGGTGTGGCTTCTTCCACTACAACGGCCGAGACTGTGCACTCAAGGAGCGGCTGGAGGCTCGTCTGTAGTTCTGGATAACACCCATCCAGAGATGTAGAATGCTGCTGCAAAGCTGAGGCTTCTAGTATTCACATAAGCCTTAGAAAACGTGGGCAAAGTCCACTTCTTAGAGCAGATGTGTGTGAGTCAAAACTCCAGGCACCCTGGCAACCATACTGGTGATCACGATGTCCATGTGTATGAAAAGAAGGGGGCTTTTTCTTACATACCTGCTTGGAGGGACAAAATGATCCCTGAATATATGGTCCAGTTGAAACTGGTAAACCTCAAAAAAGTTGAAAACAACCAATGTTATCTATGTGCCAGCAATTCAAATATGAATGCAGGGTCACTCCTTGGCATACTTTAATATCACCCTAGGGATCCCCCTCTGAATACCCCCCCCCCATTCCTTGTACATTGCCAAGGATCTCCCCCTCCCCGATGAATCATTTTATTCTGCAAGAACCTACCAGCACCAATTTAAAAGCAGCAGGGGCATTTGTAATTTTCCTACAATATGCTAATAGTCCACAATATAATAGTACACATCAGTTGCAGCTTGTGAAAAGCTAGACTGTGCCATATACTTTGTCTGCGTTCTGCTGTGCTTATTGTGACAGACTGCACTTTTAAAAGCTTAGAAGTGATGTACAAACTGCTAAAGGATTTTGAAGGGTTAATTTTTCACAGAAACAGAGAGCCTTGAATGACAGGCTGTTCCAAGCAATCTTTAGAGTTGAATGCTGAGGAGGAAAATTCATTTGGAATTCAGTCCTGACAGAGCAGTTTTAACACAGACTGGGGAAAGTTGGCAAGGACCAGTGCATAGTTAGATGGAGATTTCCTTTTGGGACAAAGAGAGGGAATAAATCTTTTAATGAGAGGAGAATTTCCCCACCCAGTCAAACAGGGAGTTAGCTCTGAAGAGTGCAGAGATCCCTGGTTTGGTGTGGCTAGAAACTACCTTTAGAGACCATAAAAGTCAGTTAAAAACTCAAGGCAAGTACTGGTGTTTCAAGAGAAAGGGTCTGGGTACTAGAAAAAGTGTACTAGCCTTCTGGGAACCAAAAGAGCTAGAGATTACTCAAAGAAAGTGTACTGAAGTGTTTGGGTGAAAACACTGGAACAAAAGAATGTCAACATAAAGATTTAAGTCACTGTGAAAAGCTTAAGAAACTCTCATTAGCATGAAACAAAAAATGATGTCTGTGCATGTACTGATTTTACCTCAGAGTTATTTATATTGAGTTAGCTCAGAAATTTTACCCCTGATTTCACCTGACCTTTTCCATCTGTTTTGAATAAAATGTTTTGTTAATTCGGAATATAAAAACTTATTGAGTGCCATTTAAGTTGTATGAGTTAAAGGGGGCTCCCATTCCTCCCCTCAGGTTCCTGGGCTGAGCAAACAGCCAAAATATTATACTGGGACAGGGTGGGACAGCCAGAATTCTTCAGGAAAGAAGAAAACAGACAACTAGGGTGGCTCAGTCACAAAAAGGGAAAGAAAAATGGAGAGAAAATATTGCCCCTGAGTGGGGGAGTGGATATCCTTGCATTTTGTGTAACCCTAGAGACAAGATACGCACAGTCCTATTCTGAACTCGTAGACATCAAGAGGAGAGGGCTGAATCCTGAAGAACTGTAGTTCTAGCATACTCACTCTAACAACAAATTTAATAGGCATTGGTGATGATGATGATGACGATGATGATGATGATGACAACAATGACAAAACAAGGGCAGTCATCTGCCTCTAAATTGCACCATCAAAAACCAAGTTAGTCTTAGGAGAGTTCAAGCTGCAACCAGACTAAATTTTCCAATGGTAGAATGGAGCTTGCCTGCCTCCTGATCTCCATGAAATGCTGCTCAGGCTGAGGAGAGGAGGGAGGGGTAGTAGCAACCCTAACAAACTACAGCAGGAAGGGGGAAGTGTCTGACATAACCATTCTAGTCTGGATCCAGCCCTGCAACTGCATTCCTAAGTAAACTTTCCTGGGAGTGAGCCTCATTTAATAAAATGGTATTTACTTCTGAGTAAACTGGCTCAAATTTGTTCCTTAAGGTTACTTACACACCGCAAAGCTACACTGTGGTCGTTTTCGCACTTAGCGTTTGCTCCCCTTATTCCGCGGCGCAATTATGTTCGGATCATTTTTCTCGTTTTCCCACTAGTGACTCTTTGCGGAGTCGCCTTCCCTGAAGCCCCGGCTCAAATCGTTTTCCCACTGGCATCGACTTGAGTTCGATGCCCTGTCAATCATTTTTTTTTTAAGCGCAAGTCTGGTTGCGTAATGACGTACTAACATAACATCGAGCTGTTCCCTCCCCTTCTTTTCTTGGACAAACCGCATCACGTGTGCTGCTGCTGCTTATGGATTGGCTGCAGCTGTAGAATCCTCCACAGCCCTTTATGTATTAACGGAAGCATTCACAGTGGAGAATCCTAGCACTAGATTCCCCCCCAAATTCTGAAGCACTAGATTCCCCCCCCCAAATTTCCTCCGCTCTCTTTCCCCTCCCTGGCTGGCGCTTGCAACGGGGACCTGACTGATTCCTGCTGCCAGAGCTCCCCCCCCCCGCTCCATTCTCTCCTTCCCCTTCTGTGGCGCGTGTGAAGAGCGAGCTCGCGTCTATTTTCTAACCGAGCGGAATGTAGCCAGGGAGAAGAATGCAGGACTCCAACTTCCCATTTTATACATGGCGATTTTGTGCAGGTCCAGAAATCCTGGTGGCACAGCTGAGGGAGGCATTCCCTTTTTAAAACACACACACATGAACGCTTTGGCCCGCACCGGCACTAGATTCCCCCCCCCCCAAACAATGGTCGTTTTCGCATTATTGAGATAACGCAACAGCGAAATAACGCAACTAAAGTCAATAATAATAATAAAAAATTCTAACGAAACCAATTGAAGTGGCAATTGAGGCTATTCCAGGAGGGGGTTTTTTTTCTATTTGTTAATTTCGAAATATCGCTATTACGCAAAACTGTGAAGTTTAAAAAAAAAATGGCCGTGCCGGCACTTTGGGGAAGCGCCGCGAAAGGCTGATGATTGGCCAAGGGGGTGGATGGGGTGGGAGGACGGAAAGGGAGAGGGTGCCGCCCACACAGCAGTCGATCCGGCGTGGATGGATTTCCCACAGAAAACTCCGCGGAGTGGATCCGGAGGTTTTCAAAAACTCCGGAAGGAGGTGGATCTAGATACTCCGGCGTGAAACCTCTGCAGCGCCGGAGCAAACCGCAGCGCCGGAGCAACAGGTGGGAAAACCAGGAAAAGATCCGGAGGTAAATGGGGTGCTACGCCGGAGTAAACGCTAGTGCGAAAACGGCCTGTGATTTTCCCATCATCACAGTACCTGCCAATTCAGTGCTTCCACACAGCAGTTTTCCCAATGTCAGGACTTCCATATGGCTGTTCTTCTCACATTTTCCCTCCCCCCAGACCCCTGTTGTGACTACTTACCCCACACTTCACCATTAGGGCTTTTTTGTTTGTTTTTAAATAAATCCGTAACTGACACATCACTACAGTGTTGTAACATAATGCTAAGTCTGTAAGTCTTTTTGTATTCCCAGCTCTAATTTTTTTAAGTCATAGCCACTTTCATTGTGATATAAGTAGAAAGGCATGTATCCACAATGAATTGGGCTGCAGACTTAATTTTTAATGATGAAAGCTGGGGATTCAGAAGGTCTAGTAGACAGATCATTATGATGTTATAACAGTATAGTCAGGGCTTTTTTGTAGAAAAAGTCCAGCAAGAACTCATTTGCATATTAGGCCACACACCCTGATGCCAAGCCAGCTGGAACTGCGTTTCTGCACGTTCCTGCTCAAAAAAGCCCTGAGTATAGGGATTTGTCTACTGCTAGTTTTTTTTTAAAGCCTGAAAAGTCCTCAGGTGGCAAGGGATTGAGGGGAATGACCATAATGGAGACTTGGGCAGGAAAAAGAGCACCAGAATGGGCAGGACTGGGAAAGATCAGGCTTGTTTTTTCTGCCCTCTTTCCTAAAAGATCATAGTAAAGCAGATTTAAGAAAGATGGCAGGAAAGCCAGGGAAAAGTCAGAATACCACAGTGCTATGCTGAAATGAGGGGGGAGGAGGACCCTCCTGCCCATTAGCTGCAAGTCAGACCAAATTCTTGTTATGGAACCATCTAACAGTGCCAAATATTATTAATTTTAGCATTATGTCTGTTGCCTTTATTTGCTATTTTTGGTTGTTCATGTCTCACAAGCCTAAATAAAACGTTATAAAATCCTCAATACATTAATCTGATTGTGCAATCAAACTGTTCCTCCAAGCAAGAGCTCCAATGTCTATCATTCAAATTAGACCTTTACCAAAAACACAAAACAAAGCAAACCATGCTTTCATAATGGGAAACACTTCCATACATTTTTACTTGAAGGTTTTGCAGGCAAAACAAATGTTTTATTAACAAGAAGGCGTTCAATCATCACATTGCTCAGTTTCACACGCTGTGAGATCAGAGTATCTCCCACAAACTACAGCGTGTAAAAATAGCAGTACTATGCTGAGGCACAGCACACACACACACACAAATTGCAAATTAGGCTGCTGCTGGACCTCAGCACACCTCAGATCTTTGGCTTCTTAACCTTGCTAATCACAAGCTCCTCATCCTTGCTTTTAAAACATGTCATTGCCCTCAAATCTCTTTATCTCTTACCCTCATACATTCTTGCCCACAACTATGTATAAAATCATATTTATTTATTTTTGGGATTTCTATTCTGTCCTCCCCCGCAAGTGGGCTCAGGGCAGGATAAATAGATGGATGGATAATAGATGGATAAAACAATTAAAAATAATACTCAATATATACATTAAAAATCTACAAACCTAATGGTATAAAACAAGGGTGGCCAACGGTAGCTCTCCAGATGTTTTCCCCTACAACTCCCATTAGCCCCAGCCAGCATGGCCAATGGCTGGGGCTGATGGGAGTTGTAGGTAAAAAACATCTGGAGAGCTACCGTTGGCCAACCCTGGTAAAAAGGACATGATGGTGAGCTAAAAAGAACAGAACTCCCTGGTATAACAAAATAGGAGTCGATTGCAGCTTAGTTTTATTCAGAAACATAAGCTTTCGTGTGCATGCACACTTCTTCAGACTTCCCTATTTTGTTCTACTACTTCAGACCAACACAGCTGTCTATTTAGAATTCCCTGGTATAAACTGGATATATGCCCAAGGGCTGGTGCATTGGGAAAATGGCAAAACATCTGCCAGTGGACAACTTAATAGATGCACAGTGTATTTTCACCCCATCCATTCCCAAGAACTCAGGGTGGCATGCATAATTCTCCCCTCTTCCATCTTGTCCTCATAACAGCCCCAGTGACCTTTGTAGCTCAGTGGGTATTTGAATTTGTAGCTTTTTAGTCCTAGTCAGGTGCTCTAACCACTATACCACACTGACTCTCTTGAAGCTGATATAAGGTCTCAGGCTTTCAAAAAGGTCTGTGTCTGTTCTCTCTTGCTTCTGCTTCCATCAGGATCTCCCTCCAAGACTGCTTACACGATACCATCCCACCCATCCCATCCCAACTCTTCTTCAAAAACCATTTATTTCATGAAGCTTTTAAGAACACTTTCTTTATCATTCCTCCTTGAAACAAATGGAAGTGTGTACAACTGGACTGGGCAGAGTTATCCTTGGCTAGTCTTTCCTCTTCTGTTTTTCCCCCTCCTCAGTGGTCTTCCCTCCTACGCTGCTCAGATTTAGAGTCACCCTTTGGGTCAGAAGTCTCTTTTCTTCATATGTAACCCTATAACATGTCACAGGCATCAATGGCAAGATATATTTTTTAGAAAAATAGTAACTGTAGTGTGTTCAATCACACACGTGAAAACAAATCTTCACTTGCACTTAGCTGTGAATCTGTTATGAAGTGTTAAACAAACAGATGGAACTTGCTAAGGGGAAAGAAATGGACAGAGATCTCTGAGGGTTCTGTTGTGAAGATAACTATTAAATAAGCAAAGAATTTAACCGTTACACTCACCAAAGGCCAATTCACACAGTTAAAGCTGTTCTAAAACACAACCCAAGATGTCATGAAAGCTGTTATGTCAGGCAAGATCCCACATTTTGCCATACAGGTCTCTGAGCTCTTATAAAACTCACATCCAAACAACATGCAACAAATTGCTTGACTGAGCATCCTAAATCCCTGCCCACAGAATTCTTTTCAGAATGGGGACTGAGTTTGAGTTTTCAGAAATGATTCATCCTCCATTGTTTCTGTTGCCTGAAATGTTCCCTATTCCCCAAAATGGTGGGGAGTTCCCAAGATTATTTTACTGAGTGGCTGTGAGGAGAAACAAAAGGAGTTGTAAGTGGCTTCTCCACAGAAGAATGTGTACACCTAGAATTATAGAATCATAGAATCGTAGAGTTGGAAGGGACCTCTAGGGTCATCTAGTCCAACCCCCTGCACAATGCAGGAAACTCACAAACACTTCCCCCTAAATTCACAGGATCTTCATTGCTGTCAGATGGCCATCTAGCCTCTGTTTAAAAACCTCCAGGGAAGGAGAGCCCACCACTTTCCGAGGAAGCCTGTTCCACTGAGGAATCGCTCCAACGGTCAAGAATTTCTTCCTAATGTTGAGCCTAATGTTTTGATTTAATTTCAACCCATTGGTTCTAGTCCTACCTTCCCGGGCCACAGAAAACAATTCCACACCATCTTCTATGAGATAGCCCTTCACGTACTTGAAGATGGTGATCATAGCACCTCTCAGCCACCTCCTCTCCAGGCTAAACCTGTTGGTAAGAAAAAGCTAACACATGTTCACTTTACAAATTAAAACTGGAGACCCGTAGCTAGGTAGGTGTGAGGTTTAATTCAGCTGTACCCATATTGGATGTAACATAAGAATTATTCAACATGTGTATAAGGAAAAATTAAGTATACACTGCACATGGATTGTACAGGTATTTGCTGTAATTTGTGAACAGGGCAGCCTGTGTGTTTGAAACTGAACTACTTCCTGCCTTACCCCCCCCCCCCCCCACATGCTTCATCACTGGACAATTTCCCTCCATCTCAGCTCCAATACCAGGGGCATGAAGTAAAAGCATGTAGAGAAAGCAGGGAGAGTCCAGTTTCCTTCACCCGTGCATCTCCTTTGATGTAAATACTCGATTCTGCCCTCTCTTGATTTGTAAGGAAAGGCTGCAGAAACAAAAATAAACAAAGATGTGTCCCCTCGTGTCTACTTGGGCCTTTGGTGAGTCCAACTGTCTCAGACATGAGGGGGTGATGAATATGAACTTCTTTTTTAAAAAAGCATTAGACGTTTGAACTCAGGGTTAAACAACATAAAAATAAAAGAAGGGCTTATGTTGTTTGATAGGCTGTTAAAAAATTAAAAACATCAAAGCAGACACTGTGTTCACAGTGTACTTTCCACAACAGCAGGTTCTGTTTTCTGATTTTTTTTAAAGTCTACTCTGAAAACACAAGGCACACATGGAGATCCTCATGCTCATCAGCATACTGCATTCATGCTGTTATAACTCGCTGCTGTGAACAATCTGCAGAGCAGGGCTTCAGCGTGACTTCCAGCTTTACACACTGAACTCCTTTGGCTGTTGTTCTCCAAGAGGTGTTCTGCAACCATTTTGCTCCAGACAGTACAGCAACAGGGAATGTTTATGTATGATAAGAACTGTTGTTTTATCACAGTGCGTGGTATTTTTTTAAAAATAAAACATTTAATTGGGTCATCTTTCCACTAGGGTCAAGATGACTTTTACAATAATAGTTAAAACATTATCAGCTAAAACCAAAGATTAAATAGCTGGCCTAAATCCTTAAAAGTTTCCTGCCATTCAACACCCCCCACCAAAGCCTTGAACCAAGAGGAAAGGTGGGATAGAAATGCTTTAATAAATAATAAATAAATTTTAAAATTACAGAAGCTTTTAAAATAAGTAAGGTGGGATAGAAATGTTTAATAAATAATAAATGTTTTAATAAATAATATAAATAAATAAGGTGGGATATAAATGTTTTAGGTGGGACAGAAAGGTAGGATAGAAATGTTTCAATAAATAATAAATCTTAAATTACAGAAGCTTTTAAAATAAATAATATTTAGTTATTTATCAAATTTATATCCTGCTCCCTCTCCCCCAAAAGGGACTTGGGGCAGCTAACAGCATTTAAAATACACCAATAATAATAAAAAAGGATAAGATAAATAATCTTCAAAATATAAAACAGTTAAAAATCTATCCCCATTAAAAGCTATCCAGTACCAGAAAAGGCGGGGAGGATCATGCTGGGAGAGGCAGTCCCAAAGGTATGAGGGTCCCTGGCTATTTAGGGCTTTAAAGGTAAGCACCAACACTTTCAATTGGCACTGGAAACTAATCGGGAGCCACTGCAGTTTCTGTAGGTTAGGTGTTATATGTATGGACCAAGATACTCCTGTCAGCAACCTGCAGCTGCGTTCTGGACCACTTGCAGCTTCTGAAACATCTTCAAAGGTAGCCCTACATAGAGTGTGTCACAGTAGTTGAGTGAATGTGGCAGAATTCCAAGTGAATCTGGGCCAGTCCATCAGTGGCTATTAGCCACAGCATATTGTTGGAACTCTCTGTCTGAGGCAGTGATGCTTTGTATTCTTGGTGCTTGGGAGGGGCAACAGTGGGAGGGCTTCTAGTGTCCTGGCCCCACTGATGGACCTCCTGATTGCACCTAGGTTTTTTGGCCACTGTGTGACACAGATTGTTGAAATGGATGGGCAATTGGCCTGATCCAACATGGCTTCTCTTATGTTCTTAGTTCCTGCCTGGTAGCCATTTCTGTTTGGTTTTTTTCCCCCATGAGCCTTTACATCTCTCTCTTGGTTTTTGTCAGATACATCAAATGCTCATCACAGACCTGACTGACAATTACATTAGCTCCTATGAATGGGGAAAAGGTATGGGCAGCCCAATCCAGATATATGCAGTGGCTGGCTATGGCGCACGTCAGGCGGTGCTCATCGAGTCCTTAAGGGGATTGACATGCACAGGTGTAGGGGGGGGGGAGAGGCATAAGGTGGCTGCAGGTCCGGCGGTCACCATGGCAACCTCGCTGGAGCTTGTGGGTGAAGCAGACGCAGGAGGAAGGGAGGGCCAACCCAAGTCCCCCTGATTGGCCAGGCGCCATGGCAGATGAAAGTCGGGGAGGGAAGAGGCCACCCCAGAGAGGCTGATCACCTTCCCCATCCCACCTCGGCAGAGACCTGAGCCAATCATGGCCAGTCGGGCACAGTCAAGGGAGAGAAGTCCCACCAATGCGGCGAGGGGAAAGGGGTCAGGCTGGGCATGCGCGCAAGAGACACAGAGAAGCCTGGCGCGCTGCTATGATGAGGGTGGGGAAAGGGAAGGGGAAGTGTGGAGCTGTGGGATTGGCCAGTCCTGTGGCCTCACCCACTGTCAGAGACTTGTGCCAATAGGAAGTAGGCAAGAGAAGTCATGAGCCCCCCCCTCAGCCATACACAGACAGGGAAAACATTGGGCAGGAGTCTGCAATCAGGAAACCAGGCAAAATGTGTGTCAAGGGAAGAGGAGACAGAGCCGAAGCATGTCCAAGTCCCACAGGACAGCTCTGCCCAGCACAGACACAGAATCCTAGGCCCTCCTTGAGGGGAACCCTGCCCCCATCGGCAGCAGGACACAGAGTGCAAGGCGCCAGCCAGGTGCCCAGTGCATGCCCTCCCCCCTACTCCCCTCTGCTCTGTGTCATGGGATTTATTTTTATTTATTTATTTATGATTTGTATCCCGCCCTTCTCACAAGTGGCTCAGGGCGGCTCCCAACAATTAGTAAAACATAAAATTAAACAATATTTAAATATATAAACAATTAAACAGTTAAAACAGTTAAAACCTTAAAAACCAGTAAACATTCCAAAAATATATATATATAAAACAGGAGTCTGGCAAGCTACATTGAGTTCTCATCTTAGCTAGGTGTAAGCTAGCCAGAAGATGGTCATCTTACAGGCTCTGCGGAACTGAACAAGGTCCCGCAGGGCCCTCACCTCCTCCGGCAGCTGATTCCACCATGTAGGGGCCATAACAGAGAAAGCCCTTTCTCTAGTGGATTTCAAGCGGGCTTCTTTTGGCCCGGGGATAGTGAGGAGATTTTGGGTTCCCGACCTCAGTACTCTCTGGGAAACATGTGGGGAGAGATGGTCCTTCAGGTAGGCAGGTCCCAGGGCATATAGGGCTTTAAAGGTAATAACCAGCACCTTGTACCGAACTCGGTACATCACTGGAAGCCAGTGCAGGGTCCAAAGACCCGGCCGAATGTGTCCCCATTTTGGGAGACCCAATAACAGCCGGGCCGTGGCGTTCTGCACCAGCTGCAAATTCCGAGTTCGGGACAGGGGCAGCCCCATGTAGAGGGCATTGCAGTAGTCCAACCTCGAGGTGACCGTAGCATGGATTACTGTTGCTAGGTTGTCGCGCTCCAGGAAGGGGGCCAACTGCCTTGCCCGCCTAAGGTGAAAGAACGCAGACTTGGCAGCGGCTGCTACCTGAGCCTCCATCTTTAGAGAAGGCTCCAGTAGTACCCCCAAGCTCCTGACCCTGTCTGCCGCCGTCAGCGGCACACCGTCAAAAACTGGTAGGGGGATTTCCCCTCCCGGCCTGCGGCGACCCAAGCAAAGGACCTCTGTCTTCACAGGATTGAGCCTCAGTCCGCTCAGTCTGAGCCACTCAGCCACGGCCTGTAGTGCCCGATCAAGGTTTTCTGGGGCGCAGACCGGCTGGCCGTCCATCAGTAGATAGAGCTGGGTGTCATCAGCGTACTGGTGAAACCCTAGCCCATACCTTCGGGCAATCCGGGCAAGAGGCCGCATATAGATGTTAAATAACATCGGGGAGAGAACCGCCCCTTGGGGCACACCACAATTGAGTGTGCACCTCCGGGATAGCTCCCCCCCAATTGCGACCCTTTGTCCCCGACCTTCCAGGAAAGAGGAAAGCCACTGTAAGGCCAACCCCTGAATCCCCGCGTCGGCGAGGCGGCACGTCAGTAGCCGATGGTCGACCGTGTCGAACGCAGCCGACAGGTCTAACAGCATCAGCACCGCCGAGCCACCCTGATCCAGATGCTGTTGATGCTAGGTCATCCACTAGGGCAACCAACACCGTCTCCATCCCATGGCCTGGGCGGAAGCCGGACTGAAATGGGTCAAGGACGGAAGCGTCCTCCAGGAACTGCATCGCCACTGCCCTCTCAATAAGTTTGCCCAAAAAGGGCAGATTTGAGACCAGCCGATAATGTGTCAATTGGGCCGGGTCTAAAGATGTTTTTTTTTAGGAGGGGACGGACCACAGCCTTTTTGACCGGCGTTGGGAAATGCCCTTCCATCAGGGATCTATTTATGATATCCCGTACAGGATATCTGAGATCCCTCTGGCAGGATTTAATAAGCCAGGAAGGGCATGGGTCCAATTTGCAAGTTGTTGGGCGAGCCGATAAGAGAATCCTGTCAACTTCCTCCAGGCTGAGGGGACTAAAACCATCCAGAATATAATCCGAAGACAGGCTCGGGGCCTCGGTTTCACTAACTGTCTCAAAGCTGGCAGGGGGGTCGGAGTGACGCGATTTTATCCGCAAAAAATTTCGCAAAAGCCTCGCAGCCTATTTCCAATTCAATAGAATTTGGTCTGCCTTGCGGCAGCGTTGTAAGTCCTCTAATTATAACGAACAGTTGTGCCGGGCGCGAAGTTGCGGACGCAATCTTAGCCGCAAAGAATGCTTTCTTTGCGGATTTGATTGCCATCTCATAGATAGATAGATAGATAAATTTATTGTCATTGTTCTCAACAAAAAGAGAGCAACGAAATGAGGTGCTCTTCCACAAAACATACCAACACATCAAACACACATATTCATATTCATACCATTTAAATACATCTAAAACCATTTAAACCATTTAAACCATTAAAACTATTTAAATACATCTAAAACAGATAAACATTCATAAAACCATTAAAACCATTTAAACCATTTAAATATATCTAAAACAGATAATAGGCCTTCAAACTCTCTCTATAAGATGTGCGGGTCACTTCGTCTCGAGTACGCCGCCATTGCCTCTCCAGTCATCTGAGTCCCTGCTTTAGTTGCCGCAGCTCCCGGTTAAACCAGGGCGACCGCTTCGAGCGGGGGCGCAGAGGGCGCCTGGGTGCGATCTCCTCGATGGCCCTGGAGAGCCCATCGTCCCAGGACTCTACCAGATCATCCAGGGAATCGCCAGTGGGCCAGATGTCCTGTAGGGCCGTTAGGAACCGTTCCAGGTCCATCAGGCTCCGCGGGTGAGCTAAAATACGCTCTCCGCCTAAACAGGTTTTGGGTGACACATCCATACAAGCCTTAAGGGCAAAGTGGTCCGACCATGGCACTGCTTCCATTGCAATATCGGTCACTGATATTCCGGCCGCAAAGACCAGGTCTAACATGTGTCCCGCCTGATGAGTGGGCGTTGTAACAACTTGGGAGAGTCCTAGTGTCGCCATGGATGACACCAGGTCCATCGCCTGGCTGGAGGCCGCATCGTCGGCATGGACATTGAAGTCACCCAAGACCAGGAGCCTTGGGTACTCCAACACCCAGCCCGCCGTGGCCTCCACCAGGGATGGTAAGGCGCCAGCCGGTGCGTTAGGCGGTCGGTACACCAGCCAGATCGCCAACCCCTCCCCAACATCCCACATCAGGCCAACACATTCAATGTCTGGGATCTCTGGAGCCAGAAGAGCCCTAAAGGAGTAAGCCTCTCGTATGAGAAGTGCCACCCCTCCCCCCCACCCGCTGGTCCGTGAGTGGTGAAAGACCGAGTATCCCGGGGGGGACGGTCTGGGAGAGAGCTACCGTCTCCCCCTCACGCACCCAGGTCTCGGTCACGCAAGCCAGGTCCATGTCCTGTTCGGACAGAAACTCCCGCAGGACAGAGGTCTTATTATTAATGGACCTGACATTGCATAACACCAGTGACGGAGGCGAGTAATTCAACCTGGCCCTACTACCTGTCACAGTCAGGATGGGACGAAGGCTGGAAGGAGGTCGAGCACTATTATGTCTCGATCTCCTTCCCTTGTAATTCTGCCTAGTCCCACCGTCATATCTTCCCCTCCCCAGGAGTACTGGAATCCCCAGGCCAGTCATCTCCTGTTAGTGTCCACCTAGTCCGATGGAACCGTTAAAGCTACCCTCTCCTCCACCCTCCTCCTTCCAGCCAATCTATCTATTTATATAAGCTAATCTGCCAATTTACTAAATAGCTATTCAACTAAACCCCACCCCAAAAACTTCCCACAATTATTAGCTAAAATTTAAATTAATTTAATTCTAAAAGCTCATTAATTATAAAACCCTCCCAATGAATCCTTCCTTAATTAATTTGCCACAGATCAATTTTTAATTCCAAAAGCTCATTAATTATAAAAAACCCTCCCAATAAATTCTTCCCTAATTAACTTGCCACAATTCAAACTTTCACTTTAGCCAATAATCAACCTCTAATTTAAATAGCCTATAAAACCACAACCAATATTATCATTAAGTTGGCAGTTTAGATCTGCTGGGGTGAGGGATTAGGACAGGGGATGTAAACAGTTGAATAAAGTGCACTGATTTTAAAGTGCTGATGCCTATAAGATGCAATGTTCTTATTTTTGCCTTGTCCTTATCCTTGTCTTCGGGCGTGCTGGTATCCATATGGAGCCTGTTCTTTCAGAGCGGTAAGTGGGGGGTGGGGTTGCCGAGAAGTAAGCAGCTGGATAGGAGGTCGTTGGGGTGTTCTTATGCTGACTATATGGCCGACTGGCAGACTCGGGCGACTCACTGCGCAACCTTGGGGGGCCTGGGGGGTATGAGCCCCCCCGCGTTCCCTTCATCACACAGCCTCCACCCTAATCAGCCCGTCAGCAGTTCAACTCGGCCCCTTCCGATGTTCCTCCAAACCCTTCAGGCCACCAGTCAAGTACCAGCTCGCTGTTTACGGACGCTCCCACACAGGGAGGGGGGGTGAGTGGAGGATCCGAGGCAATCGTCCCAGGCTCCGCCGCCGCTCACAGCTCGTCCGGAGTTGTTGCTATCGTCGACACCACCAGCAGCCCCTCACTGATCTCCTCCCCAATCTCCTCCAGCCCACAACTCAGGCCCGCAACTCGGCTCCTCCGACCCACGACTCAGCTCCTCAGCCTCAGTCGCGCCCGGCCCACGGCCCCAGCTGGCTCAGCTCGCACCTCCCGCTGTTCGAGCACCGCCCGCTGCAGCTCACGCCACCCGCCGCCACTCTCCACTCAACTCTGCGGCCCGACGCGGCTCGGCCCAGCACCACTGGTAAACTTAGGTTGTTTTCAAGGGGGAGGCGGGGTAATAGAATTCAAAATTTTCCCTCACCTCCCTCAACTGTTTATCACTCAAATGAATGTTGTAAAAAAAATGTGTAGCTTAGCTTATGCGGCAGTGAAAGCTGTTATCTCGAGGAGCACTAACGCTAGGACTCCTCCACCGCTGCTGCCATCCTGCATGCAAATCTGGGGGGGAGATGTGGGGGGGGGAGACTCTCAGACTCCCCTGTCTACTCTATCACAGAGGTGGCTCATAAACTCGGCCCCTCCCCACCCAGTGACAGAGGGAACACTGCACACAGCACACTTGGAAGGGGGTGAGGCAGAGGGAATGTGCAGCAGACACCACACACACGAGACAAAGAGCGGCACATCACAACACTTTATTGGTCAGGAACTGGGTGTAACAGTTTCCTCGGAACACCTCAGACAATCTTGCTGGGTGTGAGGGGCACGAGGCTTCACTTGGAGAGGATGGTGGGAACAGCTGACAGAGGAGAGGGGGGGAGGTGCCCCACATGGAAGCCTCTCTGCTGCATTCCCACCTGCAAAATAGAAACAGAGATCAAAAGCACCCAAAGGGGCGGCAGCTGCAGCCATGCACACATGTTGTGCTGAGGGAATCTCTTAAAGGGACAGTCTCTGACCCACCTCCCTGCATTGCGGCAGCTGCCAGACACCCCCTACACCCCGTGCCCTGCCAGGGGTTGGGAACGCAGCAGAGGAAAGACCAAGAGAAGGGAGCAGGCAGCAGCACAGGGGAGCGGGGTCAGCAAATGCCCCCTGCTGGAGCCCACTGCTTGGTTCAAGTGCCAGAGACGCTTGCACACCACCCGATCTAGAGCGAGGTGAGGGGGAGGACAGTGGGGGTGCACAGTTGAACTTACCCATCCATGGGCGACAGTCCTCGCATGCAGAGCCTCTGGAGCCGGGAACCTGTGGAGACCTGGAATCGAGCAGTTAGCCCTCACTCTCCCCCTTGCAAATCAAAGATACTATCAAAGCAACCGCACAGTGACAAGCCTGTCACCAACGTGCCTGTCCCTCGCTCTAAGTCCGCATGGAGGGGAGCTCACCGGCAGAGCCCCTCGCCATGCGTGCCTGTCCCTAACAACTGAGTTGCGGGAGGTCAGAGCGGAAGTATTTCTAGGAGGGGGGGCATGGCAATTGGCTGCTGGGGAGGGGGCTTGCCAGCCCGGGGCGCGAGGGGATTGGTGAGGCAATTACATTGCTCCCTAAGGAGTTTGTGAGCTCCCATGGCGGCTGGGACAACCTTTGTTTTCGATTTCAATGAGTGCCTATGGGATATGCTGCCGTTTTCACAGGTGTAATTTTACGCCTCTCGGGGAGGGCATGTCATTGCCCAAAGTCCTTAGGGAGTTGCCTAAGCCCGGCTGTGTCCCTGACTCCTCCCCCTCTTCCACCGCTGCGGCCCACTCTGCCAGACTTATGCCTGCACTCAGGCGCAGCCCTCAGGTGCCACTGCACTCGGGCGGGGAGGCACTTGAGAGGGCCGGTTCTCACGTAACTACCCTCCGCTGCAGCACCACCACACTTCCACTGGCATACATGCCACTTGCGCCAAAGTAGCAGTAAGTCCATTCCCAAAGCACTCCCCCCCATAGGATTGCGCTCTTAATGTGTGATTTTTTTTTGTTTGTTGTTGTTCTTGCCAACAACCCATTTCTCTGAGTCTTGACAAGAACATCCAAGGATATGCTTTATAAAGATTATTGTGCACAATGTTTAAGTATTGAATTTTGAATTAATGTTGTATGCTGCATACTAGATTCTTATATTTTTGGAAGGTTTTTGCATCTGGATTTAATCTTCAATAAATGGGTTTAACTTTGGAATAGGTTTCTCTCTCTCATATTACGGGGTTCTTGCCAGTCATCCGTCCCTTACTGAACCTGGTGGGAATGGGAGTCTTATGAAATGTTTCTACACTCCAAAATTCCCTAATAGTAAATTACCATGATAAGATCCTCCTGAGCCAGATAAGGAGCCAGTTGGCGGGTCCAGTGTAGATGATAAAACATAGTCAGTCACCAAGGACACATGTAATAATAGACATCTATCTGTAGTGAACAGACAACTCATGATGGTCAAAAAAGTGTGTAATGCTGTGGACCAAGATTATATATGGTTCCTCTTATATTTTAAGTTTGGGCAGGCTTGAGGCCTGCTTATAAATTTTTAAATGTTTTATTTTTTTTCTTTTGGCAAAGCCCTAGAACCTAAAGGTCAGGCCCATTAGAGAGGGCCTTGAGTTGGTGCACCTGCAGATTTGTTGCCCAGGGAACTGAAGGGAGACACCTGTGGCTGACACCCATATCTGGGTCTCATTAATGTTATTTTGTGGAGTTGAGTTCTGATTGGGTTTTTTGAATCTATCCACGAGGGCTCGTTAAGAATAAAAGATTATCTTTTTCTTTGCTCTGGGCCCTCTACGGGATGATTGGACTAGACTCTGGGACCCTAGACTCTACACTGTGGTTCTCTGTTTGTGGATTCAAGGGACTTTGTTGCCTGATTTCTTTGGAACAATATGGTGCCTTTACTTAAGTATATTTTGCAACATTATTGTTTTGGCTCACTGCTCTTAATGATAATTTTTAAGCCTATCTTTAAATAAACTCTTTTTTGGTTTTAAAAAAGAGCTTTCTTGTTGCTTTGTGTGGGGGGTTGTGGCAACATGCCAAAAGCTTACTCGACCGCCCCGAAGGTCGCCTAATCTACCAAATAAGAAAGAATACCTTGTCTGGGGAACTCCAGGCCACATCTGCTGTGGTTGGGCTTTCCCTGGTTTTAGAGGATAAAACTCTGAGGTTGGGCTGGGATCTCAGAGTGTAAAAAAGTAATCCAGCCTGGTGGCAGTTTACCCCAGGATCCGGTTTTGGGCCTGGATATTTGGATTTTGTTTGAGCCACCATTCTAATGGCCCGCCTGGTCTCGGTCATAGGGGTCGGACCGTTACAAAGTGGGATCCCAGAGGCAGTGCATGGAAGATCGGTATGTTCTATGGAAAGTACACATTACTTGGCTGAAAGCAGAGGGTTTTCTTTTGGCCACTGGTGTCTGGATAGCTACAAGTGGCAAATTCATTCACACAGATAAGCTATGTACTTGCCTCCCTGCTCTAAAGTCAGGGGTTTTTTTCTGGGGCAACATGGTGGAATAAAGTTTCAGAACTTCTTAGTGGAAACGACATTCTCAGAAAATGTTCTCCTTCACTTCCCTCTTGAGAGTTCCAGCACCTATTTTTCAAGAAAAAAAATCCCTGCCTACAGTTATAAGTACATAAGAAGAGTCCTGTTGTATAAGACCTGTGGTCCATCTAGTTCAGCATCTAGTTCAGTGGACAACTACCTGCTCTGGAGGGCCAACAAACAGAGCATAGAGACAAAGACTTTCCCATGATGCTGCCTTCTAACACTAGTGTTTAAGGGTTTGCTGCCTCTCACTGTACAGGTTCCCTTTAGTCAGTAAAGCTAATATTCATTGATGTACATAAGAGCTACGAATCTGTCTAATCACCTTTACAAGCCATCCATGCTTGTGACCATCATTGTCCACTGGCAGTGAACTTGTTTCTTGTTGAGTAAAGCAGTATTTCCTTTTGCCTGTCCTGAATCTACTGCTTATCAACTTCATTGGGTTATGGCAGAGGGAAAAAAGTTTTCTCTATTCACTTTCTCCACCCCATGCATAGTTTTACAAACATCTCCATATCTCCCACTTAGTTGCCTTTTTTAAAAACTGCAAAATCCCAGACTCTCAACCTCATAGGAAAGGTGCTCCAACCTCTTAGTCATCTTGGTTTTCTTCTTCTGTACGTTTTTCAGGGCTGCACTAATCTTCTTGACATTAAGCAACCAGAAATGTACACAATATTACAAATGAGTCTGTACCATAAATATATGGAGGGGCATTACAGTACTGGCAATTTTAATTTGAATTCCTTTCGACAGTGTAAATTTTGCTTTCTTCACCACTGCCATATATTTAGTCAAGATTTTCATCAGGTTATCCACTGCAGCTCCAAGATCTGACCAAGAGAGAGATCTTGGGGTTGTGGTAGATAACTCACTGAAAATGTCAAGACAGTGTGCGTTTGCAATAAAAAAGGCCAACGCCATGCTGGGAATTATTAGGAAGGGAATTGAAAACAAATCAGCCAGTATCATAATGCCTCTGTATAAATCGATGGTGCGGTCTCATTTGGAGTACTGTGTGCAGTTCTGGTCACCGCACCTCAAAAATTATATTATAGCATTGGAGAAAGTCCAGAAAAGGGCAACTAGAATGATTAAAGGGCTGGACCACTTTCCCTATAAAGAAAGGTTGAAACGCTTGGGACTCTTTAGCTTGGAGAAATGTCAACTGCAGGGTGATAGAGGTTTACAAGACAATGCATGGGATGGAGAAAGTAGAGAAAGAAGTACTTTTCTCCCTTTCTCACAATACAAGAACTGGATGGGCCATTGGCCTGATCTAACATGGTTTCTCTTATGTTCTTATGTTCTTACCCTTAATGTGCAGAAGAACCTAGTTTGCAGTCATCCTTATCTTTAGCCTGTTGTTTTTTCAAGGATATGATCATCGGTTCACTCCCAGTACTTTGTCCACTCTCCAGACCAGTCAGTGACCAGTTCACTACCTTGGCATGTCACTTTTGCACCTGTAATTTTCCCACCTGGCAGTTAGAATCAAATTGGCCAGTACAATTCAACCCTTTGGTCCAGACCAATTCTGCTTTGGAGCCCACTAGTCACTCACCTCCCAACTCATCTTCCAACTCCAACTCACATTTTTACAGTATAGATATATTTCCCCAAGCTGCTGCAGTTCTCCCAAATTTCCTTGCCCTGTATGACTTGAACACGGTGCCCTCTTGAGCTGGCCTGGATCTCTGCCCACGCTTCTTCTTTGCTCTCCTTCCACCCCACACCCTCAGGAGCCTCTCACCACGTTGGACAGGCTTGTATGTTTTTATCTTGCCCCCTTTATTGTGTAGTAAAACCTGTGATCATAAAGCACTATTGAATAACCACTACTATTGGTGCAATTGAATGAAGAAAGTCTCCCCGAACGATATGAATTCCAACGATGTAATAAAGTGTATAATATCTTCCAATGATAAAGTGTACAACAACACATATTTCAGATATCAATCGTGTTTCGGAACAATATTCTCCTTCATCGGGGATAATTAAACTCAGCTTCACACAACTCAGTTTCACTCAGAGTAACCAAATATGCTAATGAGACTTTAGTTCATAATGCATCTGGCATCAGCTCTTCCATGGTTACAGACTGAATTTTGTCTCTTCATTAAGAGTATGAAATGTTCCTTGGTGAGGCTTCAGTTCAAACTACAACAGGCAACATCTCTTCAATGAGCACAGACTGAATCTAGCCTCAATTGTGTGCCATTATTGCCGAGATATTGGGTTGTCTAGGGTGTGTGTGCATGTTGTGCATGCATACACACATGAACACAAGACTCTCTGAATGCCTCCTTTTCTCAGTCTATTTTTTTAAATACAGATTTAGACTTTGTTTCTATTTTCTGCCTGATCTGTTTCTGGGAACCTCCCCATTCCCATAGTGACATGGAATATTGCCAAATTCTGGACTGTGGCATACAAGAGACAGCAGCCTCTAATTTAATTTTATCCAGATACATGTGTGTGTGCTCTTACCATGTAAGGGGGATACTCCAAACATTGGGGGTTATACACATGTAGACTTGAATAACAGTTTACTCAGTATTTGATATATCAAACCAAGTGCAGTCCACCCAGCCATTAATTGTGGTCCCTCAGTGTGCTAGGAAGCCTTCCACTGTTGCTATATGCTTTAGAGAGCCAGTTTGGTGTAGTGGTTAAGAGAGGTGGCCTCTGGTCTAGAGAACCACTCCTCTACATCCAGCGGCAAGAGTGACTCTGTCTGAGCTTTTCACTCAAGAGCAGTTCTCGAAAGTGCTCTCTCAGCCCCACCTACCTCACAGGGTGTCTGTTGTGGGGAGGGTAAGGGAAAGGAGATTGTAAGCCACTCTGAGACCTTGAGTGAAGGGCAAGGTATAAATTCAATTTCTTCTTCTTCTTTTGGAACTGAATAGCAGGTGGGTGTGTCAAGACAATGACAAGCCTGAATTTGGGGTATGGGCCACAAATTGTGCAAGTCTGATTTAAATCAAAAAGTCTGGTGTGAGTAGAGCACCCAGGCTTTGAATATTATTAGAGCAAATCTGATAGCATTTAGAAGTTAGCAAATAACATGACAAATCAACATGATCCATATCTCAGAATGACCTATAAAATACGAGTTTGCAGGTACTGGTGTTGTTATTTAAAAAGAAGGCAAGATGGCAGTTTGTGTGTCTGCATCTTTCCCATATGTCCCTCTGTGTTCTAGGCTGTTCCAGAGTCTTCTATTTCTCAGGTATGTGTTGCTCAGTCTAGCATATAATTCAATTATCTACAAGTCAGTACCTGGGTGATGACTGATGAGCTGTGAATGTAATAGCTGTGAGAGTCAAAACTGCCAACACAGTATGTCCATTTGGAACAGTTAGTTTTAAAGCTAATGAAGTCTCCTGAGACTCCAGATGTCACATTTTTTGAATGTTTATCTTGCCACACACTTAGTACTGCTGAAAAAGCTCATACATTCATATTGGTAATATGACTGAACATTCATTTAAGCACTTGAGTTAGGATCATTCAGAACAAGAGATCTGGGAGCATACAATTATCCACTTGAATTATAGTTTAAATGGATGGAAAACTTTCCAAGAGTGCTAATTTATATATACCATAGCTTCATACCTAATAATCCCTTTTAGCATAGAATTTGCTCTTTTCATTGCTGGTGCACTCAAGTCAAGATTTTTACTGAGATATCTACCATGGGCACAAGAGATCCTTTTTGGTCAGTCACCACCAGTTCAAACTCCATCAGTCAGGATTTTTGCTCCAATGTGCATCACTTTACATGGACACTGAATCCATTTGCCACAGTCACTCACTATCCTGAATAATTTGCAAACTTGGCCACTTTGCTGGTCACCACACAATTCTAGATTACTAATGAACAAATTACAAATGAAATGAAGGTGAGCAAAGGTACAAGACAAGGATGTCCGCTTTCACCATTGCTGTTTATAATGACTCTTGAAATTCTCCTAATGCAAATACAAGACGATAAAGAGATAGAAGAATTGAAAATTAGAGTATTTTCTTATAAATATAAAGCATTTGCAGACGATATTGTGTTTATAATTGAAAATCCGATACAAGTGGTACCTTTGTTGCTAGCTAAGATAAAAGAATATGGAGAAATGGCAGGACTTTATATAAATAAAGAGAAGTCGAAATTTCTATGTAAAAACATGCAACTAAACAAACAGAAAGAATTGTAGAGTTTGACAGGATGTGAAGTCACTTCTAAAGTTAAATATTTAGGTCTAGATATAACTATGAAGAACATTGATTAGTACAAAAACAACTATGAAAAGTTATGGCGTAAGATGGATGAAGATATGATGAAATGGAATAGACTTAATCTGTCCTTGTTGGGTAGGATTGCTGCAATTAAGATGAACATTTTGCCAAGAATAATGTATTTGTTCCAAACTATTCCGATTGTGAAAGATAGTAAACAATTTAATAAATGGCAAAGGAAGATCTCAGAATTTGTATGGGCCGGGAAAAAAACAAGGATTAAGATGAAAATTTTAACGGATGCTAAAGAGAGGGGAGGATTTCAACTTCCAGACTTAAGATTGTATCATGATGCAGTTTGTTTGACGTGGATAAAGGATTGGATGATGTTGTTAAATAAAAAGCTTTTATTGTTAGAAGCTCATGGAAACAAATTCGGCTGGCATGCTTATATGTACTACGGGAAAAAAAAGATGGACGGTCTTTTTTCTCACCATTATATTAGAAATAACTTACTAAATACATGGATAAAATATAAGAAATATGGTGATGAAAGAAAACCATTATGGATAGTGCCAGCAGTAGTAATAAAAATAACAGTTGAATCAGATGAAGAGAGAGGGGTGTCATATAATCAACTGCTAAAGATTCAAGGTGATAAAGTTGAATTAAAATCTGCCGAAGAGCTAAATAACAGGTATGACTAGTTTCAAATACAACAAATAAAAAGTTTGATGGAAAATGATATTAAATCTGTTGGAATTAGACGTGAGCAAACGGAATTGGAAAAGGTTCTGTTTGGAGATAATGAAAAATTAATATTGAAAATATATAAACTATTGTTGAAATGGTCTACAGAAGAAGTATTAAAATCTCAAATGATTAAATGGGCAATTAATGTAAATAAGGAAATACAGATGGATGTATGGGAATATCTTTGGAAGAACTCGATGAAAATATCAACATGTCAGAGCATTAAAGAGAACTGTTTCAAGATGATGTATAGGTGGTATATGACTCCGAAAAAACTGGCAAAGATGAGTAATAAGATGTCGGATAAATGTTGGAAATGTAAGAAACATGAAGGTTCTTTTTATCATATGTGGTGGACTTGTGGAAAAGTGAAAAAGTTTTGGCAGATGATACAACAAGAAATATCTAAAATTTTGGGATATGATTTTAAGAAAGTTGCAGAGACTTTTCTGTTGGGATTACAAATGGAAAAATTTCCAGAAGAAGATAGAACTTTAATCTGGTACTTGCTCTCAGCTGCTAGGACATTGTATGCACAGTTATGGAAGCAAGAAAAAATACCAGAGAAATGGGACTGGATCGTGAAAGTTTTATTGTGGAGTGAGATGGATAATCTAACAAGAACTTTAAGAGACTATGATTTGGAAGTGTTTAAAAGGGAGTGGAAGAAATTTAGAGGATATATAGAAAAAGAGTGGAATTTAAAAGGACATTGGACAATTTTTTTAATAATGAGTACAAGAAAAGGGAGAAATTGAACTTTGATTGGTTAAGGGTACCTATATAAGTGAACTCAAGTATATAACTTCAGCAGGAGTCTAGTAATGGAGGGAGGGGGGATTAGAAAATATCACATGGGTTAGGGATAGTAACGACATAAACAGATATTGTTACCATATGTTATTAATAAATTGTTTTAAAACCAAAAAAAAAATCAATCAAACTCACTCCTTTAGATGTAAAACACATGAAATCCCCTAAATCAGGGGTGGCCAACGGTAGCTCTCCAGATGTTTTTTGCCTACAACTCCCATCAGCCCCAGCCAGCATGGTCAATGGCTGGGGCTGATGGGAGTTGTAGGCAAAAAACATCTGGAGAGCTACTATTGGCCACCCCTGCCCTAAATTGTTGATCCTTTCACACCCATTTAAATTAATTAAATCCCATCACATTATCAAAACAAATAGCATTTGACAAGCTGAATTGACTTTTGCATCCACTGAACACCTATCATGAAGAAAAGTTTATCCTGTTGATTCCATGTCACAATCAGCTACCCCACAAAATTTTAACCATTCTTAATCATTAGGACCAATATAAGTGTTAAAATCCTGAGCCACAAGAAAACCATTATCTAAATAGTTATCACTAAGCTTCTCCAATAATCTTTTTGGTTCCCCTACCATCCATGTACCAAGTAGATATATAAGATGACAAAACTATCAATTTCATAATACCAAACGGATTGCCAAAGCATAAGAAGAGGAGTATAGCTTTTCTGTTTCCCCAAGATGAATAGAATTAGAAATTAAGCAAGCCAGTTAGCCCACCTTTCTCTCCCTTTTGGGCAGCAGCCCTTCAAAGAAATAACTTCAGTCACCCTGTTTCCTCTAAAAGAATTATATGAAATTTTCTGAGGAAAATACTGAACCCTGGAATTGAAATTTTTATGGACCACCCTGCAATATTCCATGTCAGAATCTTTATCAAGTTATCTTGTATTTTGCCTTGTGTTATTTTAAAGATGCAGTCTGGTTCAGAGACAATACAGCCATTAGAGGTTGGCTTACTTATCACATAGATCATAGACTGCTATCATAGATTGGTCCATAGATTTGGAAGAAAACTTAGATTTCCAGAAAGCTTTTGATAAGGTTCCTCATCAAAGGCTCCTTAGTAAGCTCGAGAGTCATGGAGTAAAAGGACAGGTCCTCTTGTGGATCAAAAACTGGCTAATTAATAGGAAGCAGAGAGTTAGTATAAATGGGCAGGCTTCACAGTGGAGGACGGCAGTGGGGTGCCGCAGGGCTCGGTACTGGGTCCCATGCTCTTTAACTTGTTCATTAATGATCTGAAGTTGGGAGTAAGCAGTGAAGTGGCCAAGTTTGCAGATGACACTAAATTGTTCAGGGTGGTGAGAACCAGAGAGGATTGTGAGGCACTCCAAAGGGATCTGTTGAGGCTGGGTGAGTGGGCATCAACATGGCAGATGAGGTTCAATCTGGCCAAGTGCAAAGTAATGCACATTGGGGCCAAGAATCCCAGCTACATATACAAGCTGATGGGGTGTGAACTGGCAGAGACTGACCAAGAGAGAGATCTTGGGATCGTGGTAGATAACTCACTGAAAATGTCAAGACAGTGTGCGATTGCAATAAAAAAGGCCAACACCATGCTGGGAATTATTAGGAAGGGAATTGAAAACAAATCAGCCAGTATCATAATGCCCCTGTATAAATCGGTGGTGCTGTCTCATTTGGAATATTGTGTACAATTCTGGTCACTGCACCTCAAAAAAGATATTATAGCATTGGAAAAAGTCCAGAAAAGGGAAACTAGAATGATTAAAGGTTTGGAACACTTTCCCTATGAAGAAAGGTTAAAATGCTTGGGGCTCTTTAGCTTGGAGGAACGTTGACTGCAGGGTGACATGATAGAGGTTTACAAGATTATGCATGGGATGGAGAAAGTAGAGAAAGAAGTCCTTTTCTCCCTTTCTCACAATACAAGAACTCATGGGCATTCAGTGAAATTGCTGAGCAATCAGGTTAAAACAGATAAAAGGAAGTACTTCTTCACCCAAAGGGTGATTAACATGTGGAATTCACTGCCACACGAGGTGGCAGTGGCTACAAGCATAGCCAGCTTTAAGAGGGGATTGGATAAAAATATGGAGCAGAGGTCCATCAGTGGCTATTAGCCACAGTATATATATATGTATATATATATATTTGGCCACTGTGTGACACAGAGTGTTGGACTGGATGGGCCATTAGCCTGATCCAACATGGCTTCTCTTATGTTCTTATGTTGATGTTGTATTCTCTCCAATTGGAGATTCAGTCTATATATCTTCCATGATATGGGAAAATATTAAGGATTATTAAACAAGAATCAGGAATTAATTTAGAATTATGAACTACTGAATCTTTAATTTCTTGCAAAAATGTATCCAATGTCAAGTGTAACAGCTGTATACCCAAATTATTTGAACAATACTGAATTATCACATCTAATTTCTGATGTATTTCCTGAAGGGTTTGGGCTATCAGGAACATCTATTTGACCAAGAGTTCAAACATATCCCCTTTACTTTGTCTATAATTCCCATAGCACAAATTTAAACATCTGGAATAATTAGTGGTCCCAAAAGGGCCTTCTACAATTCAAATATAGGTATGCATTTAAGAAGCCCTAGAGTTCTTGTTAGGTTTCCACTATAGGCTATTTAATTCCTGGCAAAAGGTACAACTCAATTATGTTTTTTGTTTATTGTGGGTATAGAATACAAGGAATACTATTAGAGAATCTTTGCTTCCATTTAATCCTTTTATTTCAACATGCATCTTTAACATGGACTAACTCACAAGAAAATTACACCATTCATTCCTGCTACATCACTTATGCTTTTACATTGCTTTTATTGAATTATTTTATAATTTTAAATGTTGTTTTTAATTGTTCAAATGTTTTAATGGTTTTATGTTTTGGGGACCCTGATTGGGTGGAAAGGTGACATAAAATATTTTAATAAATAAATACATAATCAAATGACAGAGATTACATGAGTCCATAAAATATCTTATTCAAAAACAAACAGGTTGCAAGCAAAGATCCTCCTGTAAGAAGAAGCTCCTAATTTACATGTACAGGTATTAAAATCATCTTTCAATAGCTTGCTTTCTCACTTGATATGGGCACATATTCTTGACAAATTATCTTATAACTTCAAACACCATACAAAGTTATCAATATTTGAATATTTTCTTAAATTTTATAAAAACTCTTAGTTAATTCATACTACTTTTTATTTTAACAAAGTATATTTAAAGGCAAAGTTACTCATTTGTTGATTAACCACTAACCTAGACCAATATGCCCCACCTTTGAACTATATCTTTAAGTTTGGACATTCTTGCCATTCTCAGACACACTTGCTTGGCAATGGGGTTATAGAAGTTTCTCTGGGTTTTGAAAAAATTTCATTTCTTTAAAACCCTACCTGGACATGAGACAGCCCCACCAAGTGAGGAAGGTGGATAACATTCTGAAGCCCCTTCAGAGTTCTACAGCTTCAGCATCTAGTCCCCTGGCTATATTTCTGATGACAAAACTATTTTTTTTAAATCCCATTTAAAAACTTTTAGTAAAGAGAATAAGGGAGAATAAAAATTATAGAAGAATGTTGTAGAATAGTTATACCCATTTATTGTTTTCTAGGGGCCTGCCACTGCTAGTGTTGACCCCATAATTCCCTGTGCTCATGATATTTAACAGTAGTTTGAATACTGAATGAGCAGTTGTGCCCAGTGTTCCCTCTAAGCTGTGCACATGAATGACTGCTCGTTAACACAGGAAGCCCCACCCAGCAGCAATCTGTAGCTGTGCATGATCTTGCACTGCCCATTGCCCATTTTAAAATTACAAGTTATATTCTGCTCAGGATGTGACCTGCTGCCCTCCGTGGGGGCGGATTAGAGGGAACATTGGTGCCTCCTGCTAAGAGAGTTGCAGCAAGAACAAACATTGGTGGGGTTTTTTTGTGAACTGTTACCAAAATTAGTCTTTTTAACAAACATTATAACCCGCCTTTCTCTCCAACAGGAACCCAAAGCAGCTTACATGGTTTGCTTCACAGAATGTTCTCTGTGACAGAATGGAAATTCGAAACTGAATCTCCTTGATCCTAGTCCAGCACTCTAACCATTAGGGGTGTGCATAACAGAATTCCCAAGTCAAAAATATACACAAAAATCACTGTTTGGGGCTGTTGTTTTCCAAAACGGTATTAGTAATCCAAAAGCAAGGCTGCGTTCTCGCGCCAACTCTCTTTACGATCTTCTTTAGCATGATGCTTCAAAGAGCCGCAGTAGATCTAGATGATGACGATGGTGTCTGCATCCGCTATCGCACTGATGGCAGCCTGTTCAACCTGAGGCGACTAAAGGCTCACTCCAAGACAATGGAAAAACTTATCCGAGAGCTACTGTTTGCTGATGATGCTGCACTCGTCTCCCACTCGGTATCAGCTCTGCAGCATATGACGTCCTGCTTTGCAGAGGCTGCCAAGCTATTCGGCCTAGAAGTTAGTCTGAAGAAGACAGAAGTTCTCCACCAGCCTGCACCCCAGGAAGATTATCACCCCCCCTGCATCACTGTGGGTGAATCAGTTCTGAAGACAGTCCAGCAGTTCAGCTACCTGGGGTGCATCATCTCCTCAGATGCCAAGATCGACAAGGAGATTGACAACAGGCTGGCAAAGGCAAACGCGCATTTGGCCGACTGCACAAAAGAGTGTGGAGCAACAAGCATCTGAAAAAGGGACAAAGATCAATGTTTACAAAGCGGTTGTGATGACAACCCTCATCTACGGCTCCGAATCGTGGGTTTTATACCGTCATCACCTGGGACTCCTTGAGCGCTTTCATCAGCGCTTCCTTCGCACCATCCTCAACATCCACTGGAGTGACTTTGTGACCAACACTGAAGTCCTCAAGAGGGCGGAGGTTACAAGCATCGAGGCACTGCTGTTGAAGACGCAGCTGCGCTGGGCAGGGCATATTTCTAGGATGGAAAACCACCGCCTTCCCAAGATTGCTCTGTATGGCGAACTTTCCACCGGCCATCGAAATAGAGGGGCACCAAAGAAGAGGTACAAGGACTCCTTGAAGAAATCCCTTGGCACCTGTCGCATCAACCATCACCAGTGGTCTGACCTAGCCTCAGATCGCAAAGCATGGAGGCATACCATCCACCAGGCTGTCTCTTCCTTTGAGAACGCACGCATAGCTGGTCTTGAGGACAAAAGGAGATTGAGGAAGAATCGCACTGCTACAGCACCAACCCCAAATCAGACTTTTCCCTGCAGCCACTGTGGCCGGATCTGCCTGTCCCGCATTGGTCTGGTCAGCCACCAGCGAGCCTGCAGCAGATGTGGACTACTGCACCCTTCTTAAATCTTCGTTTGTGAAGTAAAGCCGAGAGAGAGAGATTAGTAATCCATGATTCTTAGTGAAACAAACCAACTATCCATGAAAAAAACCCAGTTCAGATGCTTACCAAGCTAACAGTAGCACGTCCATGCATTCATCATGTTGTTTTTTGTTCCCATTGGTTTCTTGGTATCCTTCCAGCCAATTGGATACTTGCCAGAGAGGAGCACAGACACTTCCAGCCAATCACCTTTGGTGTTATCTTCAATGCCTGGTGCCCCAGATTCTGGTTTCTATTGAGAAGAATAGGAAGGGAGGCAGTGGGCGCAGGGAGACAGACATGACACGGGGAGACGGGAAGCGTCTCTGGGCATGGGGAGGTGGGCGTGGGGAGGCAGGGGTACATGAACACCAGAAGGTGTGGGGAGATGGAGGGCAGTGAGCATGGGGAGAAGGGACACCTCATGGTGCCCCTAGACCAAGTGGCACCCAAGGCGGATGCCTACTTGGCCTATTCCCACGCACCAGCCCTGATTCTCACTGCAGAATACTTTGCTATTCTTAGGGATTGTCATTTCACTCCAAGAGCACTGATTCCAGTCCCGGGGACAGTCATTCTACTCCAGGGGATGGTCATTCCAATCTCAGAATGTTTATGTTACATTTTGTGCCACATTGTATTTCAGTTGAGCCAGTGGAAGACAGTTGGCATTCCTGGATCTCATTGTATCCAGTGGGCTGTTAGGCCAAATGCCCTCAAAACGAGGTTGGGGAATTAGTTTAATGGACACTTGGCTTTAATAGGAATCTTTTTTATCTATGTATACCAGGCTCAACCATTCAGAGAGTGATGCTCAATAAAATGGACTCTAATTTAATAAAATCAATTGTAATTTATTTGAAATAATAGTTCTTTCACACAAGGTACAAAAACAATCACACATTCACACAGGTCTAAAGAAATATAGAGAGATCGATAGGGAGTACATATAAGGATAAACATACAGGGTGATACTACCTCTCGCAGACTCCAAGGAAGACTCCGATGGCGACGAATGAGGGAATGGGGGATGGACCCGAAACTGATCAGGAATCGGGGATGGATCTATACAGCGGGATATGGGGGTTGCTGAATAGAGAACACACATGAGTGGAGTTGGGTCAGAGGTTAAATAGGCTCCCTCAGACCCTTCAGGGGCTGGGAGGTCTTGGGGAGGAGCAGGGGGAGGCTCTGCGATGACCAAGAAGGCTGGACATCCCTTGCTGACACCTAATTGGATGCCAGTTTTGACCAATGAACTTCACCTTAGTCTGGTGAAGCTGGAAATTTCCAAGCTGCAATGCTGCCTGGGGCGGCTCCAAGGTATTAGACTGGGGTGAGAATGGGAGTGGCTGGATACTTAAGGTTGAATGGGATTAGCTGGGAAGGTGACAATAGGGAATCAAATACTGGCCTAGGTACCACCCGGGTAAGACAAAAGACTTGATGAAGACAGGAGATGTCCTTCCTCTTATCTCATCTTCTGCTGGGCAAGATTTATTGTTCTGGTATTGCTGAGCAATTAGGATCAACAGTGGAGCTATTAATCCATTCATGAGGTAAATGAGTTGCTTGCAGGCTAGGGTGTGTACGTGTGACTTTCCCACTAAGAAGGAATGAGTTCAGCCTGGTGGGGTATGCTTGGGTCAGGAAAGCAAGATGGATTCTGCTGTTGTTAGCTTTAGGTCCATGAAGGCAGGCTGGAAACATGGTGGCCTGGCTTCTTCCACTGCAGTGGCCAAGACTGGGCACAAAAGGAGCAGCTGGAGCATGTCTGTAGTTCTGGCTAACACTCTTCAGAGATGTAGAATGCAAAGCTGAGGCTTATAGTATCCACATAAGCCTTAGAAACTGCAAGCAAAGTCCACTTCTTAGAGCAGATGTGTGAGAGTCAAAACTCCAGGCACCCTGGCAACCACACTGGCGATCATGATGTCCATGTGTATGAAAAGTAGGGGGCTTTTCCTCACAGGGCCTTCAGGCATATCCCCTTGTTCTCAGTGGGCATTCTTGCCATTCACTTTAGTATATCCCATTTGCATGTGCATGTGCAAGGAAACCTGCTTACTATGGGTTCCAGTAAAACACTCCATTATTTCCTATGGAGACTGAGTTCCATAGGGTATAATGGAGAATTGATCCACTGGAATCTGGGGCTTTGGGGGCACTGTTTTTTGAGGTAGAGACACCAAATTTGCAGCATAGCATTTGGTGCCTCTCTTCAAAACACCCTCCAAGTTTCAAAAAGATTGGACCAGGGGTCCAATTCTATGAGCCCCGAAAAGGTGCCCCTATCCTTCATTATTTCCAATGGTGGGAAGGCATTTAAATCCTCACAACAACACTGTAAAGCATATTCATCTGAGAGGGTGTGACTGGCCATTTAGGGAATTTTAGGGCCAAACTAGACATTATGGCATCTACAGGCCCAGGTTCGGAGTGCTGCCACCATTTTAGAGCTGAATTTGGGCAATTTAAAAATGCCATCAGGTGCAGTGAAGCAGTACCAGATCCTCTGGTCCTCCCCACCACACACAAACTTTTTCAAATGCTGGCACTTGAAAAAGTGCAGGGGTTGGGTGGGTGGACAAAAGAACCTGGTCCAACTGTGCTGCAGGCCTGCAAAGCATTTTTAAATAGCCTGAGTTCATTTCTAAAATGGTGGAAGCATCCACAAGTCAGACCAATTGCAGACCCTAACACCTAGTTTGGCTCTTAGATCCTAGAAAGACATTCCACTACACTTCACAGGCTCTGATAGGTCAGGGAAGTCATCTAATTTCCTAGATTTTATAACATCCTCCCTCTCTGTGCTGCGTGCCCTTCATGGCTTCTCATAAGCAAACCCTTACTCAATTGCAAATTCCAAAGGGCTGTTCTGAAGATAATCTGTGCCAGGATGTTCTAATTCTGTTCATTTGGGGCCTTACATGTCTTACCATCATCCAGGACTGGATCTACATGTTTTTTGAGGGGGGACAAAGTTAAAAATTGATGCCCCCTTATGGGCCATTCTATCTTATGGTCCCATAGAATACAATGGACTCCATACGCAATTTGGTGCCCCCCCCTCTGTCAGCGCCTGGAGCAAGCACCCCCCCCTCTCCCCCTCCCTAGATCCGGCCCTGCCATCATCCTAGAGCTGCTGGCCAATTTTGAGACTCCTAGATTTATTTTCTAATAGACTGCCATAAATAGACAACACTGTTTCCATTCCAAATGAGTGTGTGTGTGTGTATATGGGAAGTGGGGGGGGGGGAATCTGGAGATTATGTGGGTCAGGATGCTCCATTTCCCTTCATGTATGCCATTGAAGTTCCCACAAGCATCTTGCACCTGGTGGCCAACTTTGAGGCTCCTAGCTTTATTTTCTAATGAATTAGGTATGCCCCAGAGGGATGGACAGACTGATCCTTTTATTATTATAGAATCATAGAGTTGGAAGGGACCTCCAGGGTCATCTAGTCTAACCCCCTGCACAATGCAGGAAACTCACAAATACCTCCCCCTAAATAAGACTGGAATTAAATATACAGACCATATAAAGTTCAGTAAGAAATTTTACCTTGTACTTAGAGGAGCTTATAGGCTTTATATTTGTTTACAGGGCTTTTTTTTATAAAAACCCAGCAGGAACTCATTTGCATATTTGGCCAAACCCCCTGATTTCATCATTGTTTCACACATGACTTTTTTGTAGAAAAAGCCACATCTCCTAACACCAAGCCAGCCGGAAATGTGTTCCTGTGCATTCCAACTTAAAAAAAAAAAAGCCCTGTTTTTCCTTCCTGTTTTTTAAAATATGATTGTGTTTGTTTTTTGGCAGTTTGTGTATTTGTATATAATTTTAAAGTCTTTCAATAAGGACTAAATCATGGATCCAAGCAATTTTCTGATAGTGAAAATGAAAGGAGGGGCTCTCATTGAACCAGTGTGCACAAAAACTTTGTGAAATGGTTACTATAGGGAGGAGAACTGGCCAAGAGTGATTGAAAAAGCTGGCTGGATTCAACCCTATCTGGATAATGACAGACCTGGACCTGAGAAGTGAGGTCTCTGCCAAACAACTACAAAGCAGTGGGAGGAAAGTACAATTTGCAAGGCAGAGGGACGTGGGCAGCAGAGGAGATTTAATTCTCCCCCCACCCCCTTGCTATTGTACTCCTGTAACAATCCCGTCTAGACACTTTCTGTTAGAAAAATGAGAGAAATTATGGACAGGAGGTTACAGGAAAAATCAACATATGGGTGAAGACTTACATACACTCTCACATACAGAGATATCTCTTCTCCACTGCAAATTGCATCTTCTTCTTCCGTTTTGTATCTATTGGGGTCTCATCTGCTGCTGACAAACTAGTTCAGTCCAAAATCTCTGGATGTAGCAACTCTGCATTCCAGGCTGACAAAGAGGTTGCTCTGCTTTCGGCAGGGCAACTCATTTGGGCTGGGAAGTGGTTTGCAGCTCTCTTGTTGTTGCTCTTAAATAATAAATGGCCAGCTGCCGTGCCATTTTGGTGCAGCATTCCATAATCGACAACAGACCAAGAGCCTCTCGCTCAATTTATTGGGAGCAAGATAAAGCCTGTGCAGGCAGACCTACAAACCAGTTAACTTATAACACATTGAAACAAGTGCTTAATCTAATCAAAATCTGTGGTGGAAGCATTTCAAATCCACATTTGGGCATAATTTTTTAAACAAATCAGGTGGTTAGAAAGTCCCAAAGCAGCTTACTCCAGAGCACTCATTCAATTGATCTCAGAAAACAGTGTTGCACATTGTTGCCCTGTTCTTTAAATTAACGAATACTATTCCAAACTACAAAAAAGAATCAAGACAAGAGGACCAATCTTTCGCCTTTTGCTAAGAGCTTTTATGGTGTTGAGTCATGGATTTTTCAAACTAATGGGGAAGATTTCACAGCCCATTTATTACATTTTTCATTGTCTCATACTAACCAAAGAGTAAGAACATAAACTGTAGCCAGACAATGCAGATTCTCCATTTCCCTGTCACCACTGCTGACAATGCAGAAGCATGTGCCATGGTAATGAAGCATCTACAGGAATCTGCATTTTCTTTTGTAAGCACTTTGCCTCCTGAATTTTTCCCCAGCCACCACACCAGAAGCCTTTTTTTCAAGCTTTTAAACAAAATCAGTAACTGTTATTATGCTATAGCACTATAACAATATAACCATCTATTAGCACAGGCTGCAATCACACATGGTAAATAATGCAGTTTCAATCCACTTTCAATGCACTTTCAAACTGGATTTTGCCAGTTCACACAGTTCTTTCTTCTAAATTCCCAGCTTTTTAAAATACCCCGAGGTCTCTAGCCCTTGTTTTTGAAGGCTGTGTGCACACATGGATGAGAAAAACTGCCATCACTGTGTAAGTAGCAGAGGGCAAGACTGAGGTACACAGGGATTGCATCCCATGCTCTGCTCTCTGCTGGATTGCTCACCTCTGATGGACTGCTTGCTGCTGTTTGTCAACCTGGCAAATCTTGCTGGCTGCCACACCAGCAATCTCCTCCCCCACAAACTGACCTATGGCTCACAGCTAAGCAGCAGGTGAGGGGTGTGTATGTGTGTGTTTTATAAAGTCCTTCTAAAAGGAGGAGAAAATGCTAGAGCTGAATGTCACCATTTTGAATGTGGCTCTAAGCTGCCTGCAGACTGGCTGCAGGCAGAGCTTTTACACAGAGGTTCTGCCCACAGTCAACCCAGCATTCCCATTTTAAAACTGCATTAAAGTAAATTTCCCTCTAAACTAGTTTTAAAGGGAAAGCTGTGGGGGAAAGTTATGTTCTAAAAGAGTATGATGTCACGTGGAATCTCCAAAATAAAGCAATGTTATACTGTGCTGTACCTAGGGAAAATTCCCTGTGTGTAATCAGGGAAATGAGAAAGGTGTATGTCTGCAATGGAAAGGGCTAAATTTAGGTCTGGTGTTTTTTTAAAAAAATGAAAGGTGATAATACAGAGGACCAAGTAGATCATAGTAATAGATTGCTATAGCATTATAACACTGTAGCATAATAGTGCTACATTGCCTTGGATTATGTTTCTTTTCAAATTATCAACAAAATGCTAATTTTAGAGGGACATCCCAGCTTTTGAATACCCAATGGGAACTGGCCAGGTCAAAATGGGTTTTACCTGTATAACCATTAATGTTTGCTTTATATAATTTTTCTGCTTATGTCATAAAGGGTATAAGATCTCTGGACAAAGTCTAAGATCCTCGAAGAGATGGTGACCAGTTTGTCCATTCAGCTGGCCTAGAGGGCTGAAGGACACTTGATATTGTAAAAGACAGTTGTGATCTGCAAACGTTTTCAGCTGTATCTTTGCACTCTCTAGGATTACGGTTTCGATAACCAGCATATGTGTCTGTTGAAAATGAAAATATAGTCCTTAACCCTGGCTGGCTCCACCCACTTTCAATGTAGCAATGGTCAGACTGTGAGGCCTCTATTGGATCCAACATTCTTGCTTGGGCCTAATTTACATTCGGGGGGAAAGTGAAATAGGACTTGCAAATCAGAGGCCTTTTAAAATTTTCTTTTGCCCTATATGCAGCCCAAGGAGAACATTGGCAAGGAGTGTGCATTCTGTACATGTTCATGGTCTTCATTTTGCTGTTACCTAAAATGGTGTGGTACAGCTTCAACTCGTGATTAAAGGGGGGGGGGGGTGTTGAGTAGCACATTCAAAACTACAGCAAATGTATAGCTATAGGATTTGGAGATTTTTTGGGGGGATGTACTATAAGGAATGACAGGACTGCCCATTGGAAACAATGGAAGAGACTTGAAGGCACATTAGAAATAATGGGAGCCAGGAATGCCATTTGACTTGCATGGGCTGCATTGAAATACACTAAAGCACAAGAAAAGTTTCAAAGAAAATATGCAGTGGGTTTTCCATTAACATCTTTGGGCCCAGATAGACTACTCAGGTCCTCCTAAATTTCTAGGAAGCCTCTCTCTAAATCCTCATAGCTGCACCTCCAAAGATAGTGACAATGTGATGTCACTGCCTCTTCCCTATGATGTCACTGAGGACGTAGCAATGCATCCAGTTCAGCCCCACCCCACCCCAGGAAACTGGAGTCTACGCCTCTGATGTTACTTTTACAAACTGATAGCAGATCTCTCTCCTCCATTTTCCATCGTGCAATCCTTCAGGACCACCCCTCCCCCCTCCCCCCGGGGAAATTGGAAAGTCTATGCCCCTAGGGTAATGTAAAGTACATTGCAATATTCTAGCCTTGAGGTATCCATAGTATGGATCCATCTGGCCAGATTAGCTGAATAAACTAGATTCTGGGCAACCCATAATACAAAATTGTGAATTTGAGAGTTTTTATGAAATCTCAGCTGGCATTCTCAGTTTTGGAGGCATTTGACCACTCTTCTGACATTTAAAAAATGTTTGGTGATTTTTCTGCTAACTTTTGGATTTTACCAGGTGTGTAGGAAAATCCCCTGTTTTTGTACATGGCCTCATTGCTCAGATTTTTTAATCTACACTATGGGGCAATTGTTTGGAATTAGAAAAATAGCACCTACCTGGGAGGCTATGTATCATGGACAATTGCACCTACTGTACTATGAGACCCTGTAGCTTAGTGTTGTCTACCCTGACTTTCCAAGCTTTCAGGCAGAAAAAGACCTTTCAGAGCTGCTGCTACATGAGAACATTTTAGCTAGACAGCAGCAGTTGACCTTCTGCATGCAAAACATGTGCCTGGAGGGTTATGTCAGTCAGACAGCACCTCTAAGCCAACATCATAGCACCATGGGCCCATCATTGGTTATCCACAATGCGCTGCAACCACATATATGTGGCTGGGTTAGGTTTTTCCCCTTATTCCCCCTGTGCATGCATAGAGGCAAACAAGTGCACATGCACTCCTGGTCGTGTTCTCTGGGGGTACTGAAGTGCACATTTTGGGAAAAGGATGTGCCAGATCACACTGTTCATGTGCTTCCATGGCACGCCTCACCAATCAGACACCTGGAAACCCACCATGGAAGTGTTTCGCTGAGGTTGCCATCAGAATTTGTTGGTGGCTATTTAATCCTTGTGGGAATTGTTTTAGTGTGACGTAAAGACAAGTGGGGCATGGGAGCCAGATGTGCCCATTTGATTGTGCTTGTTTAATCCAAAGAGGAGGGGTGGCTATGTCAGGCCAAACTGCTCATGTGATCACATCCAGAGAATCTCCCAGAGAACTTGCAGAAAGCTGAAATATCTGTTCTTCCCCCACACACTTTATAGGAGGCTATATGATTTGTTCTGAGTGTACCAGCTTCGCTCAATACAATCTGTTCTTCATCACAATAAGTGGCCTTGGTTTATACTTTGGAACAGAGCAATATAATTGTTTCTGAATTTTTTTTTTCAATCAGAAAGTAGAGGAAAACCCCCATGCTTATTTTTATTTACTGCTATTTAACTTTTTAGCAACAATGCAAGAACAGAGCAAGTAGTTCCTCATTTTTCTATGTCCTTGCTTCTAAGAATGTATCACATTGTTCCTCAACTTAAATAGACCTTTAAGCAACCACTTCTTATAAAAGACACCAGAAGGACTGGAGAAGCTATGAAGATAGATTACACTGCATGATGCAGAAAATGAGCAGTCAAAATGATGCTGGATCCTGTTTTGAAAGTGAGGAACAATAGTAAAAGATGAGAGAGAGCCCAAGTCTCCTCACTAGGGGCCTTTTGGCACAGTAAAAAAAGTATAACCTTAATCACATTTTACCTTTTGTGTGATAATCTCACAAGCCTGCTCTGAATGAGAATGCTATACACAGATCATGGTCCAGAATGGTGTAGCAGTTAAGAGTGGCGGTCTCTTATGGAGAACCAGGTTTGACTCCCCATTCCTCCACATGCAGCCAACTGGGTGACCTTGGGCCAATCACAATTCTCTCAGAACTCTCTCAGTCCCATCTACCTCACAGGGTATCTGTTGTGAGGAGAGAAAGGGAAGGTGATTGTAAGTCATTTCAAGACTTTTTTGGGAACTGAAAAATGGGGCATGAAAACCAACTCTTCTTCTAAATGCAACAGATGCCATTCTCTTGCTGCAATTAAGACTCTATCAAATCACTCTACCACTGAGCAGAATATGGCTGTGAGGAGGCAAGGATGTCCTAAGCTACAGATCAGAGAGAGCACTGAGAGAAGATGTGTATCTCCCTGTAAATGCTATAAGAAATAGTACTGCAGTTGCAACTGACTCCTGATCCAGAACTCCAAGGCATTAATTTGTAAATCAAAACAGTTTTAAAGGAATAAGCAAATGGCTGAATGATGAAGAGAATAATACTTGGGCTGCAGAATATCTGCTTACTTAAGAGAAGTCCCATTGAACTTCTAGATCCAGGTAGGTAGCTGAGTTGGTCTGAAGGAATAGAATGAAGTTAGAGTGTAGTAGCACCTTAAGGCCAGCAAAATTTTATTCCAGGTATAAGCTTTTGTGTCAATGACTTAGCAGAAGAACTCTCCATCCAGAAGTGGGTCTCTGGATGTAACAAAGGGGAAAGATTCTGTTCAAAAAGTAGGAGGGAGAGATTTTGACAGGTGTAGTTCATGTTGTAACAGCAAGATAAACTACCTTCAAAAGATCACATTCAGCTGTCAAAGGTATAATGCCCTTGTTCTCCTTTACAGCTGGGCCAAGAAACAGAGCCAGAAATAGGACTGTCATGTCTAACTTGAAAAGTGGAGGTAGGAGATGGTTTGTACCTCATGAGGATAAGAAAAAAGGTGTTTAGTAAGAGCCTTGCCAAACTAAATCCTTTAAACTAAATCCTATGGGGGAGCAAGACAAAATTTCAAAGCCTAGTATGATGCTAGTAACTGGAGATAAGAATGCTAAAGTTTTGAGGGGAGTGGTACATGGGCTAGGTAACATCAACTCACAGGTAAATATAGAAATGAAAACCTCAGGGAGCATAAAACCTGGATTCCTATGTCTCTACATTAATGTGCAGAGTATGGAACACAAACAAGAGGAACTGGAAGTCCTAATATAGGAAGAGGACTCATAGACCTTACTGAAACTTGGCGGGATGACATTTACAATTGGAGTATTAGCAGAGCTGGCTCACCAACTAGACAAACTAGGCAGTAGCCTCGGGTGCCAGGAGGATGCGGGTGCCAAATTGGGCTCCCCCCATCACAGTGCCCCAAGCAAGCACCTAGTTTGCCTGCCTCTTCCGCCTGCCTGCCGCTGCCCACTTGCCACCGCCTGCTCCTCCTTTCCCTTCCCGTCCCGTCCCGTCCCTTCACTTTTACCCCCGGTGTGATCACAGCACACCGCACCTGCCAGCTGCAATGCAGCATGTCATGCACTGGGGTACCAGCAAGGGAGTGGTTCGAGTGTAGTGTGTGTCAGAGCCAGGGGAGCGTGCAGGAACTGAAAGTCTCAGTCAAAATCACTGTCCAAAAGCAAGGTCATTCAAGCCAGAAGTCAAGTAACTGGGGAAGGCAGAGCAGGGACAGAGTCAAGGAAACGGGAGCTGGGGTGGCTGCGAATCACTGAATGGACTTGTTGCTTCCACAGGGGACTCTGCCCAGAGCAGGGAGCTAAATGGCTTGCTGCTGCTGTTTCCAATTAGCCAACAGTGGCCCAGTCTAGCTTCTGCAAAAACTCAGGACTCAGAGATCTTCTTGCCTACAATCTTGCCTCCTTCCACCTTATCTCTAAACCCTGTCTAAGTTTCTGTCTGACACAGACGAGGTGGTGAGCTGGGAGGTGTCTCTGCTCATCAGCTGAAGCACCAGCTGGTGGCAATAAATCAATAATGCAGCAAGAGGGCCCTGCTCTCCACTCTGCTGAGCCTGTTAACCCTGTCGGCTCTTCCTGGACAGGCCCCTCGGCAGAGCCCATGACATGGCATGCATCTTATCTTCTAAAGGACATGCTGGAGAAGGCTTGGCTCCCTCCCTGAAGGAGGTGTGATGGAGTGCGGCACTGCATTGCAGCTCTGCAGGGGTGCACCTGCCTAGGGCGCCATGCGCCCTTGGGCTAGTGCTGAGTATTAGGACTGAAGGATACAACTTATTTAAAAGGGACAGACAAATAAGGAATGGGGAAGGAGTTGCATTATATGTAAAGGAGGTATACAGGGCTTTTTTTGTGCAGGAGCACACAGGAATACAACTCCAGCTGTCTTTGTGTCAGAGGGTGTGTGGCCTAATATGCATATGAGCTCCTGCTGGGCTTTTTCTACAAAAAAGCCCTAGAAGTATATACTTCTGAGGAAATACATTAATATGATCGTGCAAATTCAATTGAGAGTTTCTGGGACTGGAATGACAGCCACTGGGAGTCTCAGGGGTGCAAAAGCAGAAAGAGAGCCCCACCACCCCAGAAGCACTGGGGAGATCCTTTCCCTGCTTTTGCACCCCTGGGGTGCAAAAGCAGGGAGAAAACACCACTGCTCACAGGGCTTTTTTCTTGGAGACTCCAGGAAGCCCACGCAGGGGGGAACTCAGAGAGGCAGCCACTGGGTAGCAGTGTGACCTCACCAAGTCAGGATGGGGGCACCCAATTCGGCACCCCCAGAAGACCTGTGCCGTAGGCAATCACCTAGTTTGTCTAGTGGCAGGGTTAGCACTGACTGTATTCTCCCTGTCCCTAAAAACAACTCAGAAGCTCTAGCTGATATTGCAGCCCAGTTTCTATTGGGCACTAGGCAGAACATGCATGTCATACCCATTTTACAAACACTTCATTGGTTATCAATCAGTTATCAGATTCTGTTTTGAGATTCTGGATTTTACCTACAAAGCCCTTCATGGCCTTAAATCCACATACATGCAGGATTGTCTCTCTTACTATGCTCCACTGCAACAGCTTTGCTCATTTGAACTTTCTGAAGGTGCCATCCTGTAAATGGGTGAGATTGGCAGTTGCCTGTTCACATGCATTATCTGTGGTGGCTCCCACCTTCCGCACCAGCCTTCCTGAAGAGGTCTTTCATACTTTTATTAGCCTACAGGTGGAAAAAGCAGGGCGTTTTTTTGGAGCAGAACGCACAGGAGCAAGGTTTCTGCTGGCTTGGTGTCAGGGGTGTGTGACCTAATATGCAAATGAGTTCCTGCTGGTCTTTTTCTACAAAAAAAGCCCTGGGAGAAACAAAAGTTCTGCATGGCATTCTTATTAAAGGATTAGAATTGTCATATAATACAACAGCTCAGATAGCAATTTATAGGGGTAACTTACTTTCTGCATTGCGTTGTATAGTATCTTGGTTACCTACTTTCTACATTATGGCATGTCATGCTTTGTTTTATTATTGTTGTTGTTAGTTTCTTTATTTGCATTTTTAAAATTATGTAATTCTAATCCCACTACTCCATTGTTTATTGGAGGTCTTCCTGTCTGATTAGACTGTTTTTAAAACTTTGTCATCCTCCTTGAGTGTAAGTGAGAAAGGTGGGCCATACATAAAATCAGTCAATAAAACAAGGCAATGGAGCCTAGGCCTCAGCACAACTTCAGGTTTTGGCGACATCAGCAGAGTGGAGAGAGAAACTAGCAAGTGGGGAAGGGGAGAAAATGTGGAGGGAAATGGAGAAGAGAGAAGAACAGAAATGGTGTAGAAGGAGAGAAAGAGCTGGGAAGAAAAACTGAGGGGCAGTGGGGGGGGGATTTCCCTGCCTGATGAATGTTGCAGGTGCCATTGCTTGTATAATGTCATGGATTAGGTGGTCTTGAAAAACCACTGATTGCTGGTGCCCCACAAAAAGCCTGTGTCAGAATAAGTCAGTTAATTTCTCTCTGAAATAACATGGTTTTTTTGTGTTTGAGATGCCATAGTTTTGAATGCATGCAAATGGATTTGCCCACATTCACACCTCCCTCCTCTTGTCTTTTCTTCCCTCCCACTATTATTTTCCCCATTGTTTACTTTTGATTATAAATTTTATTTTTGCCTATCTGACTCTGTAACGATTATATGTACTCAAAGGATGGTGCTGCTATATAAATAGCTTTCAGTGAGAAAATAAAGGGCTTACACCACTCCCCCACATATGATTGTGGTCTGAATCAGGGCCCTGCATGACTTCTGTTTTGAAATGACAGAAGAGACACTAGGAGATCTGTGTTGGGATCTTCCCAGTGGCCTTTAAAGCTTAAAGATAGCAACAGATTGGGACTGGGGGGGGGGGGATGGGACTGGGGGGGGAGCATTAACCCTTTCATCCCTGCACAGTTTTCACAAATTAAAGGCTAGTTCCCTCATGCTCTTTACAGCCCCTTTAAAGAGAAAAGCAGCCCCAAAGACATGTACCCATATTATTTCCTTTAAAAAGCTAAGAACGTTGTATAGGTCCTGGTTTTAAATAGTGATTTATTTACTTGCTGCATTTATTAGGGTCACCAACCTCCAGGAATTACAATGGATCTCGCGGTGATAGAAGGGCTGCCAAGTCTAATTCAGAAAATATCTGGGGACTTTGGGGGTGGAGCCAGACTTTCCCATTTCCAAAATAAATGCATAAATGCGGTGGGAATAGACAATTATATAAGGGAAGGAGACAGAGACAAATCAGTGCTCGGCCACCTTCCAGTCTATTGCCCATCCCAACGGTGGCAGGTAGTGGGCCTAAGAGGAAATGCTCGTCTCCGTCACTGGTGTTATGCAACGCCAGGTCCATCAATAATAAGACCTCGACCCTTAAGGAGTTCTTGCTCCGGCAGGACGCGGACCTGGCTTGCGTGACCGAGACCTGGGTGCGGGACGGAGAGACAGTAGCACTCTCCCAGATGACCCCCCCAGGTTACTCGGTCTTTCACCAGTCACGGAGTAACGGGCGGGGGGGAGGAGTGGCATTATTCATACGGGAGGCTTACTCCTTTCGGGCTCTCCCGGCCCCAAAGATCGATGGCATCGAATGTGTCGGTCTGTGGTGGGATGTTGGAGAGGGGTTGGCGATCTGGCTGGTGTACCGTCCGCCTAACGCACCAGCCAGCGCCTTACCATCACTATTGGAGGCAGTGGCGGGCTGGGCATTGGAGTACCCAGGGCTTATGGTCCTGGGTGACTTCAATGTCCATGCCGATGACACGGCCTCCACTCAGGCGATGGACCTAGTGTCTTCCATGGCGACACTAGGACTCTCTCAACTTGTCACAACACCCACGCATCAGGCCGGACACACACTAGATCTGATCTTTGCGTCTGGGATTTTGGTGAACGATATCGCAGATGAAGCGGTTCCATGGTCGGATCACCTAGCCCTTAAGGCCCGTATGGAGATGTCACCCCAACCCTGTATGGGCGGAGAGCCTATTTTGGCTCGCCCTCGGGGCCTGATGGACCCGGAACGGTTCCAAATGGCCCTGAGGGATCCCTGGCCCACTGGCGATTCCCTCGATGACCTGGTGGAAGTCTGGCAAGACCAACTATCCAGGGCCATTGACGAAATTGCACCCCGGCGCCCTCTGCGCCCTCGCATGAGGCTGGCTCCATGGTACACCTTGGAGTTACGCCAGCTGAAGCAAGGGCTCAGACGACTAGAGAGGCGGTGGAGGCATACTCAGGACGAAGTGACGAGAACATCCTATAGAACGTTTATGAAGTCATATGAGATGGCAGTCAAGGCTGCAAAGAAACAATACTTTGCAGCCAAGATTGCATCTGCAAATTCGCGCCCAGCACAATTGTTTAGGGTAATTGGAGATCTTGTAACACTGCCACAAGGCAAACCAAATGTTAGAGAATTGGAGATAGTCTGTGAGGCATTTGCGAAATATTTTGCAGATAAAATCTCGTCACTCCGCCAAGACCTACCTATCACATTAGATACAGTGAGCGAAACTGAGGCTCCGCGCCTGTCTTCAGATTTACTGCTGGACCACTTCGACCCACTCAGCCTGGAAGAAGTTGATGGAATTCTTTCTGCTGCTCGCCCAACAACATGTGATCTGGACCCTTGCCCCTCTTGGCTGATTAAATCTTGCCAGAGGGAGCTTAGATGTCCTCTACGGGACATCATAAATAGATCCCTCTTAGAGGGGCGTTTTCCAACGCCTCTGAAAGAGGCCTTGGTCTGTCCCCTCCTGAAAAAATCCACAGCAGACCCGGCCGAATTGGCAAACTACCGACCGGTGTCTAATTTACCATTTTTAGGTAAAATTATCGAGAGGGCAGTGGTGTTGCAGCTACAGAGATTTCTAGATGACGCTTCTGTCCTGGACCCGTGCCAGTCTGGCTTCTGACCGGGTCACGGGACGGAGACGGTCTTGGTCGCCTTGGCAGATGACCTCCAACGGCAACTGGATCGAGGCGGTGTAGCGGTGCTGATGTTATTAGATCTGTCGGCTGCATTTGATACGGTCGACCATCAGCTACTAATCCACCGCCTCGCTGACATTGGGGTTAAGGGGTCTGCTTTACAATGGCTCTCCTCCTTCCTCATGGGTCGGGGACAAAGGGTGGCGATTGGGGGAGAACGATCCCAGAGGCGCACACTAGATTGTGGGGTGCCTCAGGGAGCAGTCCTCTCCCCGATGTTATTTAACATCTATATGCGCCCCCTTGCCCAGATTGCCAGGAGGTTTGGGCTGGGTTGCCATCAATATGCTGATGACACCCAGCTCTATCTGCTAATGGACGGCCGGCCCGCCTCCACCCCGAGAGACCTGGATCGGGCGTTACGGGCTATCGCAACGTGGCTTAGACTGAGTGGGCTGAAGTTAAATCCGGCAAAGACAGAGGTTCTCTGTGTGGGTCGCGGTGCTCCAGGAGGGGAAATATCCCTCCCGACCTTCGACAGTGTGCAGCTAAAGGCGGCGCAGCGGGTGAAGAGTCTGGGTGTCCTGCTGGAGCCTTCATTATCAATGGAGGCCCAGATAACAGCCACTGCCAAGTCAGCATTCTTCCATCTGAGGCGGGCGAAGCAGTTGGCCCCTTTCCTGGAGCGTCGGGACCTAGCGACGGTGATCCATGCGACGGTCACCTCACGACTGGACTACTGTAACGCCCTCTACATGGGGCTGCCTCTGTGCCGGACCCGGAAACTACAACTAGTGCAGAACGCGGCGGCCAGGCTGCTGCTTGGTCTCCCAAGATGGGAACATGTACGGCCGGGGCTACGCGAACTGCACTGGTTGCCGATTGTATACCGGGTCCAGTACAAAGTGCTGGTTATTACCTTTAAAGCCCTATATGGCCGAGGACGGGCCTACCTGAAGGACCGCCTCTCCCCGTACGAGCCCCAGAGAGCACTAAGGTCAGTAGGAAAAAACAGACTGACTACCCCTGGGCCAAGAGAAGTTAAACTACAGAACACCCGCTCGCGGGCCTTCTCGGCTGCGGCCCCATATCTCTGGAACCAACTCCCAGAGGAGGTGCGGGCCCTGCGGAACCTTGATCAGTTCCGCAGGGCCTGCAAGACCACTCTTTTTAAATTAGCTTTTATGAACAGCTGAAGTACATTTTACAACGAAGAAAATCCGCCATTAGCACTAACTAGAATAGCGTCAATGATAATGTTATAGTTTGTTTTAATTAATGTTCTACTGGTTTTTAAGGTTATATTAATGCTTAATTTAATGTTCTTAATGTAATTGTTTTATTAATGCACCATTGGTTACTATGTTGTTTATTAATGTTTTATTTATTAATGTACCATTGGTCACTGTGTTGTTAGCCGCCCTGAGCCTGCTTCGGCGGGGGAGGGCGGGGTACAAATAAAATTTATTATTATTATTATTATAAAAATACAGCAGTGCAGTTCACCTGAATAGTCATCACTTCCTCATCCCCCAATAGCTGCAATTCTAGTAAATGAAAGTGTAAACACACAAAAAGCAGCCAAAATGCACAGAGTTTGCAAACTCACATTTTTATGATTTCACTGGGGCTTTACTCACAGGAACTGCTGCTCTTCAGCTTAACACAGGCAAACAAAAGAGAGGTAGAATTTTCCACTATCCCATAAACAAGCTCCTATACAAAGACTCTGAAAATAATGCAAAACAAGCACAGAGACAGACACACACTCTTACTGGCTCCCCCACAAAGACTTCTGAAAAGTACTCTCTCTCACTGTGTCTCATTCCTCCACAATGCCACCTGACAATTACAGGGGCTATGCTGCTCTTTCTCTCTCACATGCACACACTCTTACTGTGAAACAAAAGCAAAACAAATGGAGGCTCTGCTTCTGACCCTTCCCCATGAAGTACTTCCTGCCTCCTGCTCAACTTTAAAGGGGCACACATACACAAAGAGGCATTTTAAAATGGGACTGGTTTGCAGGTTTCTTAACCTGCAGGAGCTCTAGAGTACTGGTGGCTGTGGGGGTGTGGCTTCTCCCTGTCGGCCAGCTGGCTGGGGGTAGGGGGGGGGAGCCTGTAAAACCAGGGGTTCCCCCGCTGGGACCTGGGGATTGGGAAGCCTAGGTGACAGAGATCAGTTCCCTTGGAGAAAACGGTGACTTTCAGGATGGGCTCTGTGGCCTTAAAGACTGCTGATCTCCCTCCTCTCCTGAAACCCCACCCCTTCCAGACTCCTCCCCCAAACCAGGAATTTCTCAACACAGAGCTGGCAACTCTATATAGCCTGCCTTTCTAACCAGAGCTGGCCCTAGACTGTTGGACACCCTAGGCAAGGCTAACTTCTGGCATCCTCCTTGCACCGAGACACATGGGGGCTCCCAATTCAGTGCCCAAAGAAGGCTGGCGCCCTAGGCAATTGCCTAGTTTGCCTAGTGGCAAAGCTGGCTCTGTTTCTAACTGTGAATCAAGACAGATTAGATAATACAGGAAACACTTCAGTCAGAAAGTGCAAGATATCCATTTGTTGTTGTTGTTCAGTCGCACAGTCGAGTCCGACTCTTTGTGACCCCATAGACAAAGTCACGTCAGGCCCTCCTGTCTTCCACCATCCTCCAAAGTCTGCTCAAATTCGTGTTAGTTACATCAGTAACGCTGTCCAGCCATCTCATCTTTTGCCGTCCCCTTCTTCTTTTGCTTTCTGTCTTTCCCAGCACCAGGATCTTCTCCAGTGAGTGCTCCCTTCTCATTTGGTGGCCAAAGTATTTGAGCTTCAGCTTCAGCATCTGACCTTCCAGGGAAAAGTCAGGGTTGATTTCCCTTAGGACTAACTGATTTGATCTTCTTGCAGTCCAAGGGACTCTCAAGAGTCTTCTCCAGCACCACAGCTCAAAAGCATCTATTCTTCTGCACTCGGCCTTCCTTATGGTTCAACTCTCACAGTCATACATTACTACTGGGAATACCATAGCTTTGACTATACGGACTTTTGTTGGCAGGGTGATGTCTCTACTTTTTATTATACTGCCCAGGTTTGCCGTAGCTGTCCATTAGCAATGCAATAAAACTAGGATTACAAAGATTAAGAAACCATGCAAACAGAAAAGTGTCTAAGGCATGACATACCATAAACATTGTAGGGGTGGAAGGGTACATGCCTCTGGTTCAAATCAGGACCCCATGTGACTATCATTAAAAGACTGCTGGAGATCTGTTGCATCTACATAGAATCCAAAGACCACAGTCAGTGGAGACAGCACTGAACTAAAATAGTTTGACTCAGAAGAAGGTATCCTGTATCCGTATAGCGAAGGGTTGCTTCACTGCAGCACCTAATCTGGACAGCAGAACACTTACAGATTGAATTGTCTCCCCATTATAATGCCTGTCCCAGCCCTTTCTAAACAGATCGTGTGGCACCTGATACACACCATCAATTAATCCTCATGCAACATCCTCATTTTTATCTAGTCACCATGCATAAGCATCAGAAATGCATCAGCATCAAAAACAAAGCAATGTGGAAAGAATTTCAGCTTCTTACATATGTTTCAGAACAAGCTAACAGTAGGACAGCATCCCCTGCCTGCATCCAGAAGTAAATTCTGATTGGCAGAAAGCCAAGCAAACTGTTTAGTACCACCTTCCCTACTCTATTAACATAGTTTGGCTTGGCTTTCATCAAGGGGGTTATGAATCTCTGGGGTTGCCTCCTCCTCAATGAAAGCTCATGATCTGTAAGAGCTTTCCTCATCTATGTGTGCTTTTCCTGACATACATATTTTGTTAACAATAATATTTGGATTCTATTTTTCCTTTAAAATATGTATCTAGCCCAGCACAAATGAGGGTTGTCAACAGGACTGGAGAAAAAAAAAAGTATTCTGCCCTTTTAAAAGAGCCTTCATGTGTGAAAATGGACCCCAGGAAGCTTTTGCTGGCATGAAAGTAAATAACATGAAGGTAAATAGTGAACAGCATCTTATTATGCCTTTATTAAAGGGACAGGACATAAGAGAAGCCCTGTTGGATCAGGCCAGTGGCCCCTCCAGTCCAACACTCTGTGCCACATAAAAATATAAGAGAAGCCCTGTTGCATCAGACCAATGGCTCATCCACTCCACCACTCTGGTCACATAAGAACATAAGAGAAGCCCTGTTAGATCAGGCCAGTGGCCCCTCCAGTCCAACACTCTGTGTCACATAAGAACATAAGAGAAGCCCTGTTGGATCAGGCCAGTGGCCCCTCCAGTCCAACACTCTGTGTCACATAAAAATATAAGAGAAGCCCTGTTGCATCAGGCCAGTGGCCCCTCCAGTCCAACACTCTGTGTCACATAAGAACATAAGAGAAGCCCTGTTGGATCAGGCCAGTGGCCCCTCCAGTCCAACACTCTGTGTCACATAAGAACATAAGGAGGGAAGGAAGGGAGGAGGGAGGGAAGGGAAGGGAAGGGGAGGGAAGGGAAGGGAAGGAGAGGTAAGGAAGGAAGGAAGGAAGGAAGGAAGGAAGGAAGGAAGGAAGGAAGGAAGGAAGGAAGGAAGGAAGGAAGGGGGAGGGAGAAAGGGAAGGAAGGAAGAAAGAAAGGAAGGAAGGGAGGAGGGAGGGAAGGAAGGAAGGGAAGGGAGTGAGGGAAGGAAGGGAGGGAAGGAAGGGAGGGAAGGAAGGAAGGAAGAAAGGAAGGAAGGGAGGAGGGAGGGAAGGAAGGAAGGAAGGGAAGGGAGTGAGGGAAGGAAGGAAGGAAGGAAGGAAGGAAGGAAGGAAGGAAGGAAGGAAGGAAGGAAGGAAGGAAGGAAGGAAGGAAGGAAGGAAGGAAGGGAGGGAGGGAGGAGGGAGGGAAGAAAGGAAGGCCGCCCCCCGCCCCCCCGCTTTCGGCCCCCTTACCTGCTTCCAGGGCGGCGGAGAGTCCGGCGGCGGCGGCGAGTCCTGCGGCAGCGGCCTCGCGGCGAGGGAGGGAGGGAGCTGCCGGCGCTGGCCTCTGGAGGCCTCCAGGGACCAGCGCCGGCTGCTCTGCGGCCTCTCCGCGGCCTCCGCTGGTCCCTGGAGGCCCTCCAGAGACTCTGGAGGGCCTCCAGGGACCAGCGGAGGCCGCGGGGAGGCCTTCGCTGGTCGGCGCTGGTCCCGGAAGGCCTTCCAGAGGCTCTGGAAGGCCTTCCGGGACCAGCGCCGGGTGCTCTGCGGCGTCCCCGCGGCTTCCGCTGGTCCCTGGAGGCCCTCCAGAGACTCTGGAGGGCCTCCAGGGACCAGCGGAGGCCGCGGGGAGGCCTTCGCTGGTCGGCGCTGGTCCCGGAAGGCCTTCCAGAGGCTCTGGAAGGCCTTCCGGGACCAGCGCCGGGTGCTCCGCGGCTTCCCCGCGGCCTCCGCTGGTCCCTGGAGGCCCTCCAGAGACTCTGGAGGGCCTCCAGGGACCAGCGGAGGCCGCGGGGAGGCCTTCGCTGGTCGGCGCTGGTCCCGGAAGGCCTTCCAGAGGGTCTGGAAGGCCTTCCGGGACCAGCGCCGGGTGCTCCGCGGCGTCCCCACGGCCTCCGCCGGTCCCTGGAGGCCCTCCAGAGACTCTGGAGGGCCTCCAGGGACCAGCGGAGGCCGCGGGGAGGCCTTCGCTGGTCAGCGCTGGTCCCGGAAGGCCTTCCAGAGGCTCTGGAAGGCCTTCCGGGACCAGCGCCGGGTGCTCCGCGGCGTCCCCGCGGCCTCCGCTGGTCCCTGGAGGCCCTCCAGAGACTCTGGAGGCCCTCCAGGGACCAGCGGAGGCCGCGGGGAGGCCTCCGCCACCGCTGCCGGCCCCGCGCACGGGCGGGGAAGGCGGCGAGTGAGGAAGGGAGCGTCCCTGCGCGTGCGGCGCAGGGACGCTCCCTCCCTCACTCGCCGACTTCCCCGCCGGCGCCCGCGGCCCACCGCCTCCGGGGCTGGCTAAACCGGGACCTTTAATGGTCCCGGTATAGGCAGCCCAGGAGCCGGGATTGGGTGGCCAGAACTGGGAATGTCCCGGGAGACCGGGACGGTCTGGCCACCCTACCAAGACCTCTCTCTTGGTCAGTCTCTGCCAGTTCACACCCCATCAACTTGTATTTATAGTTAGGATTTTTGGCCCCAATGTGCATTACTTTGCACTTTGCCATGTTGAACCTCATTTGCCACGTTGACGCCCACTTGCCAAGCCTCAACAGATCCTTTTGGCGTGCCTCACAATCCTCTCTAGTTCTCACCACCTTGAACAATTTAGTGTCATCCACAAACTTAGCCACTTCACTACTTACTCCCAACTCCAAATCATTAATGAACAAGTTAAAGAGCATGGGACCCAGTACTGAGCCCTGCGGCACCCACTGCTTACCGTCTTCCACTTTTATTTATTTATACTATTAATTAGCCAGTTTTCCAGTTTTTTATCCACAAGAGGACTTGTCCTTTTACCCCATGACTCTCGAACTTACTAAGGAGCCTTTGATGAGGAACTTTATAAAAAGCTTTCTGGAAGTCAAGGTAAACAACATCTACCTTGTCTATGTCCATTCACCCCCTCAAAGAACTCTTAACAGTTTAGTGAGACAAAATCTTCCCTTACAGAACCCATGCTGAGTTTTCCTCAATAACTTTTGTTCATCAATGTGCCCACTTCTCTATTTGATAACAGTTTCCACCAACTTTCCCGATATTGAAGTCAGATCGACTGGCCTATAATTTCCTGGATCTCCTCTGGAACCCTTTTTAAAGATGGGGGTGACATTTGCTATCTTGCAGTCCTCAGGATCGAAGGCAGATTTCAATGAAAGATTACAGATTTTTGTCAGGAGATCCACAAGTTCACTTTTGAGTTCTTTCAGAACTCTTGGATGTATGCCATCCAGACCTGGTGATTTGTCAGTTTTTAATTTTTCTATCAATTATAGGACCTCCTCTCTCATCACCTCAATCTGACTCAGGTCTTTCAACAACCCTCCCAGAATCAGTGGTTCTGGAGTGAGCAAACACTTCTCATCTTCCACAGTGAAGATGGAGGCAAAAAATGCATTCAGCTTCTCAGCCATTTCCCTATCCTCCTTCAGTAATCCTTTTACCCCTTGGTCATCCAAAGGCCCCACTGCCTCCCTGGCTGGTTTCCTGCTTCTAATATATTTGAAGAAATTATTATTGTTGGTCTTTATGTTTTTTGCAATATGCTCCTCATAGTCCATTTTTGCCTGCCTGATCACATGCTTGCATTTGATTTGCCACAGCCTGTGTTCCCTTTTATTAACCTCACTTAGACTAGCTTTCCATCACTTAAAGGAATCTTTCTTATCTTTTACAGCTTCCATTACTTTGTTAACCATGTAGGGTTTTTTTTTTTTTACCTATTTGTGCCTTTCCCGTCTTGTGGTATATATTTTATCTGACCTTCTAGGATTGTAGTTTTAAATAGACTCCTTGCTTCTTCTTTTCTTTCCGTTTCCTCTTCACATGCCTCCTCATCTCAGGGAATTTACTTCTTTTAAAGTTGAAAGTGGTTGTGCTGGTCTTTTTGGGCAACTGACTATTTATACAGATGGTGAAACCTTCTCTGTCCCATGCATAATCTTGTAAACCTCTATCATGTCACCCCTTAGTTGACATTTCACCAAGCTAAAGAGCCCCAAGCGCTTTATAATAATAATAATAATAACAACAACAACTTTATTTTTATATCCCGCCCTCCCCCGCCGAAGCGGGCTCAGGGCGGCTAACAGACATGGAAATCCCATGATTCATATAAAACAATATAAACAATTTTAATATATCAATTATATAATAAATTAATTTAAAATAGATAAAATATATAAATGGGTGCTAAAATACTGTGATCATAATGTCCATAAGATGGCTAGATGTGCATACGTCAGATTAATCGGGTTCCATCTCGAAGGCAAGCTGGAAAAGAAATGTTTTGCAAGCCCTGCGGAACTGGTTCAAGTCCCGCAGGGCTCGCACCATCTCTGGAAGGTGGTTCCACCAACGAGGGGCCATCACTGAGAAGGCCTGCTCCCTAGTAGCCTTCAACCTAGCATCTTTAACCTTTCTTTTTTATATAGTGAGAAATCCGAAGGACGCCGTGCTGAGAAGACAAACATGATAGCTCCATAAGGTGAGTGTGAAATCAATCCCAATCTCACGTTCAAGTACTGCTCTTTTCCTTTTCTGGAGAGCCAGTTTGGTGTGGAGAGCCAGTTTGGTGTAGTGGTTAAGTGTGTGGACTCTTATCTGGGAGAACCGGGTTTGATTCCCCACTCCTCCACTTGCACCTGCTAGCATGGCCTTGGGTCAGCCATAGCTTTGGCAGAGGTTGTCCTTGAAAGGGCAGCTGCTGTTAGAGCCCTCTCCAGCCTCACCCACCTCACAGGGTGTCTGTTGAGGGGGAGGAAGGTAAAGGAGATTGTGAGCCGCTCTGAGACTCTTCGGAGTGGAGGGTGGGATATAAATCCAATATCTGCATCTTCTTCTTCTACCCTGATAGTTACTGTAGGCAGCCTCTAGGTCAGGGGTGTTAAACTCATTTGTCATGAGGACCAGCTCTTCACCTTGTCAGGCTGGGCCATGTGTGTCATAAAATGTAATGCCAGGTAGGGGAGATATAAACTTTATAAAGACAGGCACACACACTCAGCCTAATCCACCTCACTGGCTTGTTGAGCCACAGTCAACAAAAGGAAGAGAGGCTTGGCTCAGTACCTCTGCTGTGCAATTGAGAGAGCCTGGTGAAAGCTAGCTCTCATTCTGCTACTTCCTCCCCAAGGGAGAAGCTTTGCTCTGTAGCTCCTGTGAGATTGAGCAAGCCTGGCAAAGCAAGTTGTGATGCAGAAGGAAGCAAGAGAGGGAGAAAGAAGCAGATAACAAATGTATTTCCCAACTGGAGCTGGCCACCCCAAACAGCCTGGGTAAACTAGAGCTACCTAGTCAAAGGACCAAGTTTATGCACTACAATGATGACTACAATTCATTAGTTGGCACCACCCATTGGGAGTGACCAACCATATCACAGCAAAATGGTGTTTTTGAATAGTCATAAAGCATAGTTCAGAACTTTGTCTCAATATGAGAAGAGCCATGCATACTTAGCGCTAGGTGCGGGGGAGGGGGGGCTCTATGAGCTCACTAACCTGTTTCAAGAGAAAACACATTTTTGCAACTTGTATAAAATATATTTGCATAATAACATTTATTTTTCATAATTTAGTCCACAGTTTTACTTGTTTGCATAATTCTGGTTTGCTGCTCACAGAGAAGGGAGAGACACTTGCACCACTAGAAATCTTTCTCAACTGCTTGTATGCCTTCTGATACTTCAGCAGTCATTCTGCACTCAAGCATATTTTAGTAACCATGATGACTAGAAACTTATTCTTTTTTAAAATAAAGAAAGAAAGCTGAATTCTGTGCCTAATAATACCACGTATTGTGCTTTTTTCCTGAACTCCTGTAGAATAGCTCCTGAATATAAGACAGCTCCTTATTGTGAGGGGTGGGGGTGGAATTCAGACACCAATTGCAAAGATATAATGTAAGCTATTACTTCCTTATAGTGCTGAATTACTGGGCCATCTGAAAATAGAATAAAGAAAAAAGAGAGGGTTTAAAGCTGAGGAAAAAGAAAATGGAAATATGAGGGTGGGGCTGAAGAAATAACCAGAAGGAAGACCTGGGAAAGGGATACAATGCAAAGGAATGAAAGTTTTGTGAATAAGATTTTGGTCTTGGGAAAAGAGAGCAGCCAGTTTTAAATTAGCCCACATTTGCATCATCAAAGGAGGCTAGTAAGAAATGCCATGGACTTTGTTCCTTTTTTGGCAAACAGGATCCAGTCCCACTTCTGTACGCCATCTGGATCCCCAAGGGCAGGTAAATCAAACATACCCTATATACTCGAGTATAAGCCTAGTTTTTCTGCCCAAATTTTGGGCAGAAAAAACCCCTCCTCGGCTTATACTCGAGTCACTATTCCGCCCGCATCCCCGGAATTCCAAGGACAGCTAAAGCTGGAGTTCAACTCTCCCTGTCGTCTCCCTCATTTGGCAACCTTCGGCTGATCACTCCCTTTTAACGCCGTGCTAATAATAACCTTCTGTCGGCATCCTCTGAGGCTGTGAAGCCCGGAGAGACAGACCGTCAAGGAAGCGCTGCACAACAGCGGGATTAGCCGGAGAGAAGGGCAAATTGGGGAGGTGGCAAGAGCTGCTCCATCTGCGAGGCGGGGGAAAGGCGATGGCGGCGGCCTCAACCCCAATCACCTCACACTCAAACTCCTCCTCAGCGGGCGCCAAGGGAGACCCGCCGCTGCTGCTCCTCCCACCCCTTCAGCCGGTCCTGCCGTGACGCCTCCACGTTGTGCGCAGCCACAGCAGCTCCCGGCGACTGTTGTATCCGGGCGGCGCCTTTTTCTCCTCCTCCCTTTCCCCCTCCCCGCTTCCCCGTAGAAACCGCCGTTGCTGCCGCTGTTGCCACCTCCCTCCCCTTTTTTCCCCCTTCACCCGGCTGCGCCCCGATCACAAGCTCGCCTCCCTTCCTTCCCCCCTCTATGACGCGATGGCAGCGGCCAACTTCGGCAAGATCCAGATAGGGATCTATGTGGAGATCAAGCGCAGCGATGGTGAGCGGCGGTGGGGGGCGAAGGAAGAGAGTGTGGGATGGATGGATGGATGGACGGAGTGGTTGTGGAGCGGCCGCAGGAGGAGCATCAGCAGCCGCCGCCCCCTGCTCTCCTCAGTGAAGGGGGAGGGGTCGTGCTGGGACTGGTGTTTTCAGTCTGACCAGAAATAACTTCTGCCTTGGTATTGTTGATTTGTGTTCTGCACCACTATTCTCCTCATCTTTCATTGCAAGCAGCATTGTGGCCTTACCTGCCACAGGAATAGTAACTGCTGCGTTTCCCACCCTCGGCTTATACTCGAGTCAATAAGTTTTCCCAGATTTTTGGGGTAAAATTAGAAGCCTCGGCTTATATTCAGGTTGACTTATACTCGAGTATATACGGTACCTATGTGAAGAGACATCTAGGCTGCATTCAGAATGTCACACAATAAACTGTTTTGTGAACTGTGGTTTGTTCAAATGACAGATCATTGTGATGTTTGGATGCAGAGGATCCTGAAAGCCGAGGTTTGTTGGCTGGTTTCAGACTGGGAATTCAGATAGATTTGTACCTGATTTGTTAACCACAGTTTGTTTGCTGGCTTTACAACTCAGTTTTTGAACTGTGCCTCCTGCACTTAGGGCAGCCCCTAATTCCAATGTCCTGTGCAGAAATGCAAAAGAGAAGCTTTTCACGGCATGGAGGTAAACAACATCAACTGGTAAATAACATCTCATTAAGTCTGTGGTGTGTGAATTACACAATGGTGTAAGACACTTTAGGTCCCTGATGGAGATAAAAATGGGGCAAAAATAAATCAAAACCACAACTTACAGAAGCCATCATGACCAAGACTCATGACATTTGAATTATGACTATAGGTTCCATCTGTGAGGAAGATTATGATTGAAAGGGATTTTGGCTGGCTTTCTACAGAAACCTAACTTTCTTATCCTTACAATTAATATTACCATTCATGATGCTTGTCATTGTAGTAGTTTATAAAATTACCTTTCATAATATAATGTATGTACTGCCTGTGGATTTTATTTGTTCCCATGACTGAGACTTGCCATTTAGTTTTTAGGCCTCTTTGTCCTTTTTAAATTCCTGTTTGCTCTTCTACCCCCAGCCCCATGTTCAAAACTGGCTATTATTTTATCAAGGGACAAAGAGGCCTTTTATGTGGAAATATCCATTCAGATTTCTTGGCCTCCACATTATTTCACACAGAGAAAAAACATTTATTCATTCATTATTTTATCCCAATTTCAAACAAAAAGTTCTCTCCTCAAGAGGTGCATAGTAATTACAATTCAGTACATTGCAAGGTGGGCAGGTGTTACAAACAAATGAAAATAAGATACAGACCCTACCTCCAGACTTACAAATCAAAAGACATCAAAGGGAAGGCTAGTGGAGAAAAAAAAAAGGCAGAGAGGACAGGGAAGAACAGATTGACAATATCAGCACAAAGGGGTTAGTTTTGAAACACCATTCATATCCGTTGGGAGGCAAGATGATCTTCCAAATGTGGAGGTGGTGCAACTACCCAGAAATCCTTGACAGATGTCAGGATGACCTTTTCCTCACTACAGTTGCCAATCATTAAGTTGCTTACCAAAGAGACCTCAGCCACCTAAAAGAAGAAACTATACTCTCTCTCTCCCCCCCCCCCAACATATAGGGAGCAGTTAGAGATGCTAAAGGTCTCCACTATGAGAAGAAATGGGTCCAAGGTTTCAGAACCCAGGTATGTAGAGGCTGTACCCAGAAATGGCCCTCTTAGCATGCCTGCAATTTTATATAACACCCTAATTAGCAATCTTTCCAAAGTAGGAGATAGATAATGAAACCTGTGATTGGCTAATAGTCACTTAGAGAATAACTCAAATAACATGATCCTCAACCATTAGAACATGGTATTTACTATGCATTTGCTTTGGTATCTCCTACTTGTCAAATGCTACAACAATACATTATTATGGGAGTTAATTAATTCCTCCAGACCACCTGCACACCATAAACTGGGGAAAGGCTCTAGGAAGACTCAACAGCTTATGTGGCTTAAAACTGGACTTGAATGCTTGTAAACCTGACTTAGTAAATCAACAGCAATAGCCTGAGAGCGTGCAACTGTATCAGTGTGGGTTAATTGCTACTGTTCTTAAGCCACTCTTCCAAATGACAGAACTGACAAGATGGAGTTATAGTCTGTCAGACAGAAAGAAATAAACCCGTCTCTGCTTTTTCATGTTATTCTGAGACTAACCCCCCTCCCCATTTCTCTTTACATTCATATTCTCTCTCCACATATTTATGTGGCAAATTAAGGGGCAATATACCACTACACTTGATGTGGAGGACAGCTAGAATGTGCCATTTTATGGGATATCTAGAACCATGGCTTTTTTTTTTTTGAGCAGGAATGCACAGGAACGCAGTTCCGGCTGGCTTGATGTAGGAGGTGTGGCATGATATGTAAATAAATTCCTGCTGGGTTTTTTCTACAAAAAATCCTATGTAAAACAATGGTGGCATTGGTGGTGTGGCCTAATATGCAAATGAGTTCCTGCTGGACTTTTTCTACCAAAAAAGTCCTGTCTAGATCTATCCTCTGGACTCATGTTATCTCCAAAACATTTTCCTTTGAAAACTGGTACTTTTTTCTTATAGTCATGGCCCTCAGTTTGCAAGACCTCAGCAAGGCTGTTAACAATAGGATGTTTTGGAGGACATTAATTCATAGGGTTGCCATAAATTGGCAGCGGCTTGACTGCACTTCACTCACACACATACACGCATGCACACACACATTTTTATATCAAGTTAAATGACTACACTGGATCCAATTCCTCTTTAAAGCAGTGCTCAATGGCCATGAATGAATTCTTGGACAGAACATTTCCACCCCAAAAGTGCACCTGTTTCTTCCATGGCTACAAATATGCAATTATGGGATTCCTGCAACATGGAGAATGGGAGCTTTTTATGTGATTTATAGCCCATTTTTCATCCTCTTTTCATTACTTGCCACAGACTTTGCTTCTGTCCCTCACTAAGGTCACTTTTAACTAATTAACTCTTACCTACACTAAAAAAAAAAGAGAGAGACAGAGTTTAAAAGTAGGAAATGAAAATAACTGTGTTAGCTGCACTAAATTCCCACCAAGGTTATTTCAGTCAAGGAGTTTCTATACTGTGTGGAAAATATTGCTCAAAAGTTATAGAGTTTATAGCTATACAGAGACACACATGGCTTCACATCTAGCCTGCTCTGTGGCCCAGTCATTGCCACATATTCATGTCTGCCTGCACACTTCCCATTTCTGTTAGTCTACATGACAGGAAATTCCTCTTAACCCCACTAACCTGAGCCAGTTCCATGAACAGGAGGATATCCCAGTAGAAGTCCATAGAACCAAAATGAAAAGACTTGACAAAGCTGATGATGAAAACTCCCTCCTATTGCCACGGTCTTATGCAAAGTTAGGTGCGTTCAAAGAATGTGCATAGGTTCAACGTATTACATTCCCTTTCCTTATGCTCATACCAAGGTAGTGTAGACTATGGGGTTCTTATGTGCTCCCAGGGCCAGTGCACCCATTAGGCAAACTTGGGCGGTCACCTATGGCATGGCCTTGGGGGGCACCAACTGGTTGGCAGACTCTTTAAATGGAGGGGAGGTTGGTCCAGCTGCTTCTGCCAGTGTTCCCACATGATTGGAAGAGTGCCCAGGAGCAGGTTCTGGCTTCCTGGGTGATTTAAAGGCCCCACCAATCAACTGATTAGCAGGATCTTTCCCAAGCATGGGAAGGGCAGCTGCTGTTCCTGGGCACCCTCCTAGGCAATTCCAATCACTCGAGAGGGAGGGGCGGCTCCCACTCTCCCAGCCTAGGGCGCTAGCAAGCCTGGCACCAGGCCTGTGTTGTGCCTCCAATCAGGGATAGATTGGCAATTATGGCAACTGGAACTTTTCCAGGTGGACCAATGGCCTTCCCCCATACGTGGGCCTGGCCAGCCTTGTGGTGGGAAGGAGAGCATCTGGCCCAGATGATCCATGTGTAGCCTAGGGACAGTTGGGTAAGCAGGCTGGCTCTTTCTCCCTTCCTGTGGAGCAGGGCCCTTTTCCAGGGCCATTTTTACAATCTGCCCTTGCTGCCGTGGGAGTATTTTACCTTCCAATGTGTACTGCAGCTTATTTTCTCTGTTCTTGGGATGTCAATGCATGCTGCACAATTTGAGAAACCACAATCTGCAGAAAGTCAGCAACCAACTTTTCCATGTCATGGCCTATTAAAACTGGATACTTCTGCATGTCAACTCTTGAGGAGTCTCAAATAATGGTTGTTTCATTTTAGATACTACCAAAGGGTGCATGTCAGCTGTCATATATTGTCAAATGATGAACATTACTACAAAAGCATTGGTTTTCAAATGCTGGTGCTGGAAATGAAGTATCTAATAAAATATTACCAAATATTCACACAGAGAATATTTTCCATCAAATTTTGCAGAAGAGACTCATTTCAGCTCTTGAAGTAGGTGATCAGAAGGCAGAGACACTTGATTAATTTTGAAACAGGAATTGGCTGAACTTGCTTCATCATGTACGCCAAAGCACGGACATTACTTTTATGTTGCGATCTGTCTTCTTGTTTCCACAGATGGCTGATTAATTGCTTCAGAATGAAATGGTGCCAATCATCCCTGGATATACCCATTCGAGATCAGATTTCAGCTCTTAGGCATTCCCTCCAAATACACAGAAGATGCACCACTTTATTTGAATATGTTACCTGGCAACAGCACAAGCGATTTGGAGAACAAGTTCAACATCTTAGAGCTTTTTTCTTCTTCTTTTTCAGTTCATCCGGGACATGCTAAAGAAGATCTAGGTGGAGCATTAATCAGAATGAGAAGAAGTGGCCAGGACAGTGACAAAATAGAGAGAGAAAATGTGTGTGGGAAGTGAATGTCTCTCAGAGAAAGGATAAATTTAATGTACGGTCATAAGGAAGGATAAAAACCAGGGAGAGCTTAAAGACTTGAGAAAGGGAGTCAACACTGATTCTAGGAACCTTTTTTGCAGTCTGACAGGTGTTCCCTTCTAATTCTCCTTACCCCAGCCCCCCAGTTCCATGATCTCACTTGCACAGCATGCATATATACAAACTATTGAAGTAATTATTATATCCCAGTTGTCTTCCATCAGAGAACTCAGGAATATACACTGGCTTCCCAGGAAGTCTCCCATTCAGAAGCTAACCAAACCCAGGCCTCCTTAGTGGCAGCAAGGTTGTTGTATCACATGCCTTGACCCTCGTTGCTTTTATGGAAGCTTAGCATGTATGCATGTAAAAGACTCTTGTTTATTTATATCCCCACTCTTCTGCTTGTAAGAGTTCCCAGTGCAATTTACAAAAAAGATGACAAAAAATACATAAGCATCCACACTAAACAAATCCTATCAATATAAGTGGTAAAAAACAGCATGTCAAAAAGAGTTTTAAACACCCCCCCCAAAAAAAAACAGTAAAAGGAGTCACCAGATTGAGAGTTAGGAGAGCAGCTATCTACTAAAACAGAGACGCAATAAAATAAATTATAACACATCCTCAAAGGTGTGAGGAAAAGCCCCCTTTCTGAGCATCGTAGTTACCAGTATGGGTGCCAGGGCACCTGGAGAAGTTACTCACACACGTCTGGCCAGAGAGTGTGGGCAAACCTATCCAGGGAAATAAACGACTTATGGGTACAAGCAGCCACCAGTTACATAGACACTCTAAACCGGTACAGAGTGCCTATCAGCAGAACGGACGTCTTCCCGTCGTCCCGTATGCCAGTCATGGAACGGAAGAGACTGCGCCGCCAAGGAGCTATCCAGGCAAACAGTTATGAAGCGCTGACCATGGAATCCACCATGGAGGGCTAACACCACACGCAGCCATCTTCCCGCCAGACTTGACTCCATCTCATCATAACAGAAGGCTCACGTACACACCAGATGTCACCTTTGGCCATCTACCGAATTAGTTAATTATCCAACAGTCACTCTCTTTGTTCAACGGAACCCTGGACGAAGACCAGTGCCCAGTAGAAGACAGAAGAAGAGGAAGACCATCTCCAGCCAAGAGCCAAGTCCTTTGTCTAAGTCGGGTGTTACCTAGGCCAATATTTGACTCTCTATTGTCACCCTTTTAGATAAGTCCATCTAATCTTAAGTGTCCCCCACCCAGTAGTCACTTCTATTCTTCTTTCAAACTGTCACTTTGGAGCCGCCCCAGGGTCCGTTTCAACCTGAATGTTCTCTCAGGCACACAGGATCCAGGCAAGTCCATTGGTCAAGAACAAGCACCCAATTAGGTGCCACCAATGAACTTTCTATTGGCTACTGCAGTAGTCCAGCCCTTATGGTCACTGCAGAGCCTCCCCTTTCTCCTCCCTCATACCTCCCATCCCCTAAGGGCTCAAGAGAGTCCTTATAACCTGTGGACTAGCTACCCACAGGTGTGCTTCTATCAGTATCCTACCTTCAGCTGCATAGATCCATCCCCAATTCTAAGGCCAAGTTTCGGGTCCCTTACCTGCGCCCTCACTCATCACCAATTGGAGCCTTCCTTGAAGACTACGATAGGTAAATATTACCCTGTGTGTCCACCCGTTTTGTTCCCCTATCCATCTATCTATATTTCCTAGGACTGTATGTGTGATTGTATGAACATTTTATCTTGAATGGAAGTCTATATATATTTCCAATAAATTATAATTGATTTTACTAAATTAGAGTCCCCATTATTTTAAGCATTACTCTCTGGACGTGTATCTTGTAGACATAGGTGAAAAGATCCCTAGTGAGCCAGGTGCCCACCTGACTAATTCCCCAACCTCTTTTTGAGGGCATTTCTGCTTCAAAGGTCTTTTGGAATTTAAAATATTAATTAATCTTCTCTAGAAGGCCTGAGGTTATGATGGAAGTCTCACGTTTTGGGGGACAGTTCCCCAGGTATGTAGTATGCCATTTTAATCTGGTTTCTCAGGCAAAAGGTCTTAAAGTTGCTTTCAAAAAGTTAAGCAACAAAAGCCAGTCATAAAACCATAGAGCAGGAATGTTGAACTCATTTGTTTTGAGGGCCGGATCTGACATACATGAGACCGTTCTGGGCTGGGCCATATCAGGCCGGGCCATGTGTGTACCTATTTAAGATTAGGTAGCAGAGATATAAACTTTATAAAGGGCACAAATACAATTAATGGTTTTTTTTAAAAAAACTTATAACATGTTTAAAACATTAGCACTCATTGGTCTTAAAGATGCTTTCTTTGTATCTTTACCATGTGATCCAGGGAACTGGGCAAAGAAAGCTCTGACTCTTTCCATCCTTCCCCAACAGGCCAAGAGCGGGAACATAAAAACATAAGAACATAAGAGAAGCCATGTTAGATCAGGCCAATGGCCCATCCAGTCCAACATTCTGTGTCACACAGCGGCCAAATATATATATATATATATATACACACACATACACACTGTGGCTAATAGCCACTGATGGACCTCTGCTCCATATTTTTATCTAACCCCCTCTTGAAGGTGGCCATGCTTGTGGCCGCCACCACCTCCTGTGGCAGTGAATTCCACATGTTAATCACCCTTTGGGTGAAGAAGTACTTCCTTTTATCCATTTTAACCTGTCTGCTCAGCAATTTCATCGAATGCCCACGAGTTCTCGTATTGTGAGAAAGGGAGAAAAGTACTTCTTTCTCTACTTTCTCCATCCCATGCATTATCTTGTAAACCTCTATCATGTCACCCCTCAGTCGACGTTTCTCCAAGCTAAAGAGCCCTAAGCGTTTCAACCTTTCTTCATAGGGAAGGTGTTCCAGCCCTTTAATCATTCTAGTTGCCCTTTTCTGAACTTTCTCCAATGCTATAATATCCTTTTTGAGGTGCGGCGACCAGAACTGCACACAGTACTCCAAATGAGACCGCACCATCGATTTATACAGGGGCATTATGATACTGGCTGATTTGTTTTCAATTCCCTTCCTAATAATTCCCAGCATGGCGTTGGCCTTTTTTATTGCAAACGCACACTGCCTTGACATTTTCAGTGAGTTATCTACCACGACTCCAAGATCTCTCTCTTGGTCAGTCTCTGCCAGTTCACACCCCATCAACTTGTATTTGTAGCTGGGATTCTTGGCCCCAATGTGCATTACTTTGCACTTGGCCACATTGAACCGCATCTGCCATGTTGACGCCCACTCACCCAGCCTCAACAGATCCCTTTGGAGTTCCTCACAATCCTCTCTGGTTCTCACCACCCTGAACAATTTAGTGTCATCCGCAAATTTGGCCACTTCACTGCTCACTCCCAACTCTAAATCATTTATGAACAAGTTAAAGAGCATGGGACCCAGTACCGAGCCCTGCGGCACCCCACTGCTTACCGTCCTCCACTGCGAAGACTGCCCATTTATACTCACTCTCTGCTTCCTATTACTCAGCCAGTTTTTGATCCACAAGAGGACCTGTCCTTTTACTCCATGGTCGTTTTCGCACTTAGCATTTGCTCCCCTTATTCCGCGGCGCAATTATGTCCGGATCATTTTTCTCGTTTTCGCACTAGTGACTCTTTGCGGAGTCGCCTTCCCTGAAGCCCCGGCTCAAATCGTTTTCCCACTGGCATCGACTTGAGTTCGATGCCCTGTCAATCATTTTTTTTAAAGCGCAAGTCTGGTTGCGTAAGGACGTACTAACGTACTAACGTAACATCGAGCAGGCACAGCTGTTCCCTCCCCTTCTTTTCGTGGACAAACCGCATCACGTGTGCTGCTGCTGCTTATGGATTGGCTGCAGCTGTAGAATCCTCCACAGCCCTTTATGTATTAACAGAAGCATTCACAGTGGAGAATCCTAGCACTAGATTCCCCCCCCCCCCAAATTCTGAAGTTGCGAAATATCGCAATAACGAAGAGAAAGAAATCGAGGGGTTTGTGTGTGTGTGTGTGTGTGGCAGCTTCTTCCTTTCCCAGCCTCGCTCCCTCCCGGGTGGCGAAGCTGGGATTTCTTCCGCTCTCTTTCCCCTCCCTGGCTGGCGCTTGCAACGGGGACCTGACTGATTCCTGCTGCCAGAGCTCCCCCCCCCCCCGCCCCATTCTCTCCTTCCCCTTCTGTGGCGCGTGTGAAGAGCGAGCTCGCGTCTATTTTCTAACCAAGCGGAATGTAGCCAGGGAGAAGAATGCAGGACTCCAACTTCCCATTTTATACATGGCGATTTTGTGCAGGTCCAGAAATCCTGGTGGCACAGCTGAGGGAGGCATTCCCTTTTTAAAACACACACACATGAACGCTTTGGCCCACACCGGCACTAGATCCCCCCCCCCAACAATGGTCGTTTTCGCATTATCGAGATAACGCAACAGCGAAATAACGCAACTAAAGTCAATAATAATAATAATAAAAAATTCTAACGAAACCAATTGAAGTGGCAATTGAGGCTATTCCAGGAGGGTTTTTTTTTCTATTTGTTAATTTCGAAATATCGCTATTACGCAAAACTGTGAAGTTAAAAAAAAAATGGCCGTGCCGGCACTTTGGGGAAGCGCCGCGAAAGGCTGATGATTGGCCAAGGGGGTGGATGGGGTGGGAGGACGGAAAGGGAGAGGGTGACGCCCACAAAGCAGTCGATCCGGCGTGGATGGATTTCCCACAGCAAACTCCGAGGAGTGGATCCGGTGTGGATCCAGAGGTTTTCAAAAACTTCGGAAGGAGGTGGATCTAGATACTCCGGCGTGAAACCCCTGCAGCGCCGGAGCAAACCGCAGCGTCGGAGCAACAGGTGGGAAAACCAGGAAAAGATCCGGAGGTAAATGGGGTGCTACGCCGGAGTAAACGCTAGTGCGAAAACGGCCCATGACTCTCAAGCTTTCTAAGGAGCCTTTGATGAGGAACTTTATCAAAAGCTTTCTGGAAGTCAAGGTAAACAACATCTATCGGGTCTCCTTTGTCCACAAGTTTGTTTACCCCCTCAAAGAAATGTAACAGGTTAGTGAGGCAAGATCTTCCCTTACAGAACCCATGCTGAGTCTTCCTCAATAACCTGTGTTCATCAATGTGCCCACTCATTCTGTCCTTGATAATGGTTTCTACCAACTTTCCCGGTATTGAAGTCAGACTGACTGGCCTGTAATTTCCTGGATCTCCTCTGGAACCCTTTTTAAAGATGGGGGTGACATTTGCTACCTTCCAGTCCTCAGGAACAGAGGCAGATTTCAATGAAAGATTACAGATTTTTGTTAGAAGATCCACAAGTTCAACTTTGAGTCCTTTCAGAACTCTCGGATGTATGCCATCTGGACCCGGTGACTTATTAGTTTTTAATTTGTCTATCAGTTGTAGGACCTCCTCTTTTGTCACCTCAATCTGACTCAGGTCTTTCAACACCCCTTCCAATATTAGTGGTTCTGGGGCGGGCAAACACTTCTCATCTTCCACGGTGAAGACGGAGGCAAAAAATGCATTCAGCTTCTCAGCCATTTCCCCATCCTCCTTCAGTAATCCTTTTACCCCATGGTCATCCAAGGGCCCCACTGCTTCCCTGGCTGGTTTCCTACTTCTAATATATTTGAAGAAATTTTTATTGTTGGTCTTTATGTTTTTTGCAATATGCTCCTCATAGTCCCTTTTTGCCTGCCTGATCACAGTCTTGCATTTGATTTGCCACTGCCTGTGTTCCCTTTTATTAATCTCACTTGGACTGGTTTTCCACCGCTTAAAGGAGTCCTTCTTACCTTTTACAGCTTCCATTACTTTGTTTGTTAACCATGCTGGCCTCTTCTTATACCTGTTATAGAAGGAAGAGCGGCTTGGATCAGTAGCTCTGCTGTGCGATTGAGAGAACCCGGCAAAGCAAGCTCTGCCTCCCCTCCCTTCCTCCTCAAGGAAGAAGCCTCAGCCAATGGAGAAAATAGAGACTTTGTTCTGTAGCTCCTGTGCAATTGAGGAAACGGTTATGCAGAAGGAAGCAAGAGATAGGGAGAAGGAAACGGATGACAGCCAGTTGCTCAGGGGGCTGATAGAAGCCCTCCAGGGAACTGATTTGACCCCCAGGCTGCATGTTTGACACCCCTGCCATAGAGCTAAAATAGTGAAAGCAGCTAGCAGCAGAGACACAACAAAATTAATAAATAGGAGTTTTTTGTGGCACCTCCTGTTTGTTTTCTAAAATATCATGCCATGCCACCAAGAGTATTGCTTAATTATAGAAGTGGCATGATGGCACAACAGTGCCAATTTCAATAGCTTTTTTTAAAAGGTAAGTGCAGTTCAGAGGCTGACAACCAGAGCTGCAAGAACCAAAGATGCAGCAACCTGTCCCTGTAGAATAAGACCTGTCCCTGTAGAATAAGAACACAACAGGGAGTTGGGAAAAGACCATCACAGGTCTCACCTTGAGTCTGATCAAGGGAGTCAAGCATGGGAAATTCACCTATTGGTGTTGAACTCCACAGCTTGCCTTGCTTCCTGCCCACCCAACTATGTTGGAAGGCTAAGAATTTATGGAAGATGCTTCATTTAACAGACCTGCTTAGCTTAATGTGGAAACAAAGAGTTGTCTTCACTGTCCTGGGTAATAAAGAATGTTCAGATTTATTGCAGCTGGGCCTTCCAGCAGCGGGTATAGTGAAGAGAGCATGAAATCACCACTGGAAAGCCTTCCTGCCATAAGGTGGTTGTGTAGAATTGTGTTGGGAAAGAGCCCTTGGAGCATTGCTTACTGATAGAACCTTGGGACTGAGCCTGTCATCTTTCCTTCTCAATGCCATTACAGTCATTAGTCTGTTCTCTACTGCTTGTGGCAGCTGTTGCCTTCTTTGTGTGAGCTGCAAATGACCATCATCATATTATTATATGATCAGATCCAGTTGGAAAGCCAATGTGGCGTAATGGTTAGTGTGTGGAAATAATACAGGAGACAGCCAGGTTTAAATCCTCATTCAGCCAAGAGAATGACTAGATACACTTGGAGCAGTTACTTTGTCTCTGACCTACCTTACAGGGTTATTGTGAGGATAAACTGGAGGAAGGGGACATACAACCTTGATCTTCTGGAAGGGACGGTGATGATCAGGTGATGATCAGGAACCTAATGTGAACTGCTTTACAGCAAGAGGCTTGAGATATTAGATAGGAATCTATACAAGTACATTAACTACCAAGAGGGAAAGAAAATGAAATAAAACAATCATTCTATCAAAACTGGCAGAAATAGATCTGCTCTACATGGCAGTGGTTTCAGCCACCCCAGGGCCTGTGTTGACTCTAGGTGTCTTTCTTTTTTTTCTCCTGGAGAGGGGACTCCTCATGGAGTCCCCTCTCCTTCCCCGTTTTCCCCATGTTCCACTCTCTGAAAATTTCCCAACCCAAAGTTAGCAACCATAAGCTACGTGTTATAAAAAAATTAAATGAAGGAGGAAAAAACAGATTCAGCAGGTCCAGATCTTAAGACCCCGTCTTGCTAGACTTCAGCATAGATGCTGACAGGCTCATAGACTATAATTTAATTGCTATAGGTGTTAGATTACAGCATTTGTGTTTTAGGAAGAAGAAGCAAACAATAGAGGGTCCTCTCATGTGAAAAAATAAGACTCCAGCACACAGCTGACTCCTGGGACCTGGGTCTGCCTGGCTCTACCTGCCCAAGGGAGGAACTGGCATCCTCCACCTTCCCTCTGCTCCTTGGTGTGTTTTCTTTTGTTGTTTACAATGCTGGTAGTACATTTTCAAAATGGGGTTAAGTGTGTGGACTCTTATCTGGGAGAACCAGGTTTGATTCCCCACTCTTCCACTTACACCGGCTGGAATGGCCTTGGGTCAGTCACAGCTCTGGCAGAGTTGTCCTTGAAAGGGCAGCTGCTGTGAGAGCCCTCTCAGCCCCACCCACCTCACATGGCGTCTGTTGTGGGGGAGAAGATAAAGGAGATTGTGAGCTGCTCTGAGACTCTGAGATTCTGAGTGGAGGGTGGGATATGAATCCAATATCATCATCATCATCATCATCATCACCATCATGTAATTAGGGTGGCCTTTGACCTTTTTGGGGAGAAGAAGAAGAATTGGATTTATTCCCCAACCCTTCACTTGGAGTCACAGAGCAGCTTACAATTGCCTTGCCTTCCTCTCCCCACAGCAGACACCCTGTGCTTTTCAAGAACTGCTCTTGAGATAACAATTTAGCAGAACTCAAAGCACATCTGCTCAAAAGTAAGTTCCACAGTGATTACTCCCACCCTGGTAAATGTGCATAGGATTGTTGTGACATTTCAAAATATCCCTGTTATATTTTCAATTAAAATGTTCTATTATATATGAACATATGAAGCTGCCTTATACTGAATCAGACCCTCAGTCCATCAAAGTCAGTATTGTCTACTCAGACTAGCAGCGGGTCTCCGGGGTCTCAAGCTGAGGTATTTCATGCCTATTTGCCTGGACCCTTTTTAGTTGGAGATGCCGGGGACTGAACCTGGGACCTTCTACTTACCAAGCAGATGCTCTGCCACTGAGATATATTAATTCTAGTTAAAAATATAATCCCAAATTAGAGGTCAGTAACCCTGTTTAAACTTAACTAGTGAGCATTCTTCATTAACAGTTATACGGTATGTCTTTTTTGAGTTACAGATGAAATCTCTGCTGTCTGGCAGACTGATGTGTCCCAAAGCATAACAAAAAGGCAAGTAATTTAACAGCCAATTAGTAAGGAAAAACAGATCTTTAGTACTAGCCTTACATACCAAAGTCTTGACAGAACAAAGCACGCTTAGGCTATTATAAGAAGATGCTAAAAGAGAGAATTATAATAGAAGCAAGGCTTTTCAGAGATAACTTTCTTTTATTCTTTGTCCGATAATTATTACAGACAAAACACCTTAAAGACTTTTATTCAGAGATCTGATTGGGACATAGAAATATTGTGGGGGGAAAGTTAGACCATGTTAGGCAGGATGCTGTCACTTCATCTGTACATCTTTCACTTGTATTATCTGTATATACATCTTGGTAGCATATATAATTCTTCATAGCTTAATTAAAAGAGTTTGTTTGTTGGTTTATTTGATTTTTAGCCCGCCCTTCCCATAGAACAGGCTCAGGTTATATCATAAAACAATCAACAGTAAAAAATCAATTTAAAATATATAAAATCTAAAATTACAGAGAACAATAGGCAAATGGCAAATTCTGCCTCACAGACATGACCTATTGTCCAGGTCCAGCAGGTCTTATAGCACTGGGATGGAATGAAGGGGAGAGGCTGATAACAAGTGATGTCCACTGCCTAAACTAAAAGTCTGGCGAAAGAGCTCGGTTTCACAGGCCATTCGGAATTGAAGCAGATCCCACAGGGCCCGGATCACCAGGGGGAGCTCATTCCACCAGGCAGGAGCCAGGGCCAAAAAGGCCCTGGCCCTCGTTGAGGCCAGATGGCCATCTATGGGGCCGGATATCACCAGAAGTTGTTGGGTTGCTGATCGTAAAGACCTACAGGGCTCATATAGGGCAAGGCAATCCCGTAGGTATGCTGGCCCCTGGCCGTATAAGGCTTTAAATGTAAGTACCAACACCTTGAACTGGATCTGGAGTTAAAAAGTATATTCAGTTAAAGGTCAATACCCTGAATTTATTTATTGTTAAAGGTCAATACCCTGAATTTTTGTCCAAGGCCTCTCTAGGACACTTCTTGACTGGTCTGAAGCCTCCAACATGCTGAGACCACAGCAGCCATTACTTCCTCCTTGGTGCAGTAGACTATTGCAGGAACTCTTTTGTATATTAGTCCACACTAAGAGCCCTGTAAATAATAATAATAATAATAAATTTTATTTGTACCCCGCCCTCCCCGGCTGAAGCAGGCTCAGGGCGGCTAACAACACAGTGACCAATGGTACATTAATAAATAAAACATTAATAAACAACATAGTAACCAATGGTGCATTAATTAAAACCATTACATTAAGAACATTAAATTAAGCATTAACTTAACCTTAAAAACCAGTAGAACATTAATTAAAACAAACTATAACATTATCATTGACGCTATTCTAGTTAGTGCTAATGGCGGATTTTCTTCGTTGTAAAATTGTACTTCAGCTGTTCATAAAAAGCTAATTTAAAAAGAGTGGTCTTGCAGGCCCTGCGGAACTGATCAAGGTTCCGCAGGGCCCACACCTCCTCTGGAAGTTGGTTCCAGAGATATGGGGCCGCAGCCGAGAAGGCCCGTGAGCGGGTGTTCTGTAGTTTAACTTCTCTTGGCCCAGGGGTAGTCAGTCTGTTTTTTCCTACTGACCTCAGTGCTCTCTGGGGCTCGTACGGGGAGAGGCGGTCCTTCAGGTAGGCCGGTCCTCGGCCATATAGGGCTTTAAAGGTAATAACCAGCACTTTGTACTGGACCCAGTATACAATCGGCAACCAGTGCAGCTCGCGTAGCCCCGGCCGTACATGTTCCCATCTTGGGAGACCAAGCAGCAGCCTGGCCGCCGTGTTCTGCACTAGTTGTAATTTCCGGGTCCGGCACAGAGGCAGCCCCATGTAGAGGGAGTTACAGTAGTCCAGTCGTGAGGTGACCGTCGCATGGATCACCGTCGTTAGGTCCCGACGCTCCAAGAAAGGGGCCAACTGCTTCGCCCTCCTCAGATGGAAGAATGCTGACTTGGCAGTGGCTGTTATCTGGGCCTCCATTGATAATGAAGGCTCCAGCAGGACACCCAGACTCTTCAGCCGCTGCGCCGCCTTTAGCTGCACACCGTCGAAGGTCGGGAGGGATATTTCCCTTCCTGCAGCGCCGCGACCCACACAGAGAACCTCTGTCTTTTCCGGATTTAACTTCAGCCCACTCAGTCTAAGCCACGTTGCGATAGCCCGTAACGCCCGATCCAAGTCTCCCGGGGCGGAGGCGGGCCGGCCGTCCATTAGCAGATAGAGCTGGGTGTCATCAGCATATTGATGGCAGCCCAGCCCAAACCTCCTGGCAATCTGGGCAAGGGGGCGCATATAGATGTTAAATAACATCGGGGAGAGGACTGCTCCCTGAGGCACCCCACAATCTAGTGTGCGCCTCTGGGATCGTTCTCCCCCAATCGCCACCCTTTGTCCCCGACCCATGAGGAAGGAGGAGAGCCATTGTAAAGCAGACCCCTTAACCCCAATGTCGGCGAGGCGGTGGATTAGTAGCTGATGATCGACCGTATCAAATGCAGCCGACAGATCTAATAACATCAGCACCGCTACACCGCCTCGATCCAGTTGCCGTTGGAGGTCATCTGCCAAGGCGACCAAGACCGTCTCCGTCCCGTGACCCGGTCGGAAGCCAGACTGGCACGGGTCCAGGACAGAAGCGTCATCTAGAAATTTCTGTAGCTGCAACGCCACTGCCCTCTCGATGATTTTACCTAAAAATGGTAAATTAGACACCGGTCGGTAATTCGCCAATTCGGCCGGGTCTGCTGTAGATTTTTTCAGGAGGGGACGGACCAAGGCCTCTTTCAGAGGTGTTGGAAAATGCCCCTCTAAGAGGGATCTATTTATGATGTCCCGTAGAGGACATCTAAGCTCCCTCTGGCAAGATTTAATCAGCCAAGAGGGGCAAGGGTCCAGATCACATGTTGTTGGGCGAGCAGCAGAAAGAATTCCATCAACTTCTTCCAGGCTGAGTGCGTCGAAGTGGTCCAGCAGTAAATCTGAAGACAGGCGTGGAGCCTCAGTTTCACTCACTGTATCTAATGTGATAGGCAGGTCTTGGTGGAGTGACGAGATTTTATCTGCAAAATATTTCGCAAATGCCTCACAGCCTATCTCCAATTCTCTAATGTTTGGTTTGCCTTGTGGCAGTGTTACAAGATCTCCAATTACCCTAAACAATTGTGCTGGGCGCGAATTTGCAGATGCAATCTTGGCTGCAAAGTATTGTTTCTTTGCAGCCTTGACTGCCATCTCATATGACTTCATAAACGTTCTATAGGATGTTCTCGTCACTTCGTCCTGAGTATGCCTCCACCGCCTCTCTAGTCGTCTGAGCCCTTGCTTCAGCTGGCGTAACTCCAAGGTGTACCATGGAGCCAGCCTCATGCGAGGGCGCAGAGGGTGCCAGGGTGCAATTTCGTCAAAGGCCCTGGATAGTTGGTCTTGCCAGACTTCCACCAGGTCATCGAGGGAATCGTCAGTGGGCCAGGGATCCCTCAGGGCCGTTTGGAACCGTTCCGGGTCCATCAGGCCCCGAGGGCGAGCCAAAATAGGCTCTCCGCCCATACAGGGTTGGGGTGACATCTCCATACGGGCCTTAAGGGCTAGGTGATCCGACCATGGAACCGCTTCATCTGCGATATCGTTCACCAAAATCCCAGACGCAAAGATCAGGTCTAGTGTGTGTCCGGCCTGATGCGTGGGTGTTGTGACAAGTTGAGAGAGTCCTAGTGTCGCCATGGAAGACACTAGGTCCATCGCCTGAGTGGAGGCCGTGTCATCGGCATGGACATTGAAGTCACCCAGGACCATAAGCCCTGGGCACTCCAATGCCCAGCCCGCCACTGCCTCCAATAGTGATGGTAAGGCGCTGGCTGGTGCGTTAGGCGGACGGTACACCAGCCAGATCGCCAACCCCTCTCCAACATCCCACCACAGACCGACACATTCGATGCCATCGATCTTTGGGGCTGGGAGAGCCCGAAAGGAGTAAGCCTCCCGTATGAATAATGCCACTCCTCCCCCCCGCCCGTTACTCCGTGACTGGTGAAAGACCGAGTAGCCTGGGGGGGTCATCTGGGAGAGCGCTACTGTCTCTCCATCCCGCACCCAGGTCTCGGTCACGCAAGCCAGGTCCACGTCCTGCCGGAGCAAGAACTCCTTAAGGGTCGAGGTCTTATTATTGATGGACCTGGCGTTGCATAACACCAGTGACGGAGATGAGCATTTCCTCTTAGGCCCACTACCTGTCACCGTTGGGATGGGCAATAGACTGGAAGGTGGCCGAGCACTGATTTGTCTCTGTCTCCTTCCCTTATATAATTGTCTATTCCCACCGCCATATCTTCCCCTCCCCAGGAGCACTGGAATCCCCTGGGCCAACATCTACGTTAACTTGAAATGAGCTCACAGTATACTCCTCGCAGTTGTTCCCAATTATCTTCACCTGGCTTTCACTCTATCCTCCCCTATCTGTTCTTCTAATACTTGCTGCTAGTTAACTAATTATCATAAATAATTAATTTAGTAGTCCCCTCGGTTTCCCTTCCAATTAATTAGTATAATATTAAATTAATCAATTTCAGCACCATTAATAAACAGACCATCCCTCCCCCCTACCAATTGATGTGCTGAAATTATAAATATAATTACATATAAGTTGATATATATAAGTATATTATAAAAATCAATCACTAATTATTTGGCTAAAAATCCAATAAATTAATTAATAAACATCCTTTAGTAAAATTCCATTAGCAGCTAGCAATCATTTAACTTAAGTTCTAGTCCTTAGGGGTGGCAGTATATATTGTCTATGGGTTGTAGGATTTAAAATCATATTCAGTCTTAGGTGCTGATAAGGTGCAGAAGTCAATGCAGTTAATAAGTGCAGTTGGTAAGGTGCGGTTGGTAGAATGCTGGCAAAATGCAGATACCAGTGCAGTCGGCAGTTGAGCATACTCCTCTCCTCTCCTCGAGTTTCTTGTTTCTTGTGGCCAGCAGACTCTTGGGTTCCCCTGGGCCCTGTACAGGGCCTCTCCACTGGGGAATGACCAAGCTGTTGGATCAGCCGCTTCAGGCCACGTCCGTCGGTGGGAGTGGGGTAAGTGGGGGGGAGCGAGCAAAGGTGAAGGAAGCAGGAGTAAAGAGCAGGAGGAAGCGAGGAAGGGGCGAGAGTCGGAGCGTCGTAAAGCCCCAAAGCAAGTGGGGGGAGTGAGGGCGAAGATCGAAAACGCCCTAAGGACGAACCTCCATGTTTTCCTCTTGCCCCAACCTCGCAGTTGGAGGATTCCAGGAGGATTGGCTACATCAGGGGTGTGTAGACTAATATGCAAAGGAGTTCCTGCTACAAAAAAGCCCTGCCTCTAGGCATGGAAGGTGAGCATAAATCTCAACCAGAAGCTCCCATATTCACAGCTTTCTCTCAGCTATTCTGTTATGTAAGAAAATCCATGTTGTTACCAATGGTGTTCCTGCCTGGCTCATTGGAGCTTGATGGACTGAGCTTGGGGACTTAGGAACAATGGGCAGTAGGATCCAAATCCAAACTGCCCTGCTCCAATCACAGGACCCCTGCTGGTTTGAATGACCCAATAACGTGCTAGCATGGGAACCCAGGGTTGTATATAGTTGGCCCAGCGGGCCCCGTTCCTCAGTCTTGTTAGTGCAGCCACCTACCATGCTGTACTAAAGAGCTTGTTATCACTACCACCTCACCAATGCATAGAACCCACTATATTATATATTCCAATAGGTGCATATGGACATTTGCTCACAAAGCCAACTACCTAGTGACATGTAGGGATGAGCTATCATAAACAACAAAAAAGTCAGCATTCACAGTGTACATTCCCAAACTTGTCAGGCTTCCAGGTATAAATAATGGGATTGGAAAAGTCAACAAAGTAACTTTACAGATTTATGGGAGATCTCTGGTGCATCATCAGGAGACAGCATAAAAAATCTGCAGCACTTTTCAGCTGGCCATAGCTGCTCCAAGTTTCTAAATATTTAATTTGTCTCTGCATGCTTATGTCTCTTCCCCATTGCTAGAGGCACAAATGTTCTATTTTGAGACATGCTCTTTTTGTCCACTTGATAAACCTTTTTCCCCCAGTGATAAAATATTGATATGCATAAAAATAGCAGGTGCAAAGACCTGGAAGCAAGTTTGCCTCCCTCTTTGTAACGGATCTCCATGAAGCTGGAGCTTCTGAAATAGAAACCAGCTGGCAAGTCTGTGGGATCCAGAGAACAGGTGTGGCAAGGAAACAGCCCATGCTGGCTCCAGCACATCTCCCATATACGGAGTGGTCACCTGCTATGACCAAAAGAATTTGGAAATAAATGAATATGTGATGATCAGAAAACTTAAGCACTATAAACACTTGTCAGTAAAAAGCAACATCATGTTCAATTCGTTTCTTGTAGCTGCATTTTCCCCTCCAGGATCCTGTGTTAATTGGGTTATGCTTGTGATAAATACAGGGGTTCTAACAGTAAAAAAAAAAAAACACATTTAAAATTGCATAAAAATGTAACACATTAATTGAATACAATAATAAAGTTTGCTATGTATAAAGAAAACTAACACCACCCCCCCATTCAGACTTAAACCTTTCTAAGAACATTCACTTCAGTAGATTTAGAAGGGTGTAACTCTCTCTCTCTCTCTCTCTCTCGGCTTGGCTTCGCGAACGAAGATTTAAGAAGGGTGCAATAGTCCACGTTTGCTGCAGGCTCGCTGGTGGCTGACAAGACCAATGTGGGACAGGCAGGTCCGGCCACAGCGGCTGCAGGGAAAAGTCTGATTTAGGGTTGGTCCTGTAGCAGTGCGATTCTTCCTCAATCTCCTTTTGTCCTCAAGACCAGCTATGCGTGTGTTCTCAAAGGAAGAGACAGCCTGGTGGATGGTGTGCCTCCATGCTTTGCGATCTGAGGCTAGGTCAGACCACTGGTGATGGTTGATGTGACAGGTGCTAAGGGATTTCTTCAAGGAGTCCTTGTACCTCTTCTTTGGTGCCCCTCTATTTCGATGGCCGGTGGAGAGTTCGCCATACAGGGCAATCTTGGGAAGGCGGTGGTTTTCCATCCTAGAAATATGCCCTGCCCAGCGCAGCTGCGTCTTCAACAGCAGTGCCTCGATGCTGGTAACCTCTGCCCGCTTGAGGACTTCAGTGTTGGTCACAAAGTCACTCCAGTGGATGTTGAGGATGGTGCGAAGGCAGCGCTGATGAAAGCGCTCAAGGAGTCGCAGGTGATGACGGTATAAAACCCACGATTCGGAGCCATAGATGAGGGTTGTCATCACAACCGCTTTGTAAACATTGATCTTTGTGCCTTTTTTCAGATGCTTGTTGCTCCACACTCTTTTGTGCAGTCGGCCAAATGCACGGTTTGCCTTTGCCAGCCTGTTGTCAATCTCCTTGTCGATCTTGGCATCTGAGGAGATGATGCACCCCAGGTAGCTGAACTGCTGGACTGTCTTCAGAACTGATTCACCCACAGTGATGCAGGGAGGGTGATAATCTTCCTGGGGTGCAGGCTGGTGGAGAACTTCTGTCTTCTTCAGACTAACTTCTAGGCCGAATAGCTTGGCAGCCTCTGCAAAGCAGGACGTCATATGCTGCAGAGCTGATACCGAGTGGGAGACGAGTGCAGCATCATCAGCAAACAGTAGCTCTCGGATGAGTTTTTCCATTGTCTTGGAGTGTGCCTTTAGTCGCCTCAGGTTGAACAGGCTGCCATCGGTGCGATAGCGGATGTAGACACCATCGTCCTCATCTAGATCTACTGCGGCTCTTTGAAGCATCATGCTAAAGAAGATCGTAAAGAGAGTTGGCGCGAGAACGCAGCCTTGCTTTACACCTGTGCCTATTGGGAAGGGCTCCGAGAGGTCGTTGTAGTGTCTGACTTGGCCTCGCTGGTCTTCGTGTAGCTGGATGATCATGCTGAGGAACCTTGGGGGACATCCTAAACGTTCCAAGATTTGCCACAGGCCTTTCCTGCTAACGGTATCGAAAGCTTTGGTAAGGTCGACAAAAGTCACATACAGACCCTTGTTCTGTTCCCTGCATTTCTCTTGGAGCTGCCTGAGAACAAATACCATGTCGGTGGTGCTCCTGTTAGCTCTGAAGCCGCACTGGCTCTCTGGGAGGAGTTCTTCTGCAATGGTGGGCACCAGTCTGTTCAGGAGTATTCTGGCAAGGATTTTGCCTGCGATGGAGAGCAGGGTTATCCCCCGGTAGTTGGAGCAGTCTGACTTTTCCCCTTTGTTCTTGTATAGGGTGATGATGATTGCATCGCGAAAGTCCTGTGGTAATTTGCCTTGTTCCCAGCAGGTGACAAGTACTTTGTGAAGTGAGCTATGTAGTACTGTGCCCCCATGCTTCCAGATCTCTGGTGGAATTCCATCAACTCCTGCTGCCTTGCCACTTTTCAGTTGCTTGATGGCTTTAACAGTCTCTTCTAGGGTGGGGATCTCATCCAACTCTGTTTTCACCGGTTGAAGTGGGGTGAGGTGGATTGCTGAATCTTGAACTACGCGGTTGGCACTGAAGAGAACCTGAAAATACTCTGACCACCGGTTCAGTATGGATGCCTTGTCTGTGAGGAGCACTTGGCCGTCTGCACTATGCAAGGGACTCTGAGCCTGATATAACTCTACTTAGGTGTAACTCTACTTAGGAGAATTTAGAAGGGTGCAACTGTAAATTACCTTTTAGCATGGTGGCTTAGGCAAGTGTTCTGCCAAAAGCTAGTCTTTAAAACAGTATGGATGGGGAGGTCAACATGCGGCATTGTTTTAAGCCCTATCCTCTGTATCCTGACAGTGCGCTTTTTTTTTTGAGTGCCAGTACTCACTTTTTTTTTTAGTGCCAGTTGCACCAATACCCACCAATTTTCTCCTCAGGACTTGGGAGAGCACCACTCCAAAGGCTCCACCAAAAAAGCCCAAATATAATCCTCCAAGTAGTGGTGGTCAATGGGGGTAGGGATTCCCTGCCTCCACCAAGGGCTTAGCTTAGCAGCCTGTCTCTGACTGACTTCTGTGTTACTCAGAAGTTTACATACACCACATTGTTCCAGATGTAAAATAATGTCTTCATTCATTTATATACTCATGACAATTTAGAAGATATTGGATTTATATCCCGCCCTATTCTCTGAATCTCAGAGTCTCAGAATGGTCACAATCTCCTTTAATTTCCCTCCCCCACAACAGACACTCTGTGAAGCAGGTGGGGCTGAGAGAGCTCTCCCAGAAGCTGCCCTTTCAAGGACAACTCCTGTGAGAGCTATGGCTGACCTAAGGCCATTCCAGCAGGTGCAAGTGGAGCAGTGGGGAATCAAACCCAGTTCTCCCAGATAAGAGTCTGCACACTTAACCACTACACCAAATTGGAAGCTTGTTTCCAGTCCTTCACTGTTGGAGAAAGCAAGGATTGTTCAAGTACATCTGGAGGTCATTCCCTTGACAAATGGTAATTTCATGAACTTATTTTTTGGCCTTCCCCCCTTCTCCAAATTCCCCTTTCCTTCATTCTTTCAACAGGGCAAGCTACAGCGGCTTTATCCTTTGCATTTGTAAATGAGATCACACAGAGTTACTGCTGATGAATGATGTCATTCTTCCCTGTTCAAGTTGCCAAAGACATGGCAGGAATTCTAACACGATTTGCACTTACAAGTTCAACACCACGACTCCTGCCTATTGCTGCATGATGACAGGCTGTGAAGCGTTTCCATCTGTCTCACTTGCCTCAATGCTCACAAAGTAATGCTCCCAAGAAGAGCAGCACTCCCTCTTTCCAGCACAGCTTGTCTGCCTGGGTATGGATGGCATTCTCTGGGAATCCTCCATAAAAGCAGGAGTCACTACTGGGTAAGAGCCAGATTCAAGTCCAGAAGCACTTTAAAGACCAACAAGATTTCCAGGGTGTGAGCTTTCAAGAGTTAAAGTTCCCTTCATCAGTTGCTTTGACTCTCAAAAGCTTATGCCCTAGAAATCTTGTTGGCCTTTAAGGTGCTATTGGCTCAAATTTTGCATGGCTACTAACCTGAAAACTTAAGCAACCTTTGGCTATATGGAAACAGTTCTGCTCTCAAGGCAGGTATCTAGTTTGCTAACTGAAGTTGCTCGCTCTTTGGTCTTTGATAGTGATGACTAATAGCTAAGACATAGGGAACTGATGCTTCACACCAAGTATATGTGTAAAAATGTACAACTTTATAATGTTGAATTTGCACTCTGTGAGCACTCAGAAGAAAGTGGTTGTGGCAGACCAGTCCTGCATCTGCTAGCTGGCCCCGGCCGTGCCCAGCCCTTCCCAGTATACTGACCTGAAACGGCTGTTCCACTTTGCTGCCTCAGGGTATTTGCTGCCACCACTGTCCCTGTCCGGGGCTCTAGTTAGATGGGACAGCCTCCGAACCTCCCTCTAGACTCACTAGGAACCCTGCTCAGGGCTTCCCATGGAACTTTGGGGCTCCCCTGGAGAGTTGGTGACCAATTCTTTCACCACTTCTCTCCACCCTAGGGATGCCCCAACCCACTCCTAGCATTCCAAGCAGTTGGGGGAACTATGTGGCACAGAGGAACTCATTATAACAAACAAAATATTTATTTACATTATATAATGTTTTACAGGCATTTCAAAAAGTGAACAGAAGAAACAAATCATAGTAGGAAAAACGCTCCTTCTCTCCCTGTTCTAACACTTGCCTTGACTGGATGTCAGGCAGGGCAGGCACTTCACTTAGATTGTTGCAAGCTTGACCATACCTTCCTGAGTCTGTCTGAACTCCAAGACTGAACTCAACTGACTGCCCACTTTAACTGAGGGTTCCCCACCCAAAATCTCCTATATAAAATGCAGTTCCTGCCCAGGAACTGGTCTACCCTCCTGCAGCATTCTGGGAGATAGGCCTGAAGGACTTCCTATCTCTCTGGGAGGCTCCCCATCAGAATTGCTGATTCCAGACAGGAGGGGGAGGGGAAGGAGGAAGAGACTAGGCCAAAGCTTGCTTCCAGTTTGGGAGACTCCTCCAACCACTCCTAGACAAACACAGGTCTAAAATGGTGTTTCTCCGCAGTTGTCAAATCAAAAGGTTGAAGAACATTTATTTTTATTATCTTCTAACTTCCAGTCAAGAAACCTTATGGCACAGAGTGGTAAGCTGCAGTACTGCAGTCCAAGCTCTGCTCATGACCTAATTCAATTCCAGTGGAAGCTGGGTTCAAGTAGCCAGTTCAAAGTTGACTCAGCCTTCCATCCTTCCAAGTACCCAGCTTGCTGGGGGTAAAGTGTAAATGTCTGGGGAAGGCAATGGCAAACCACCATGTAAAAAGTCCACCATGAAAACATTGTGATGCGACGACACCCCAGAGTCAGAAACGACTGGTGCTTGCACAGGGGACTACCTTTACCTTCCAGTCGACCAAAATAGCTGATCTTACATTAAAAGTTGCAGCCCAGAGAACAAAGGACTGTCCAGATAAAATCAGGAACTGCAGGTCAACAATGGAGACTGAGTAATCTAACAAAAATATGTCAACAAATATGGGAAACAAAACAATGGGCCACAGACTGGAAATGATCAATTTACATTCTGGTTCTGAAAAAAGAAGTTGTCAAAGATTGAAGCAGCGATTGGACCACCGCATTAATTTCTTGCATGAGTAAGTGATACTCAAAATCTTACAACACAACTGTTACCATATATGGAATGAGAAATGCCAGGTATTCAAGTTGGATTCAGAAAAGGAAGAGGCATAAGAGATCACATTGCAAATTCATGCTGCTTACTGGAGCACATAAGAGAATTTCAGAGTGCTTACCCACACTTGCCAATGATCACAGCCTGTAATGCCAGTGTCAGTGGGTTCTACCATGCATTCTGTACAGTCAATATGTTCTCCCATATTATGACTCTTTCCCATTTTTCACAGTGACCATTAACAGAGAATCCTCCTAGTGCTCAGCATTGTGGAAAATGGGGCTTGCAGCTGCTTGCCAGTTTCAGGGAAAGTCTGGTCAGTTTCAACAGTGAGTTTCCCCATTTTGCTTGCATTCCTTTCTGTTCCCTTTCATTGGAGGAACTAATGCTAAAGTGCATGCACAAAACCTGAACAATGAGAATTTGAATGGAAGGTGCTTGAACATATGAAGCTGCCTTATACTGAACCAGACCCTTGGTCCATCAAAGTCAGTATTGTCTTCTCAGACTGGCAGCGGCTCTCCAGGGTCTCAAGCTGCGGTTTTTCACACCTATTTGCCTGGACCCTTTTTTGGAGATGCCGGGGATTGAACCTGGGACCTTCTGCTTCCCAAGCAGATGCTCTACCACTGAGCCACCGTCCCACTGCTTGCTGGATACTACTGCACAGCTGTGACAGGGCAATTGCATAATTTTTTTTTTGTAAACTTCAGATGCCACTCCAAACATATCACATGTGATTTTCCACCCCAATTTAGAAAAATGCAGGATTTTGTGTGTGTGCGTGCTGTAGGTGCAGAATAAATACACCAAAGGAAAAAAATTGATGTGTAAGATGGGCACAGAATTCAAAGTGAAGATTACAGGCTTACTGCTCCAAAAATCTGTGGTAAGATGTGTATACATAATGGGCACGTGGGTCAAAAAAAGCTATGGTTCATTCTAAAAGATACAGGTTTGCTGCAATATTTGAGTGTTTTGATGAACAAATTATTCTCTGGACAAGAGGCTACTGTTAGGACAGAATATGGAGAAACAGAATGGCTTCCAATTGGCCATAGTGTCAGAGAGGTATTTTATCTCCTTGTATCTATGCAGAACGTATCATAGGGAAAGCTGGATTTGATTTAGATAATAATAATAATAATAGTTTTTATTTATATCCCGCCCTCCCCACCGAAGCAAGCTCAGGGCGGCTCACAACATTTTAGTTCAATACAGTACAATACAATATAATGCAATACAATAAAATCACATAATTCAATAAATACTACATTATAAAACCATCGTTTAAAACAACATTCCAATTAAAATTGTCAGTTATGGTGCTAAATTACAGGTTTTTAATAAATTGATGGCGGAATACAACAGCAGAGAATCTATCTTTAGCTCAGCATTCAGCAAAGCCCATCTTAAAAAGAGTGGTCTTGCAGGCCCTGCAGAATTGGTCAAGACTCCGCAGGGCTCACACTTCGTCCGGAAGTTGGTTCCATAGGTGTGGAGCTGCAATAGAGAAGGCCTGGTCCCTTGTGTTCTTCAGTTTGGCCTCCCTCGGCCCAGGGATATTCAGCTGGTTCTTTCCTGCTGACCTCAGCGCTCTCTGGGGTTCGTAAGGTGAGAGACGGTCCCTCAGGTAGGCAGGCCCTCAAGCATATAGGGCTTTAAAGGTAATAACCAACACTTTGTACCAAACCCAATATGCAACCGGCAGCCAGTGCAGTCCGCGCAGCCTCGGCTGTATGTGCTCCCATTTCGGAAGCCCTAACAACAGCCTAGCCACTGTGTTCTGCACCAGCTGCAGCTTCCAGGTTCGGCACAAAGGCAGCCCCATGTAGAGGGCATTACAGTAATCCAGTCTTGAGGTGACCGTTGCATGGATCACTGTTGCTAGGTCCTGGCGCTCAAGGAAGGGGGCCAACTGCCTTGCCCGTCTAAGATGAAAAATGCGGACTTGGCAGTGGCCGCTATCTGGACCTCCATTGACAGCGAAGGCTCCAGTAGAACCCCCAAGCTCTTGACCCGGTGTGCCGCTTTCAGCTACACACTGTCAAAAACCAGGAGAGGAATTTCCCTTCCCAGAGTGCCATGACCCAAGCAAAGGACCTCCGTTTTTGTTGGATTCAGCTTCAACCCACTCAGCCTGAGCCAGCCTGCCACAGCCTGCAGCACCAGGTCCAGGTTTTTTGGGACGCAGTCAGGCCGGCCGTCCATTAGTAGATAGAGCTGGGTGTCATCCGCGTATTGAAGGTGCAGTGAACATTGGAAGAAACATTAACAATTTGAAATATGCTGATGACACAACATTATTAGCAGAAAGAGTGAAGACTTGAAATTCCTGATGAATGTGAAAGCAGAAAGTGCCAAAGCAGGATTACAGCCGAACATCAAGAAGACAAACATAATTTACTGGGAAATTACACAGCTGATGATGTAAAAAATTAAATTGTTTAAGATTTTCTGTTCCTTGGCTCCATCATCAATCAAAAGGGAGATTACAACCAAGAAATCAGAAGGAGATTGAGACTAGGGCTGCCAGGTCCAACTCAGAAAATACCCGGGGACTTTGGGGGTTGAGCCAGGAGACTTTCCCATTCCCTAAAATAAATAAATAAAAACACAGCAGTGCATTTCCCCTGAATACAGTCTTCATTTCCTTGTGTCGCAGTAGCTGGCTGCACTTCCACTAAATGAAAGTGAACAAAACCACACACTCTCACAAAGCAGTCAAAATAAATGCAGTTTTCAAGCACATACTTTTATGATCTCACTGGGCAATTTACTCACAGGAGTTACTGAATGTAATCATCTTCTGTATTTCCACCAACTTCTTCAGACTAACACAGGAAACAAAAGGTTCTCGTTTACTCTTTGCTATGCAAACGACTTCTGAAAGCAATGTAAAACAAACAGAAGGACTGGGCTCTCTTCTTTTCTTACAGCTTCACAGACTTACTGGGAACAGCCACGTGGTTCTGCTGGGTCGCCCCACCCCAATCAGCCTTGCTCCTACTGAGATTTAAAGGCACACTCCTTCCAAAGTTTCCAAGCTTCTTCTAAATCTTCAGCGTTGGAAAGGCACATTGTGGCTGCTGGGGCAAGGCTTCCCCTCACCAGCAAACTGGCTTGTAGTGGGGAGGAAATTGCAAAACTGGGAGATCCCTTGCCAGGACCTGGGGACTGCAAAGCCGAACTGAGATGGCGTAGGGCAGCCCTGAAGGAGCTTACAAAAGACTCTTAAGTATAAGGATGCACTGCTGATAACCAAGATCAACTTAATTCATGCCATAGTATTCCCCATTGCTATGTGTGTACATGAAAGATGGACAATGAAGAAAGCTGACAAGAAAATCAATTTATTTGAAATGTAGTATTGGAGGAAATTTTTACAGATACCATGGAGAACCCAAATGTTAAATCAGTGGATTCTAGATCAAATCAAGTCTGAACCTTCCCTAGAAGCTAAAATAACAAAACTGAGGCTATTGTACTTTGGGCACATTATGAGAAGACAAGACTCACTGAAAAGACAATAACGCCAGGAAAAGCTGAAGGCAGTAGGAGAAGAGCCAGACCCAAATATGAGATGGATTGACTTAAATCAAGGAAACCACAGCCCTGAGTTTGCAAGACCTGAAGAAGGCTGTTAATTATAAGACCATTAGGGTTTGTAGAATCTTTCAGGATCAAGTGCCGTGTTCTACTGGAGAAGGTTTTCCTTCCAGACGTTTCGTTCTCAGCTGCGGAGAACATCCTCAGTGGCGTTGCAGCCAGAGCAGGCGCTCAGACCTTCTTGGCTGCTGTGCATTGAGTGACTCATGCACAGCAGCCAAGAAGGTCAGAGCGCCTGCTCCGGCTGCAACGCCACTGAGGATGTTCTCCGCAGCTGAGAACGAAACGTCTGGAAGGAAAACTTTCTCCAGTAGAACACGGCACTTGATCCCAAAAGATTCTACAAACCCTAATGATGTTACCAGCCGTGAAAACCTGAAATCTTTGATAATTATAAGACCATTTGGAGACCATTAATTCCTAGGGTCTCCATAGATTGGAAGCAACTTGATGGTACTTCACATACACACACATCCACTGGGCAGAGAAGAGTGGTCTGGGGATTATTTAAAGAATCTCTGTCCTCTTTGGGAAGAGATTCAGATGTGGGGACAGACTGGGACACATTTCCCCAGCATCCCTCAAAGAGACACAGGACATGATGACAGTATATTATCCAAAAGGAGAGACGGTAATCAAGAATAAGAAAAGAAGAGGTTGGATTTATACTCTGCCCTTCACTCTAAGTCTCAAAGTGGTTTACAATCTCCTTCCCTTCCTCTTCCTACAACAGACACTCTGTGAGGTAGGTGGGGCTGAGAAAGCTCTGAGAGATATGGTCTTGAGAGAACAGCTCTGAGAAAATGTGCATGTGGAGGAGTGGGGAATCAAACCTGGTCCTCTGCTTTTAACCATTACACCGAACTCGGTCTCAAAATGGCAGAGAAAGGTAAAAATATACAAACAAAGCTTGAACACTGATATATTAATGTTATTCTGCCTACCCTTTTATTGATTGTTACAGGGAGAGAAAACTGAGCTGAAATTCCCACTTTATTTCCCTTTGCTCAGGTTGCCAAGGTACAGAAGCATGACAGGGAGTTACCTGTTTAGCTCTGACTAGTTTAATGGTGAGATTTCCAAGGTTCCTTTGCTTACAGGTTGGATATGAATATGGAGTAAAGATTGTTCAGATAAGGTGTTTTTCAAATTCCAGTTCAATTCAGATGGTTTATGTCTTAAGGTGTTTGCCATTTACCTCATTGCAATGTACAAACCATATAGCACTCACAATCACAAGAAATATATTTCTGTAAAAGCTGGAAGGCATTGTTACGGGGAGCGTAGTGATAGGGGGAATGCATCCACAATCTGCAGATGGGTCGCTGGCTCCAAGCCAGACTTGAGCTTTGTTAGATGTGTTTGCCTCTTAGATGCCCTGGTGTAAGAATGTGGATTTTTAAAAATGTAAGGTGCTGAAAAAGTCAGCAGGGTTGTTACTGATTTAATACTCCTTGGTATGTACAGTCATAAAAAAATGCAACAACTTGGTTGATGAACTGCTACGATAATTATGTCATGAGTCTAAAAATATACATTGGCATGATTCACCGCAATCTATAAATTATCCCAATAAGATCAACCAGCAATTGTAGCCTGGCAATCCAGTCATGCAGAGATTAATTTTTTAATACTCATTAGGGCAGTCGATCAGAAATGCATCCCCAAGGACTCATAAAATGTATCACAATTTATTATGACAATGAGCTTAAAGGTTTGGAAGTCCACTTCTCAAGCTCTCTGTAAAATAAAGGACAGATAGTAAATGCAGAAGTCCTCCTTATACATCAGGAACAGAAACAGTACACCTTAAAACAAGGGGCATCACACCAAAAAGGAAAGAAGCAAAATGAAAGAAACAATATTTTGTGAATCTTGGGTAGGGAACCTCCAACTTTGGGAGACTGTGGTATTGATGTGGGAAGAACCACACCCTACTTTGCAGTTTGCGAAAGTGGTCATAAAGTGGCAGGCCAGATCTGATTCTTGGAACATATTTGCATCCTTGATCCAGAGGAGCTGGTTGGCCACTGTGTGAGACAGGATGCTGGACTAGATGGATTACCGATCTGATCCAGCAGGGCTCTTCTTGTATTCTTAATGACATCACTATAACTAATAGTGAATTAATTTTATTTACTTCATTTACAGTCCATCTAAATAGCACTGAACAGCCCGATCTCAGGTCTCAGCCTATCCTTCCTCATATAAGAACATAAGAGAAGCCATGTTGGATCAGGCCAACGGCCCATCCAGTCCAACACTCTGTGTCACACAGTGGCAAAAAATTTTATATATACACACACACTGTGGCTAATAGCCACTGATGGACCTGTGCTCCATATTTTTATCTAAACCCCTCTTGAAGGTGGCTATACCTGTGGCCGCCACCACCTCCTGTGGCAGTGAATTCCACATGTTAATCACCCTTTGGGTGAAGAAGTACTTCCTTTTATCCGTTTTAACCTGCCTGCTCAGCAATTTCATCAAATGCCCACGAGTTCTTGTATTGTGAGAAAGGGAGAAAAGTACTTCTTTCTCTACTTTCTCCATCCCATGCATTATCTTGTAAACCTCTATCATGTCACCCCTCAGTCGACGTTTCTCCAAGCTAAAGAGTCCCAAGGGTTTCAACCTTTCTTCATAGGGAAAGCTCTTTAATCATTCTAGTTGCCCTTTTCTGGACTTTCTCCAATGCTATAATATCCTTTTTGAGGTGCGGTGACCAGAACTGCACACAGTACTCCAAATGAGACCGCACCATCGATTTATACAGGGGCATTATGATACTGGCTGATTTGTTTTCAATTCCCTTCCTAATAATTCCCAGCATGGCGTTGGCCTTTTTTATTGCAAACGCACATTGTCTTGACATTTTCAGTGAGTTATCTACCACGACCCCAAGATCTCTCTCTTGGCCAGTCTCTGCCAGTTCACACCCCATCAACTTGTATTTGTAGCTGGGATTCTTGGCCCCAATGTGCATTACTTTGCACTTGGCCACATTGAATCGCATCTGCCATGTTGACGCCCACTCACCCAGCCTCAACAGATCCCTTTGGAGTTCCTCACAATCCTCTCTGGTTCTCACCACCCTGAACAATTTAGTGTCATCTGCAAACTTGGCCACTTCACTGCTCACTCCCAACTCTAATTCATTTATATAGTTTGCCTGTAAGGTGCTTTGGGTTACCATTGGGGAGAACAGTGGGGCATACATGTAGTCCCAGTTCTGACAGTTATTGACCATTTTTGGCTTGCACAAGGCCTGCACATAATAGAACATTGAGGTCTCAGAACTGATGAATAATCCTTCTGGTCTCTGAAGCTACTGAAGCCAGTCACCATTTTCCCATCTTCACAACCAACATGGCATGAGCTCTAGGGCTCTAGGCCTCGATAAGAGAGAAAAGAGGAAGCATACATTTATACTATATCTAACCTTAAGAAAACAGCTTCTTTTTGACTAAGACTAAAAAAAAAAAAAGCCTGGCAATCAATCTTGTTAATGTGTTTTTGCATGTTTTCATCACTCTTTTGCAGTTATGTAGCCTTCTGCTTGTTTTCACTTGCAGTTCTAAACACAGCATATATTATGAGGACCTTGGTGACAAATGGCCCTGTAAAAGAGGAAGCAGAGCAACAACAAACAGATTTATGTGCAAGAGTTATCTATTGAATTTCTTATTTGTTTTACTTATTTAATATATTTTTATCCCACTTTTTCTCTGATGGAGACCCATATATAATCAGGGGTGACCAACGGTAATTCTCCAGATGTTTTTTGCTTACAACTCCCATCAACCCCAGTCAGCAAGGCAAAAAACATCTAGAGAGCTACCGTTGCCTACCCCTGATATATATATATATATATATATATATATATATATATATATATATATATATATATATATATATATATATATATATAGGCCATAGAGTTGGAAGGGAACTCCAAGGTCATCTAGTCCAACCCTCTGCACAATGCAGGAAACTCACAAATACCTTCCCCTAAATTCACAGCATCTTCATTGCTGTCAGATGGCCATCTAGCCTCTGTTTAAAAACCTCCAAGGAGGGAGAGCAGTAGTAGATAAGGGTACCCTATCATCATCAAGCCGCATTCCAAAGTGACAGCTGCCCCGCCCACACATGTGCATGCACACACAAAAATGAACGTGGTATGTTTCCTCATGGGGGAGTGACGCAACAGTCCCCGAGGGGGCGGCTAGGGATCCGCCCCCCCAAGGAATGCCGGCTGTTTCCTAAGGGGGAATGGAGGGTCAGCCACTGGTGTAGCAGGCTTCATATTGTTTGGGGGGGGGGAAGCGTGTTTTGTAACACAGACGTTATTTAGAGAATTGTGGAGATGCAACGGTTCTAAGCGACCATAGTTTGGAGAGGAGATATACCCAACGGATAAAATGATGGCTTTAAAACTGAGCACAGCTAACCTTATACGTGTAACACGTCCCTTTAACATCAGGTTGCATCAGGTTGCGTGTCAATACAACTCATGCTCTTTAACTTGTTCATTAATGATCCGGAGTCAGTAGTAAGCAGCAAAGTGGCCAAGTTTGCAGATGACACTAAATTGTTCAGGGTGGTGAGAATCAGAGAGGATTGCGAGGCACTCCAAAGGGGTCTGTTGGGGCTGGGTGAGTGGGGCGACAATGTGGCAGATGAGGTTCAACGTGGCCAAATGCAAAATAATGCACATTGGGGCCAAGAATCCCTGCTACAAATACAAGTTGATGGGGGTGTGAACCGGTAGAGACTGACCAAGAGAGAGAGAGAGATCTTAGGATCGTGGTAGATAACTCACTGAAAAAAAGTCAAGACAGTGTGCGATTGCAATAAAAAAGGCCAACGCCACGCTGGGAATCATTAGGAAGCGGATTGAAAACAAAGCAGCCGGTATCATAATGACCCCCCCACACCCCGTATAAATCAATGGTGCGGACTCATTTGGAATATTGTGTACAGTTCTGGTCACCGCACCTCAAAAAGCGTATTATAGCACTGGAAAAAAGCGTAGAAAAGGGCAACTAGAATGGTTAAAGGTTAAAACGCTTGGGGCTCTTTAGCTCAGAGAAACGTCGACTGCGGGGTGACACGATAGAAGTTTACAAGATAATGCATGGGATGGAGAAAGCGTGGGAACACATTCAGCCGGGTCTTCGGACTCTGCACTGGCTTCCAGTGATATACCGAGTCCGGTACAAGGTGCTGGTTATTACCTTTAAAGCCCTATATGGCCTGGGACCTGCCTACCTGAAGGACCGTCTCTCCCCACATGTTCCCCAGAGAGCACTGAGGTCAGGAACACAAAATCTCCTCACTATCCCCGGGCCAAAAGAAGCCCGCCTGAAAGACACCAGGGAAAGGGCTTTCTCCGTTATGGCCCCCGTATGGTGGAATCAGCTGCCGGAAGAGGTGAGGGCCCTGCGGGACTTAGCGCAGTTCCGCAGGGCCTGTAAGACGACCCTCTTCCGGCTAGCCTATACCTAGCCTACATTTAGCTAGGATAACAACCGGAGGAAACTGGCCAGCCATCTGTTCACAGGAAACTGAATTACTCTGTTTAATGTTTTAACTGCTTAAATTATTTAATTGTTTTACATTTGAAATTGTTTACTTTTAAGTTTGATTAATTGTTGGAAGCCGCCCTGAGCCATCCGTGGGAAGGGCGGGATATAAATCCCAAATAAATAAATAAAATAAAAAAATAAAAAAAGAGAAAGTGGTACTTTCCTCCTTTTCTCACAATACAAGAACTCGTGGGCATACAATGTAATTGCTGATCAGACAGGTTAAAACAAATCAAAGGAAGTACTTCTTCATCCAAAGGGTGATTAACATGTGGAATTCACCGCCACAATTCTCTAAATAACGTCTGTGTTGCAAAACACGCTTTCCCCCCAAACAATATGAAGCCTGCTACACCAGTGGCTGACCCTCCTTTCCCCCTTAGGAAACAGCCGGCACTCCTTGGGGGGGGCAGATCCCTAGCCGCCCCCTCGGGGACTGTTGCATCACTCCCCCATGAGGAAACATACCGTGTTCGTTTTTGTGTGTGCATGCACATGTGTGGGCGGGGCAGCTGTCACTTTGGAATGCGGCTTGATGATGATAGGGTATCCTTACCTACTACTGAGAGCCCAGCACCTCCCGAGGAAGCCTGTGCCACTGAGGAACCGCTCTAATGGTCAGGAAGCTGTAATTAGTTCTTCCTAATATATATTGCATAAAACAGAGTATAAACAAATAAAAACAAATGGCAAACAGTAGACAAGGCAGCCTGGGTTGTTGTCCACTAGGTTAATACATCTAGCCAAGGTCCAGGGCTGTGATCAATGTCCAGGCTAGTGTTGGTGATTCTATGGCCCTGGGGGTGGGGTGGAATTCCAGGATGGGGCCTAGGGTTGCCAGGTCTGTGTTGGAAAATACTTGGAGAATTTGGAGCTGGAAGAGAGAACCGTTGGGGGAAGGGGGGGACAGGGCCTTGGGTGGTTGTGATCCTTCCTGGTATGAGGGTCCTGTCTTTCATTGTATTATATAGTGAGTTCAGCAAGCTTGAGGTAAGCAAGGACATTTATGAACAAGAGAAGAACTGAACACAAACAGGCAACACCACTCCTTACATACATTTGGCCTGAATTAAACATGCCCCCTTATGTGGGCAGCAATCCACTCTATTGGTCTCTCTAGGATCCTTCATTTGCATTTCCTGAGAGAAATGCTTTGCGTCCTGACTGGCTGGTTCTAAAAGAACAGCCAATTGGAATGTAGGCATCAGGATCCTGAAGGGCAATGAACTATGATTCAAGGTCAATTAATAGACATAACAAACCAGCAGTCAAAACAACCAATACACAACACATGGCTAAAAGCACCCCTGCCATGCTTATAAATGCCTGCAGCAGGAAAGAAACAAACATTCAGCTAATATATTCCAACTAGCAGCCATCTTTCCTCCGTCCCTACTCTTGCTACCTGTGCTTTCCTAAGGTTTGAGACTGGGGCCCTTTTCATTAACTGGAAAGATACCAGGACTCTGAATTGTAATCTAGTAGAGAAAATTACTTACCCTTAACTCTATTTTTCCAGTGGATTTCTATTAGTGGCATGAAGTTAGGGGATTATAGACGGAAATCAGTGTAATGCTGAACATGTGCTTTGGGTTGATATCAAAAGGTTAATAATATGAGAGTATGGGGTTTTTTATATGCAGCTGGCTGGTTAAAAGCTAAGATGTGGAAATGTTGGCAGCCAGTACTGGTTTTGTCCTTTTTATGAGTACTTCATTTAGAATAATAAAACATAATGTAATTATGTTTAAAGATTATTTAACTGATTGGTTTTAATGGGAAGAGGAGATGAAATCTGTATTTAGACTGTTGTAGCCACTGACTCAGAATCCATTATAATTATAAACTGTTTCCCAAAAGCAGACTTGAAAAATGATGGTGAAATTCAAGAGGCTGTTGCCAAATTTCACAAATATCAGCTCCATCTTCTTCAATTAGCATTAGGAAATCAGGTGTGTCTTCAGCAAGTTGTACACCATGTTTTCCATATGAGTTCTCTTCAGCAAGAGAGATCTGAGCATGGAATCAGGAATTTAGACACAGAAGAGGAGCACATTTAGATAAAGGCACATTCACATGGTGATACTTAACTGCCCCAATGAATCAACTGGATGCTTCCTTTGAAGTTGGTGGAGATTTGCATCCCTATCAAGGATCACTAGTAATTGCAGAAATGGAGTTGGGGTCATGGTATCATTACAGACTGGACTCCTGGACTTGCCTGTCAGTCACACACCTGGCATTTTGTCTGACTGGTTGTAGCTGAGACCACTGATGATTATTCTTTTGGTTCCAACACTGTTTCTGCTTGGCTTCTCCCATACTAGGTGACTCTTTGGTATCAGCTGGGCTTTGTCAACCTGGTCCTTAACTTTGCTGGGTTAGTGCTGGGGTCGCAGGGTTCCCTTAGCCACCAGCGGTAGACAGGGGTACAGTTATCAAAGATTTTAGGTTTTCATGGCTGGCATCATCATTAGGGTTTGTAGAATCTTTCGGGCTCAAGTGCCGTGTTCTACTGGAGAAAGTTTTTCTTCCAGACATTGTGTTCTCAGCTGCGGAGAACATCCTCAGTGGCGTTGCAGCCGGAGCAGGCGCTCTGACCTTCTTGGCTCAATGCACAGCAGCCAAGAAGGTCAGAGCGCCTGCTCTGGCTGCAACGCCACTGAGGATGTTCTCCGCAGCTGAGAACAAAGCTGTTAGGGAAACTGCTCTCAAAATAAAGTTGGGGAATTAGACTGAGAGACAGCTAGCCCCACAACGGAATCTTTGTTATCTGTGTATACGAGGCTCAACCGATCAGAGAGTCAATGCTCAATAAAAAGACTCTAATTTAATAAAATCAATTGTGGTTTATTTGAAACAATAGTTCTTTCATTCCAGGTACAAAATCAATCACATATTCATACAGGTCTAGGAAAAATAGAGAGATCGATAGGGGAACATAAAGGAATGGACATACAGGGCAATACTACCTCTCGCAGACTCCAATGGAAGGCTCCGATGGCGACGAATGAGGAAATGGGGGAAAGGTCCCGAAACTGATCAGGAATCGGGGGTGTTACTACCCAGCGGGAATGGGGGGTTTACTGAGTAGAAGGCACACCTGTGGGTAGCTAGTCCACAGGTTATATAGAGTCACCTTAGTCCTGAGGGGATGGGAGGTGACTGGGAGTGGTAATGGGAGGTTCTGCAGATGACCAGGAAGGCTGGACATCGGCTGGACCAATGGTGGGTCAATGGCGACACCTGATTGGGTGTGTGCTTCAACCAATGAACATCACCTTCATCCTGGGCATCCTGGAAACTTCCAGGTTGCGACAGGGCCTGGGGCAGCTCCGTTGGTATCAATGTGGGAATGGTTGGGTGATTGGGAGGAGATGGGATTAACTGGGAAAGGGACAATAGAGAATCAGATATGCACCTAGGTATTCCGGTGTAGACAAAAGGGCTTGGTGGTATCAGGAGAGATCCTTCCTCTTTCTCAACTCTCCGGGGTGAAGACAGTTGTTTAGGAAATCACTGGGCAATCAGGATTAATAGTGGAGCCATTAATCCATTCATAGACTAGGTGGGTTGCTTGTGGGCTAGGAATGACTCAAGGTGTGTACGTGAGGTTTCCACATCGAAGGAATGAATCCCATCCAGGCAGGAAGATAGCTACATGTGGTGTTAGCAAAACACAGTGGTTTCCATGCTTAGCGCTTCACACCGTTCGCCTGGACAGCTCCGTGGCGGCGTAGCCTCCTCCTTACCATGGCGGGTTTCACGCGATGGCGGGGAAACATTAGAGCGCGGCTGCAGACACTCTGTGCCTGACTCAAGCGCTTATATACTTGTTAATAGGTACACGGGAGTCTTATGTAGTTCCTGGGTAGCGTCACTCGCATTCACTGGCCAGGCGGATGCAAGCTTACTTCTCCAGGCGCCCTGGCAACCATGTTTGTGACAGGGGGGGTCATTTTCTCACAGTTCCCCCCCTCGAGACTGACGTCACCGTCTAGTGGCAAAGTCTCGTATGTACAACTGATAACAAAAAAAACGGGGCTTCGGTAAGAGGGCGGTAAGCCCCTGAAGCGTGGGGTGTCTACTAGGGAATACCGGCTACCTGAAAAAAAGGTTGGAGCCACTATCTTAAAACTACTCAAAAACACAATTTAAAAATGCCAATGGGCCATCAGATCCTTCCTTGGCGTTCATGCTTACAGGGAGGCCTTCTGGGATACATTGTACATATTCGGTATTTCATATAGCATTATTAAAATCCATAAAAACACATGGTAAAATTTCATAATACAAAGTATTTGAATCAAAGGTTACTTAAAAGCAGACATCATGTGTGCAGTCTAGACCGGCTAGGCTGCAATAATTGATCAGACAGGCAATAAGCATTTCATATTACCCACGGATTCACAAGGCAAATCATTTTAAAATCACCAGGTTACATTTCATACATATATATATATATAAAACAAAAAAGAAAAACACAAATCTTATCACTATGCTAGTACATAATTCATCTGTCTGACCTTTGGTCTTCGGGCTTCTTCTTCTCCCCCCCTCGATAACTTCCACGCTGGGGAAAGGGGAGGCTTCCCTTCTCATTTGGCTTGTCTGTAGTCTCCTTCTGGAGGGGAGGAGGCTGGCGGCGCCGAGGAGTCTACGGCGGATATCCCACCCCCCCTTGTATCCAGGCTGCCCATAGTGAAGCCAAGTCGTACATGGAGCATGCCCAACACGGAGGCCTCCGATCCCGCTCGGACCCAGTCGGGGGCCCGTTCACATGGTCTGAGGAGACCCTGTCAAAAGGAGTTTCCTGTACATTTATGTAAATGTCATGGATAAAGGATTCTGGGAGAGATTTTTGCAGGTTTTTGTCCAGGTGTATACAGTTCTAGTACAATAATAAACTCTTCAGGCAAAACACTTATACACAGTCAGAGTTCCCTAGGATTTTGCAGCCCTTTTCAGTTTGTCCCCGGACCGCTCTCTTCAATCTTAAAGTGAGTCCGTTCCCATGCCCTCTAGGTTTGGCAGAGGGGGAAAAGCATACGATGGACGTGCGGACCCATGGGTCAACACCCCGAACCGGGGAGTGTGGCTACAGAAAGGCCTCTCCTGGTGTAGTAGGTTCGGGGAAGTTGACTCAGGGATCGCTTCCCATATTTTAATCGGGAGCCCGTGTGGGCTCCGGAGAACCAGCTTTAAGCGTGGTTCTCTTTTAGGGCCTCTTGGAGTCCCTCCCTGACTGGGAGGGGGGGACTCCCCCTTTATTTGGTAAAAGATAGAACACAAGCAAAAACAGACACATAAGGAAAAACCTTGGTTCCTATTGACACTTAGCCTAAGGGTCCCTGTCTGTCAATCAAGGTTTGGACTGGCAGGGACGGGTTCTGCGTTGCCTGGCGGCTCCCACTTCCTGTGGGGTCGTGCCCCTAACGTGGTGCCAGTAGTCTATCGGTGGATGTGGGAGATGCAAATGACCCCTTGCAAAGCAGCGTGGGAAATTTTCCCATTCCTCACACTAACCTGACTATTCGGTGGAAACCATGGGGAGGAGGGTTTTGAGTGCGGCCAGTTACTCCGTTGGGTAGGCTTCTCCGAACCTACACTACCAGGAGAGGCCTTCCGCCAGGGAGATGTTTCTTGGTGAAACGCAGAAAGAGCCCGGCATCCCCACGATGGAGATGCTTCTTGAGAAAGCTTGATGAAGCCCTTGTCAAAAAGGGCTAACTTGCTTCTCTGGCTCTTCTGCCACCATACTCTCTGGTTCGGTCTTGTAATTCTCAACCCCTCTAATTTTTGAAACCAGCCCACCCGAAAAGGGTGGGCACCCTTCTTTTGGTCAAAAATAGATTCATAACATCTTATAAACATAGATAAACATGGCTGGTTGGTCGAAATCCCATTTTCTCTCACCCCTCCCGCCCGGGAGATGGCAACGGGTAGACTGACACGTCATGTCTTCTGCTGAGCACTGCCTTCTACAGGCAGACAGGGCGGTTGACAGAGGCGCCAGGCAATGAGGCCATACAGTTCATTAAGCAGACCAAGTGGGAGGCACATATGCAAATACTCTTTTGCCTTGAAATGGGTTTCTTGGGCCCTTGTGGGGCACCCCCTTATTCAGAATCGCCCCAAAAGGTTTGCGGTCATACTCCAGCGGTTTTCCTATTATTGGGCACTCCTTTCTCGTGGGGAAAGCCAGAGTCACTGTGACTTAAAGGTGCTTCGGCGCGTTTGGCTCTCCCGGTGGGGGCCGGGTTCAAGCATTCTGCCTGGTCTCGTGTGCGCCTTTACAAACTCAGGGTGCCCCTGCAAGTATGGCACCTGGTGCAGAGTCTGTTCTGGCCCCCTGAGACCCTAGGTGGGCGGAACTTTTAGCTGGAGCTCCGCGCTCCGGAGGGCAAGTGTCAGTGCCTGCCCTCTTTTAACCCTCGGGCTGCTTCGGCGGCCCAACCTTCTCTGGTAAAAGATAGACAAATCTTAATAACACCAGTTCATTACCCACATAGGGTGTTGGAACTCTAAGTCCCAGATGTCCCCAATCTTGTGCTTTGGGTTAGTGCATGCGCATGGTGTGTTTATGCAGATGAACTAAGTCCAAGGCATGTTGGGAATAGGATATTTGTAAAACATTTTTCAAATATATGGACCTAGGTTCGGTCCGCCCCTGTGGGGATAGTGGCTTGTGGAAGGGCCATAGTTCAGGTGTACTAGTCCCAAGGTCGCTCTTCACCCGCGTTGCCTCTTTAATCTGAAAGGTAGCTGGCGGACCTAGGGTGCCCGCGGGAGGTGGCTTTTCCTAAGCTCCTCGGTTCGGGTGCCCATGCACAGCCTGAGTTCCTTCCACAGTTATGTGGGTAAGGGCTGCACGCTCAGGCGTCCCAATGGGTCAGAACAGTGGCTGCACCAGGTTCCTGATGCTTTGAGCGTCTGCAACTTCTTCCCCTCTCCGTTCCCTGTGTTACTTCAGGATCACGGAGCGCCGGAAGAGTCACAGAGCTCAAACACTGGACTGCTGGGAGTCTCTCTGGGTCAGAACAGGTTCTGTCCCAGAGTCACTTCGGGCCTTGTAGTGATGGATCACTTGGTGGGACTGTTATCTAGACCATCAAGAAGCGATCCAACACTTGCAAGAATGCCCTGAGTTTGTTCTGCCCAATTTGGGCTTCCTCTCACCCCATTCCCCTGGGCCAACGAGCCCACCCTTTACTTGGTAAAAGATAGAACTTCCCATAGGAACAGAGCGGGGCTGAGAGACACTGACATGCATAATGTAAAGGCTGGCTGTGGGGACTACATTTCCCATCGTCCTCCTTTTCCCATCCCAAAAGTTGGGGCATGTGCAAGAGAGATTCATGCAAATGCCTCAAATCCAAGGCGGCCTGGGAGCGACGGGGCAGTGAAGTTTTCAACCATTAAAAGCCTTATTCGGGGGTTAATGAGGAGGGAGGTATTCCAAGTCTATACACAGGATGTATGGATTTAAAATATATATATATATATTGGGCCGAGCCTTCATTTGACTCCTAGTGACCTTTTAGTTACTTGGTGGGATTGAGGCACCAGAGGGGTTGATCGGGCGGCTTTAGCCTGTGACCCGACCGGTCCCCGCTGTTATCCAACATGTGGGGCTGCAGAACCGGGGGTCCCAGTGGGCCTGTTGAACTGAAGCACCCGGTGCAATCCAGCTCAGCGGCCCAAATCCGGGGCTGCCTGGAAGATCTCGCAGGAGAGCTTATGGAGGTCCTCCAATGCACACTTCCGTTTCTTCTTTGAAACAGAAAAGTTTTGGAGTGATCGCTGGCACAGTCCACGGTTCGGTTTCGTCGCCTTTCTCCCCTCTCCCTTTCCCTTGGGCTTCACAGCCCCCTCTTACAAGTAAAAGAAAGATCTTGAAAAAGGAATAGGGAACGGGGAGCCTTCCCCCCCTCCCCCCCCTCGCACGAGTGGGGAGAGGATTCAAGGCGGTTCTTTAGGGCTTTTCAATGACGAGGGGACGATATCTCCACATGGTTTGGAGCTCGTCCACCTTCTTTAGCTGCTTTCTCAGCCAGCACCCCAAGACAATTATTACAATACAGAGTATAATCTGGAAGACCAAAATGACCACAATGGGGTGCAAGGCTACGTTAAGTATCGCTGACCCAGTAGGGCTCCAGCCAAGGAGCGCGTCAAGGAACGAATGCTTTCCCGTGTCCTTGATTTGTGTTAAAAGCCCGGAGATTTCCTGTCCATCATGTTTAACCACCATGGACGCAGTGTCTCCGCTCCTCTTGATTTCTTGCAAGGTCTGTTTTAGAAGGGGATGAGACAGCAGGGATCTAATCGCCCGCAGCCCCATGCCCAGAAAAACTGGTTGAATGAATTTGAACAGACTAGGGGCCAGCAGGATTTCCTCCCTAGTCCATATGGGGACTGTGAATTCTATATCGCATCCCACAATGGAAGATAGGTTGCAGAAACATCTGTTGACATCTGGCAACATGGGTTGGATGTGGAAAGTATTTATGATGAGGTACTCACAATAGGTCCTCACGCAAGCACACCCTCTTCCCAAGTACACAAAAGCGGAGGCATTCTCTTGCCTAAGTGCATATTTGCATTCCTGAGGGGAGTCCCTTAAGGGGTTCACGCAGGGGTGGTGAGTTTGTAGAGTCTGCTCATCACAAATAAATCCCAGGTTGTCTTTGTGTACACATGCCTTTAGATCCACAGCTTCCCAACTTCCGTTGTCATTCCTGGCCCATTTATCTGAGTCCGAAGAATACAAGACTTCGGTTGGTCCCACTTGCAGCCCTAGTGGCACAACGGGGTGTACATAAAAGAACCTTTGTGCAGTGGGCATCAGGATGAGAAGTCTCAATTCCTGCCTGTCCACTGAGAAAGAGGTATTCACCAGAGTCCACCAGGCTTCCAATTCCAGTTGCGGGGTGGGAATTTCTGGTCTAATTAACTGCTTGATTTCCAGGGGGATATTTCCCTCCGTGGCTTGCCTGATCATGCCCATGGTTACTGCTAAATTCATAGCTTGAGCCTGGGTGCATGCTAGCGCTAAAGAAATATTTAACTGTAGGGATTGAGTACCTCTCAACAGTAAGGCAAAATCTCTTTCAATTTGGTTTTCCCAATTTACTAAAATGGAGCTAATGGAATGCTGGACTTCAGAGATGGTGTGGAAAGAGTCATTAATGGGTTTTCCCAGCTGGGCAATATAAGAGGTAGCGTAGGCAAATTTATTTGCGAGGGTTTCTATATTTATAGAATCTAAAACCGCTACTCCTCCAGCAACTGGTGCAACCCAGTCTCCTACAGATCGTTTCAATCTGCGAGGCGTGTTCCCCACCCATAACTGCAGCCAAGCCTCCCAACCCTTTTTACTGGGTTCCAAGTAGGGAGCGCATTGTGGCAACTTTTCGATGGTATTTAATCCCGTCAGGCTGACCCTGATCTCCTTTAATACCATCTGTGGGCGAATTAAGACTTGTTCCCTTATATCCCGCTTAATCACATGGGAGCCAATTATGTGAGAGTTGGCACTTAATGTGCTTTCAGCGTCTGGAATGAGAGGGTTGAATTGGAGCTGGGTAAAATTCCCTATTGTGAGGGTGTAGTTTCCTTCCTCCGATGGAAGCTCTGTGTTGAAGGTGCCCAATTTGGTGAATTTCATTCCCATTGCGGACTCCCGCTGGCATAGAGGGTCTATTACTATAAACCAGTCAGGAGGTCCCTGTGTCCCTAACTCCGAATCAGTAATGATCCAATTTTTATTTGACCATGCGGTTAGCTGGTGATGGTGCGTCTCTCCACTAGGTGTCTGTATTGAGAACGCAAGCGGCTTTTCTATCCTAGAGCCAATTGATAATATAAATTTGAAAGGATCCTTTGCGCTCCATACTGCGGTCGACACAATTGCAATTTCACAGTATGGCCCCATGTCCTCAGTAAACCCTTTAGAGGCTGGAGTAGCGCTAGGAGTTATTGTGGGAGTTGTTGTTAATTTCCGTGGGCCCTTTGGGACATAAACACAATGCATTGGCACTAGAGGTCTCATGGTATCCTCATGGGAAAAACAGTACAGTTCCTGCGTTAACATTCTGGTCCCAGCACATAACAAAATCATATTAGGTGGTCTGACCCACTCTTCATCACAGCTGCGAAAGTCGTAGCTGCTTCTGGGGAGTCTGCTGTCATTTTCCCCATAATTAGACTTTATGACTTTGCACAGCATGATTTCCTTGGGGTATAGGCTTGTTTTACATCTCCAATGAGAGAATGGGACTATAGTGGGCAATACTGCTCTATCAGTTGTACATTTCTCCAGCATTAACATCAACACTAAATACATTGCATGCATCATTGTTCTCACAAATCTCACCTTCACATTCTGGTAATCCATATTGTGTACCTGAAAATAAAAGATAAGATTGCGCTGTAGACCCTTCTTGCTATTTCTATAAGCTTGAAGGAGTCAAAGTACTAAGACAAGGTTGGGGGAAGAGGGGAAAGGGAAGGAGCAATTTCTCAGGAGAGAAGAGAAAAAAAAACTTGCTGCAGTTCTAAAATTACATGTTTGTGTTCTGAGTTCTTTTCTCCTGCACTCCCCCCCTAGATTACTGTGGACAGGTCTGTCTCAGGAATCTCTATACTTGAGCTTGTTCAAGTTACACCAAGGGTGAGGAAGGTGTCACTTAAGGGGAAATCCACCGGTTCAGGGCAGGGCATGACAGAGATTTGTCGAATTTCGGCTCTTCTCTGCGGCGGCGCCCCTTCAGGTTGCTGAATCTGATTAGGGTTAGCTGGCGCAGTCCCCTTCCATTCCTTGAGTTGGGAACAATGGAAGTACTTTTGCCAGGTTTCTCCGTTCTTTTTCTGAATTTCTACTTGGTAGACTGCCGGGCTGATCCTCAGTGTTATCGGGACTGGACCTAACCATTTGGCTTCCAAGGAGTGCTCGTTTTGCGAGAATCTCCTATATAGCACCAGCTGGCCTGGATCCCACACTCGAGGATTTTTAACCCAGCCTAATCTCTGGTCCATTGCCTGCTGTGTTTTTCCTAGTTGTTTAGCTACCTCCAGGTGGATATTGTGGACCTCCGTGACTAGCGATTGCACCCACGCGTCATTCACAACCACCGGCATCCAGTCAGATGGAAGTTGTGTTTTGAGCCAGAAGGCTTCCGGCAACACCATTTTCCTTCCTGTCATGACCATATGCGGTGTGTGACCATGGACGGCAGTAGTTCCCCTCAGCGCCATCAGGATAATGGGTAGCTTCTCGTCCCAATCCCTGCCTGTGGATTTTACTACTTTCCGTAGGGCTTCCTTGATTGTCCGGTTAGTCCTCTCAATTGCCCCTGATGCCTGGGGGTGCCCGGCAATGTGAAACCGCTGTTCCACCCCCAAGGCTTTGCACAATTCCTTTGTGACCTCCCCGATGAAGTGTGACCCCAAATCCGAGTCCATGACCCTCGGGATTCCCCATCTCGTCCATAGGTGGTTGAATAAAATTTTAGCAGTTGTAGCGGCAGTATTATATTTACAAGGGAAAGCCTCCACCCATTTGCTGAAAGGATCGATCACCGTGAGGCAGTATCGATTTCCTCTTGCTGTGCGGGGAAGGGGGCCGATAAAATCGATTTGTATACGAGCCCAGGGTCCCTCTATTCTTTGGTGCTGGATGGGAGCTTTGGGTCCTGATGTGTCGGCATTAACCATAGCGCACGCAAGGCAATTATTAACCCACTGTGCTACTTCCTGGCGCATGCCCGGCCACCAGCCCGTCTCCTTTACCCGTTCCAAAGTTAGATTTGCACCGCGGTGTCCCTGCTCGTGCACAAACTTGATTAAATCCCCTCTGACTTGCAGGGGCACAATCCAGTGTTGCTCCCCCTGGCTATCTACTGCCCAGTAAATGCCCTCTTTCTGAATGATGGTGTATTTCCCCGTTTCATCCTTCTGGGCTTTGGCAAGCTCCAGGATCTCTGGGTCGTCTTTCTGGAGCTCGCCCAAATCCATCAGGATTTCCCTCCCTTTGCTCTGGTTCCGGGTGGTGACCGGGTGTAAAGGAAAGGTGGGGGGTGAGCGGAAAGGATTGCTGTCTGCGAATGCAGCTTCTTTGGCAATAGCGTCTACTCTATTGTTCCACATCCCTTCCTCTGTATATTGTCTCTGATGTCCCTTAACGTGAGTCACGTAGGTGGAGTCAGTTCGCGCCTCTATTCTCTCCGCTATTTGCAGCCATTTCTGAGAGTGCGCGACCGTTTTCCCCTCGCTATTCAGCCAATTCTGTTTCTTCCAAATGGGCAGCCAGGCCGTGATCGCCTGCACCGTCCAATGAGAATCTGTAAAAATGGCTAAGGGAACATCCAAAGGCTCGAACTGGAGAATTGCTAGCACTGCTTCCACTTCTGCGGCTTGGCTAGAATGAGGGCGGACGGTTCCTTTAAGGACTAGGGAATCCTGCACTCTAATGGCGCCGTAGCCGGTTCGAGCTGAGCCATTTACATGGAAAGAAGATCCATCGCAAAACCAACAAACAAGCTCTTGTTGTCGGGCTTCTGCTAGGGTTATTCCTCCATTAACTGGCCAGGGTATATGTTGTACCACTGGCAGCGGACACTCGTGCTCTTCCCCTACAACTACGAGACCATAGGGCGAGGGCGGTTCCTTTTGCTCCTTCTGGAAATCTACCCCTCTATTAGTTAACGCCAGCGTCCACTGGGCAATCCTTTGGTTCGAAACTTGCCCATCTTTAACTTTCCCGGAGAGAATATACTTAAGAGGGGAATGAGTGGTTTGAACTACCACCCTTGCTCCTCCTATTATAAACTCCCAATGGGTTAAACTCCAAACCAGAGCGAGGCAGACCTTCTCGCAGGGGGAGAACTTCTCCTCCACGGAAGAAAGGTTCCTGGAGGCATAAGCCACCACCCGCTGAGATCCCGCTCGTCTCTGGATCAAAGTAGCCCCTAGACTGTGCTCCGAGATAGCCAACTGAATGAAAAACGGCTGGGTAACATCGGGGTGGGCAAGCGCCGGAGCCTTTGCGAGGTCATTTTTGAGCTCTGCAAAAGCCTTTTGCTGCTCCGGTCCCCAGTACCACTGCACATCCTTCTTCAGGAGCTCATAAAGAGGTCGGGCTTTCTCGGAGAACATCTCGATGAAATCCCGGGAAAAGTTAAAGGTGCCTAACAAAGCTCTTAGTGAATGGGGGTCTGTGGGGGCGGGGAGTTTAGAGATCACTTCTACTCTCTGTGAATCCGGTGTTCTCCCTTCTGCTCCTAGTGTGATGCCGAGGTACTTCACCTCGGTCTTTACTAGCTGGGCTTTCTCCCTGCTTGCTTTGAAGCCCGTTTCTTGGATGAGGTTGAGGACCTCCTCAGTGACCTCCCGGACCTTCTCCTCTGTCTCTGCGTGGATCAGCACGTCATCTACATAACTGAGCACGCAATCCTTTGATCCGGGTAGCAGTCGGTCCCACATCTGCACAACATGCGCGTGACAAATCTTGGGCTAGAATGGAAGCCCTGCGGTGTCCGCTTGAACACGTACTGTTGGCCGCGGAAGGTAAACGCGAATTTATACCAACAGGATTCGTGCAGGCGGATCGAGTGGAACGCGTTGGCCAAGTCCACCACGCTGTAAAATTTAGATCCCGCTGCAATGGCCGCCACTATCTCGTTGTACTTGGCGACCACCGGGGCCACCGGGGGAGTCACTGCATTAAGGGCTCTGAAGTCCACCGTCATCCTCCAAGTTACTCCATCTGCCTTTAGGACCGGCCATAAGGGGGCATTGCAGATGGACTGCATTGGGAGGATGACATCCCACTTCAACAGACCCTCAATTGTTTTCCCTATTCCTGCTTCCGCTTCCGCGGGGTATTTGTACTGACGCTGGGGAGGAGGATCTTTGCCCTCTATGAGAACACAAGCGTTTCTCACAGTCCCACACTCCGCCTTGTCAGTAATCCATACCCCGGGAAACTTTTGGGTCCATAGATCTCCCGTCACTGAACATACAGGGAAAGGCGCTTTTAGAGCAGCACATCGGTGTATAGCATTAATAAAGTCCGGTCCTCCCGGGATGTGCCACAGGAGTCCGTTGGCTAAATCCACAGTTAAATGGTTTTTCTTTAAGAAGGGAGCCCCAATCATTCCTTCGTCTTCTCCTGCGTTATTACAGGCTTTCATGGTGGCTTTGAGTCTCCCTACAGTGATTGGAATCTTTTTCCAGATGTGTGAGAGGTGGCTTCCTCCCGCGTACCCAGCCAGTTCCAGAGTTCTATCTGTCTGGGTTCCCTGAGTAACTAGCGTTGGATGGAGCACGCTAATCGATGCCCCTGTGTCTACTAATAGAGTGGCAGGTTTAATGTTCCCTGGAGCCCCAATGCCTGCCTTTACCATTGGTCTCCCCCAAGTGTCTGGCTTAAGTTTAGCCACTACTCCTTCGGGGAGATTAGTGGGCCCCGGGCACCCCTAGCGCAGACCCTGTTCCTCATATTCCGGACTGTTAACGACCGTCTGCTGCTGGACCGCGGCTATCGGAGCCGGGTATAACTGAACGGTGGGGTGCATTGGAGGAGGTGGATGTTGAACTACTGCAGCTACGGGCGGTGAATACCCTTGAGGTGCCGCAAAATGAGATTGGGTTGGAGGAGGTGGGGGGGCAGACGGCTGCTGATTTCCCCACCCCTGCATCACTTGTTGTTGCCTCTCTATCAAAAGTGCAGTGGGTGCTAGATCCATATTGGTCATGTCGCACCCTGCATGGAGTAAAAAGTTCCAGAGCGCTTTTCGCTGAGTCTGTTCTCCGGGCGATAGCGAATTCCAAAAACGAGCTCGCTCAGCCTTTCTGTTATAGGAAGGCTTGTACCCTCGACTCTGATTCTGCAAGTCTTGATATGCCTCCCCATAAGGGCCCGTCATTATGTTAGGCTGTGGGGCCGGAGGCGGCTGCACTGCGGGAGAAGGAAAAGGGGCCGAGGGCTGCACGGGTGGAGGAGGGGCTCTCGGTTGATAGTTAGGGTTCCCCCCCCCCCCCGCTCCGGGCTTCTGCCTGGCCGGTTTCCCATTACTCCGCGCCTGAGCGTGCTTATTTTGTCCTGTTGGAGGATTGACTGGAGGCTGCGATGGGTTATAAGGGTCCGGATTAACTTCCCTCTTCTGATACTGAGAGTGAGGCCCGTTGTTAGCATAAGTAACTGTATTAACAGCTTCCTTAGCCCGGTCTTTCTTACTACTCTTTTTCCCTTGCGCAACCGTGTCCATATATCTGCTAATATTTTCCAGATTGGCATAAAGTGCGCTCCATTTGGGGTTAGGTGCATGTGTGGGTCCTAGTGCCTGCCGCGTTTCTGGGTTGAGGCCTTTAATGACATCTGTTATAAAATCAGCGTCATCGTAGTCTGGCTCCTGACCCTCTTCCTCCGGGAATACTACTTCGGCAACTAAGGCTAAGAATTGTTTCTTTGTTAGATAGACCATAGGGTCTTCATCTGGACCTTGCACAGTCTGGGTATACACATATTTAACATTCTCTTCATTCCAAGTAATTCTCAATAGTTCAGCTATCCACTCCAAGGTGGTTATGGCGCCTGTGTGAGCGACTATCAATTTTTCTCTCACCTTTTCTACATGAGGGCCGTTTAAAGCCAACCTCAGGACCTGATTTAGCTCCCTGATGGTTATGTTTGGGTATTCACGGTACATTTGCATCATCCATCGGATGGAGGTTTCTCTATTATATGGGCCAAGAATTTGGTGTGCCATTTTAATATTTTCAATTTTCCAATCCTTAACCTCCTTAATTATCTGCACCGTTTCTTTACCGTTCCCCTGTCTAGTGGTAGTTTGCCGGGTGACCACCGGGCATACTGGGGCGGGGGCAATCTCACAGGGTTCTATTTCCTCCTCATCCTCACTTTCCTCATCGGATGAAAACTCATAGAGGCCAGGTGCCGAGACGGCCGCTATGAATGTTTTCTTTAGTTGCAATTTCTTCTGTAAGGCCGCTATTTCCTTTTTACACGCTTCGTGATTAACTGCCTCCCTTGCCTTCTTATTTTTCTCAGAGGTGTATTCTAGCGCATATTGCAATTTGTCATTTCGGTCTTTGGTTTGCTCCAGCTCTTTGCTCAATGCCTTTATTTGCGATTGGGCTTTCTTTAGAGCCGTTAGGGTATCTTGGTGTATTAAGGCCAGGGTATTTTTCTCTATTTTAACCTCTTCTATGGTTCGACTTGCCTGCTGCCAGTCGAGGTCCAAGCTATTATTTTCCCCAGCTAGGCGTTCCTTCTCTGCCTCATAATTTTGGAATGCTTGTTCTAATGCTTCTGCATGTTTCTTAAGAGTTTCCTCAAATTCTTGTTCCTTCCTTTCTATCTGCTTATCTTTCTGGGCTAGCTGCTCCTTGAGTTGTTTGTTCAAGGCTGAGCTATCCCGCAGGGCTTCAAACAGGCCCCACGAGGCAAAAAGATCTCTTTTGCCAGTGCTAATTGTTTTGTTGTTGCAATTTTCTTCAAATATATCCCTAAAGGACTGGAGGGGATCCGAGCCTTGGTTAAAGACTCCCTTGTTCCAGGGGTTGTCCCCTTTCTTTATTAACCATTTCTCTAACTTGGGGAGTTCCCCCTTTTTGGCGAAAATCTCCATTTCAGTGTAGTTTTCTTTATATCTCGCCTACTGCCAATCTCTGGTGGTATTTTAGCTATGGGTTAGGGGGCCACGAGCCGACCCGACGATCGCGTCTCGGGCAGAAAAGGGAGCCACGAGCCGACCCGACGGTCGCGTCTCGGCCAAAAGGGGAAGCCACGGGCCGACCCAACGATCGCGTCTCCGGGCAGAGTTTTAGGCAATGAGCCGACCCAACGATCGCGTCTCAGCCAAAAGGGAATCCACGAGCCGACCCAACGATCGCGTCTCGGGTGAAAAAGGGAGCCACGGGCCGACCCAACGATCGCGTCTCCGGGCAGAGTTTGGGCAGCGAGCCAATCCTATGATTGCGTCTCGGCCAGAAAAGGGAATCCACGAGCCGACCCAACGATCGCGTCTCGGGTGAAAAAGGGAGCCACGGGCCGACCCAACGATCGCGTCTCCGGGCAGAGTTTTGGGCAGCGAGCCAATCCTATGATTGCGTCTCGGCCAGAAAAGGGAATCCACGAGCCGACCCAACGATCGCGTCTCGGGCAAACAAAATAAAAAGTTGCCCAGCAGTCAGATTGCAGCGGTCCTACGACCCACCTGCCTTCTTGACTGTCGGGTGCCTTAGACTAGCCTTGGCCCAGGTTTGTGTAAGGACTTAGCGTGTGTGTGTCAGTGTACGTGTATGTGGTGTGTGTGCGTGTGTGCACTAAGCTCTAAAGAAAAGGGAGAAGGGAAGGGTGCTCTATCCAGATCTTAACAGCTCTGACCTATCCTGACATTCCCTCCCACGATAGACGCGTTTAGAAAGGCCTCGGGACGGCGGCCAGGCTTCACGGGACTTCCCCCTTGCGTTCGATCGGGCTCAGTCCTCTTGCGAGGTGTCTGGCCTCCTCGGGGCGGCTGAGAAGTCCAACGCTGAATGGTAGAAACGGGAGCAGCCCAACCCACAATTTTTAGAGATGCTCGCTAGAGCCTTTCACACAGAACTCATTCACTCAATCACTCATGCAATAGCCTCGCTAGCAAGACTTTCTGAACGGTGCAACCTTACGTCTGTCTGTATGAAGACACGCGTGTCGACTCGCGTGCGTTCACACAAACAGGATAATGCCCAAGCTTTCTCCACCAATTTCTGTTAGGGAAACTGCTCTCAAAATAAAGTTGGGGAATTAGACTGAGAGACAGCTAGCCCCACAACGGAATCTTTGTTATCTGTGTATACGAGGCTCAACCGATCAGAGAGTCAATGCTCAATAAAAAGACTCTAATTTAATAAAATCAATTGTGGTTTATTTGAAACAATAGTTCTTTCATTCCAGGTACAAAATCAATCACACATTCATACAGGTCTAGGAAAAATAGAGAGATCGATAGGGGAACATAAAGGAATGGACATACAGGGCAATACTACCTCTCGCAGACTCCAATGGAAGGCTCCGATGGCGACGAATGAGGAAATGGGGGAAAGGTCCCGAAACTGATCAGGAATCGGGGGTGTTACTACCCAGCGGGAATGGGGGGTTTACTGAGTAGAAGGCACACCTGTGGGTAGCTAGTCCACAGGTTATATAGAGTCACCTTAGTCCTGAGGGGATGGGAGGTGACTGGGAGTGGTAATGGGAGGTTCTGCAGATGACCAGGAAGGCTGGACATCGGCTGGACCAATGGTGGGTCAATGGCGACACCTGATTGGGTGTGTGCTTCAACCAATGAACATCACCTTCATCCTGGGCATCCTGGAAACTTCCAGGTTGCGACAGGGCCTGGGGCGGCTCCGTTGGTATCAATGTGGGAATGGTTGGGTGATTGGGAGGAGATGGGATTAACTGGGAAAGGGACAATAGAGAATCAGATATGCACCTAGGTATTCCGGTGTAGACAAAAGGGCTTGGTGGTATCAGGAGAGATCCTTCCTCTTTCTCAACTCTCCGGGGTGAAGACAGTTGTTTAGGAAATCACTGGGCAATCAGGATTAATAGTGGAGCCATTAATCCATTCATAGACTAGGTGGGTTGCTTGTGGGCTAGGAATGACTCAAGGTGTGTACGTGAGGTTTCCACATCGAAGGAATGAATCCCATCCAGGCAGGAAGATAGCTACATGTGGTGTTAGCAAAACACAGTGGTTTCCATGCTTAGCGCTTCACACCGTTCGCCTGGACAGCTCCGTGGCGGCGTAGCCTCCTCCTTACCATGGCGGGTTTCACGCGATGGCGGGGAAACATTAGAGCGCGGCTGCAGACACTCTGTGCCTGACTCAAGCGCTTATATACTTGTTAATAGGTACACGGGAGTCTTATGTAGTTCCTGGGTAGCGTCACTCGCATTCACTGGCCAGGCGGATGCAAGCTTACTTCTCCAGGCGCCCTGGCAACCATGTTTGTGACAGGGGGGGTCATTTTCTCACAAAGCATCTGGAAGAAAAACTTTCTCCAGTAGAACACGGCACTTGAGCCCGAAAGATTCTACAAACCCTAATAAGGGGTACAGTTGTCACTCCAGGCTGGTAAACTGGAAATTTGGGGGTGCAGCCTGGGGAGAACAGGGACCTCACTGAGGTACAATGCCATGGAGTCCAACCTACAAGTAGGACGGTAAGCAGTGGGGTGCCGCAGGGCTCGGTACTGGGTCCCATGCTCTTTAACTTGTTCATAAATGATTTAGAGTTGGGAGTGAGCAGTGAAGTGGCCAAGTTTGCGGATGACACTAAATTGTTCAGGGTGGTGAGAAACAGAGAGGATTGTGAGGAACTCCAAAAGGATCTGTTGAGGCTGAGTGAGTGGCAGATGCGATTCAATGTGGCCAAGTGCAAAGTAATGCACATTGGGCCCAAAAATCCCAGCTACAAATACAAGTTGATGGGATGTGAACTGGCAGAGACTGACCAAGAGGTCGTGGTAGATAACTCACTGAAAATGTCAAGACAGTGTGCATTTGCAATAAAAAAGGCCAACGCCATGCTGGGAATTATTAGGAAGGGAATTGAAAACAAATCAGCCAGTATCATAATGCCCCTGTATAAATCGATGGTGCAGTCTCATTTGGAGTACTGTGTGCAGTTCTGGTCGCCGCACCTCAAAAAGGATATTATAGCATTGGAAAAAGTCCAGAAAAGGGCAACTAGTATGATTAAAGGGCTGGAACACTTTCCCTATGAAGAAAGGTTGAAACGCTTGGGACTCTTTAGCTTGGAGAAACGTCGACTGCGGGGTGACATATAGAGGTTTACAGGATAATGCATGGGATGGAGAAAGTAGAGAAAGAAGTACTTTTCTCCCTTTCTCACAATACAAGAACTCGTGGGCATTTGATGAAATTGCTGAGCAGACAGGTTAAAACGGATAAAAGGAAGTACTTCTTCACCCAAAGGGTAATTAACACGTGGAATTCACTGCCACAGGAGGTGGTGGCGGCCACAAGCATAGCCACCTTCAAGAGGGGTTTAAATAAAAATATGGAGCACAGGTCCATCAGTGCTATTAGCCACAGTGTGTGTGTTTATAATTTTTTTTGGCCACTGTGTGACACAGAGTGTTGGACTGGATGGGCCATTGGCCTGATCTAACGTGGCTTCTCTTGTGTTCTTATTTGCTTATGTACAAAGCCTTCAATTTTTTCTAGGGGAACTGATTACTGTAGTCTGGAGATGAGCTGTGATTCTGAGAGAGCCGCACATGGAGGCTGGCTTCCCTAGTGGTTGCTGAGTTTTTTATGAATGGCCAGTGCTAATCCTTCAGGCATGAATCTGTGTCCTAAACATTTTAACTGTTATGCATCTATCTGCAAATTCAATAATATTATACTCTTCCTTACCAAACCCAATGGTATTAGGAATCAGCAACAATTTCTCCCTTTTCTTATATTGTCACTCCAACAAAACTAGTGCTAAACCCAACCACCTCTATATATCAGAATGCTGAACATCTGTATCCAGAGAATAAATACATATTCTGCATTATGCAGCAGAACTCAATAGAAATGTTTCTCCATATTTATTTTCAGCTCTAGCCCAGATAGATGTGCTGCTCTCTGAGTGCAGCAAACCTGCAGAAGTTGAATCAAACAGCAACCCAGCTCCAAAGAGCGCGCATTACAGTCCTAGCTCAGAGAATGTAAAAGGCTTCTTGTTGCTATGAGCTCAGACCGTAAAAGGGCTCCTAGGTGTTCTGAGGTTTGTTTACCAAAGGGATTGGACAGGATTTATTTGCCTTCATTCACCCTCTTGTAAAACAAGAGGACTTTTTATGTTCAGTGCGGCAAACCGGGTTTATTTATTTTCTCAGGAAATATCATAACTGACTTCTGCCTGTATCATCAAACTTTAAAAAGAAAAGAACCCTCCAGGGAACAAAATAAGGGCTGTTATCTTCCCATGGTTTGCACTACAATCCTAAACAGAATTACACTCTTCTAAACCCAGGTCTGGGATCAGCAAGTAGAAGCTCCAAAGTCAAATTGGGCCTCCTGAAGTTTATCAGTTGTTTCCTCCAGTAGGTAACCCAGAGGCAAGCAGCAGCTATGTGGAGCTATTTGAGACCCCCTTCCCTGCATTCCCTGACCCCAGTCTGAGTGGGGGGGGGGGGGGAGGCGCACTGGCCAGCTTTTTTTTTTTAATTAAGAAAAGCTTGGGATCTCATTCACAGCACTCCCAGTATTATATCTGATATGACCCTTTAATGAGCCCTATTCACAAGTTACAGTGAATGTATGTACAAGCTGTGTACAGTGTACATCTTTTTTTTTCTGATGAAGTGTGCATGCACACAAAAGCTTACATTCTGAATAAAACTTTGTTGATCATAAAGGTGCTATTGGATTCCTACTTTGTTCTATTGCGTCAGACCAACATGGCTGCACACCTGGATATATCTTTTTCCCTGTACAAGTTTTGAGTAGATCTCATGCTACATTCACTGCATGTCCAGATGAACATGTGATTGAAACTGCACCTTTATCCATGTACTGGTCCTGGTTTCATTTGTAAAGTGAAGGCATGCTCACTCTTACAAACAGTTGTACCCACAAACATGCAGGATGCATGTGTGTTCTCTGTCACATGTGAACAAGGTTATCAAGTCCAGCATAAGCCTATCTAGAAAGGTATTACTACTCTAAGTGGCAGTGCTTCCCTTTTCCTGCCACCTTCTAATCAGAGATGCTAAGGGTTGAACCTGGGACCTTCTGCGTGCAAAGCATATACTTTACTGCTGAGTATCTCACCACAAGAATGTAGTCTCTTAAGATTCACAGAGGAGTTGGGAGCTGGGGGTTAGTCAATACTACATGTGATACTGAAATCAATACTACCTGTGATATTGAAGAGTTCAACTGAACCTTTCCCTTTGTTGGTTCAAGGCCTACTAGCCCTGGGTGTTCTCCCACATCCTAAAGAATCTGGCTTGATACTTTAGGATGTGCTTGCTGCCCACCCACCCCCCCGGCAGCTGCTTCCAGTTGCCTCTGGCTCCCCACCTCTGTTGGTTGCAACATGGTCTAGTTCAGATCCCTATAGACCAACTCAGCTGAAACAGAGCAGTGTACATACCAACACCTATTATGTGTAGTAATATTTATACACAGTGTGCAACATTTTACAGATACTCAGACATTCTCAAAAGCAGCCCAAGCAGCTCTGAGGTTTGATTGTTTGTAAGAGAGTGGAGACCACTTAGCAGGAGGCTGCAGCTGACATTATCTAGAAGACTTTCTAGTTTGCAAATGTTTTGAGAATGGTGGCTCCAAACTGAACACATGAAGCTGCTTTATACAGAATCAAATCCTTGGTCCATCAAGGTCAGTATTGTCTACTCAGACTGGCAGCGGCTCTCCAGGGTCCTTCACATTACCTACTGCCTGGTCCTTTTTAGCTGGAGATGCTAAGGGTTAAACCAGAGACCTTCTGCACACAAAGCAGATGTTCCACTACAGCCTCTCCTGATTAAGTTCTATTAGCCATCTCCAATGTGTGCATAATCACATTGAAAAGATAGTACACATTGGTGGAATCCCATGGAATATGGCACTTACTGCCACAAGATATGAGAATAGCCGCTAGTGAAAGGCTTTTCTGACATGGTCCTCTAGCTGTCCCGTTCTGGCTCTCTCCTCGCTGAAGACTGCCGCAGAGCTTCTACCAGAGCCCGTTCCTTTTCAATAAAGGCTCCCACTTTGTGGAACAAACTCCCTAATAAGATGAAGCTGGCACTGTCCTTAGAACAATTTAGGAGGCCCTATAAGGCTGCTTTATTTGCTGTAGCTTTTTAAAGGGCTTGATCTGCAGGCATTTTCTTGGGCAGAGGAGACAACAGGGTTTTGCTTTATTACAGATTGATTGAATTTAGAATTTCAAGCCACCCTGAGTCACAAGGGAAGAGAGGCAGTAGAAATGCTTTAATAAGTAAATTAACAGATTAGACAAATTCATGGATAATAGGTCCCTGAATTGGCTTATAAGGCTGAGGTCAGAGCCTGCCTTTGTGCTTCTGGGAACTAGCTGGCTATTGCCAGAAGTAGAACATTCAACAAAATGAACTATTTTTTTCTTTTCTGGGGTGGCAATTTTTATATTCTTGCATTGACTCTAAGCTTAAATGCACACTTTGCTAAAAAAAAGTGTAAGACAGCATTTGTAAGACTGATAGCACATAGGTGTCTTTGCTGTTCTAGAAAAACAGAGGGGGGAGGGTCTGTGATAACAAGAATCCCATATCCATTGAGAGAACAGACCAAGTGTGGCTGCTGTGTGCAATTTATTTTCACTTCACATTAGACCACAAACCTCTTTAGGAAGCTATCTGAAGCATGTGGACTTGGAAACAAGTCCTCTTGAAATCAATATGACTTCCTGCTTAGGACTAGGATGTAAGAACATCAGATAATGTGGTGGGAAGAGACACACACATAATTTATGAAGCCTCTCACTTCCAATGTGAATAATAATTCCATTTGCCAAAACAAAACAGGGCAGAGCATCAGCCCAGCCTGATGGCAGCATAATAAAAACAAAAGGAATGGCACTTTCAGAGCCTGATGAAAGCTTTATGGCTTTAACTGCATTTCTAACCCTTTTATACAGCATATTCAGCTAATAACTTACCTCTTCAAAATTGCCATATTGAATGATTTTTCTCAACACCAATCCAAATGCTGTATAATAGCCACAGCATATCAGTCTTGTCTCAGCTTCTCCTTCTTGTATAACTTATTTATTTTCCTCTTCAATGCCATTTACTCCCTCTCCTCCAGAACTACTCCACTGGGTGATGGAGAGACTGTGGTTCAGTAGAAAAGAGGAGACATAGCTCAGATTTGCATGTGGAAAGTCCTAGGTTTTACCCCTGGTGTCTCCAGTTAAAAGGGTCAGAGACCTCTGCTTGATCCCCTGAAGAGCTCGTAGAATCAAATTGTTGGAAGGGACTTCCCGGGTCATGTAGTCCAACCCCCTGCACATTGCAGTAACTTCACAAATACCCCCCTCTAAATTCATAGGATCAGCATTGCTGTCAGATGGCTATCTGGCCTCTGTTTAAAAACCTCCAAGGTTAGCCTAGAGCTGTAGTTGATTAGCCTAGACAACAGACCTCAGCAGTCCATTGGTCTGACTTGTTTATTTAATTCATTTACACCCTTTCTTTCTCCCCAATGGAGACCCAAAGCAGCTTACATCATTATTCTCTCTTCCATCTTATCCTCACAACAACGCTTTGAGGTAGGTTAAGCTAAGAGTGTGTGACTGACTCAAGGTCTCCCTGGGAGCTTCCATAGCACAAGTGGGAATACAAACCCAGGTCTCTCAGATAGTAGTCCACCACTCTTAACCACTACACCAGACTGGCTCTCTATACTGACTCAGTATATAGTAGCTTTGTGTGACTTGCCATTCATCCACCAGGTATCCTTGTATAATACCAGATTTCCTGGAACTGTTATTCCAGCAAATCCCCCTGTAGTGACAGCACAGTTTGCCTCCCAGAATGCCATTTGATGATAAAGACAGCAGTCAAAAACAAACTGCTACTTTGCAGGGCACCTTGCTTGACCTTGCTTTCTGTAGACAATTTACAAAGGGAAAAGCTGAAGGAGCCACATTTTTACCACCAGCATGACAGATAGAAATTGAACCCATTCTGGTTTTCATTAGGCAAGCCTTCCCAACTGAGTTTCTGCCTGTTGTGCAGCTGCTACCTCTTAGGTACTAATCATATGTTACAAAATACTTGTCTGTGTCCCCACCCCCGCCACCGCTGCCCATGGGTCCTGTCAAAAGATGACTCTGAGAGTTCCTTGCTTGGAACTTTATCCCCCAGTGTGGATGGGGCCAATCTGGATAAGACTGCAGTTTACAGGGGAAGCTTGCCTCCTCCCTGCCTTTTCCCAGCCTAAAGTTGCCACAGAGTAGGGTGGCCAGATCGTCCCGACCACCCGGGAAAGTCCCGCCCCTGCCCCCAAATTCCCGCCTCACGGGTTGGCTAATCCGGGACCAATCAAATCCCGGGTTCGCCAAAATCCCGCTTTTTTGGGGAGAAAAGTGCTCTCAAAACATCGCAAAAAGCCTACAATTCTCCGGGCTCTGTCCAGCCTGTCTTCGCAAGGGCGTTCAAGAGCAGGCGGGGACCTTCCCGTGGTTTGTTTTGTTCAGGGTTGGGGTGGGTTGCCAAGAGCTTCGGGGCAGCCGGCTGGAGGGGTGCCCGGTGCTTCTGGAAGGCTTAGGCATCCAGAAGGACAAGAGGAAAGCGGGAAGTCCCAGCAGCAAGTACCGCTTTGCTCCAGCACCTCTCCCTGCTTCGCACAGCCAGGCGGCGGCTGCTGCTGAGGGACTGCGCGGAGTGTGGCTGGTGCCCACGCCCTGTCAGCCGGCCCGCTACCCGCGCCTCCTTGGCGCACCCCGCCTTGCTTGGCCCGGCCTCGCTTGGCCCGGCCTCGCTTGGCCCGGCCTCACTTGGCCCAGCCCTCTCGGTGCTCCTCCCCTCGCTGCCTGGCTGGCTGGGGTCCCGCCCGTGGGAGGCAGCAAGAGAGGCAAAGCGGCGTGGCGCCCCGGCAAGCAGCCCCCAAAGGCGGCCGCTATGGCCAAAGTCCGCAAGTTCACCAAGCGGCTCAGCAAGCCCGGCATGGCGGCCGAGCTCCGGCAGAGCGTCTCGGAGGCTGTGCACAGCTCGGCGGCGCAGGTGAGGTGGCGGAGGGCGTTCTGCACGTGGCCGAAGGTGGCCCCGGCTGGTGCAGACAATAGGTGCCGGGGGTAAGAAGGGGCCCGCCGGCTGGGGATTGGGTTTTCCACTGGGGAGAAAAGTGCCCACCCAGTATATGTAAAAATAGCTCCGATTCTTCTGTGCATTGCTTGCAGGTACTCCTGTTAGTTTTGGCCACCACTACTGAAGAAATGACTGCAGATCAAAAAATACTGCCTGATGCTTTGCCTGTGTGTATTAACCTCAGAGCAAATAAAAGGTGCATAGCAGCAGAATGAGGAGGGCCTTTGTTACGCTAAATCTGCCATGCAGTGCTTGATTGATTTTTTTATTTGTGCAGGGAGGACCACCTCCCCTTCTGTGCCACCAAATTTTTATTTCCTATACAAGAACAATAGTTTTTAAAACAAGCCCAAATGTGCTTGTGCTTTGGTAGATCAGCATGAACCAAGGCCTATGTCTCAGGTCACTTCCTGTTTCCGGCGGTGGCATGACGTCACTGGAAGTGACGTCACTTCCTGTTTGCGGCGGCGCACACGCGCGCACACATTCATTCCCCCCTCAAGGTGTCCCTGGCTGGCCTGCAGATATTATGGCCACCCTACCACAGAGAGCTACAACTTGCCTTGTAAAACTTACCTGTAGCTCATCAGTGGCTAACGTGTGGAGCACACACAGATTTAATAACAAAGAAAAGAGTTATTTCCCCTCCTGTGATAGAGGCTGATGGAATGGTTAAGATAGCAACAGGTATTGCAGTGAAAAGATGAGGCATGCGGAGACCTTGACAAGAAAGCAGCCCACAAAAAGGTTTTCCAAAAGATTGAAAAGGGAGAGGCATGCTGATATGGGAGCAGGAGGGTATGAATGGGTGAGATCAGGACAGGCAATTGCCTACCAAGGCACTCATCCAGATCCCAGGGACTTCTTCTTTGGCCCTAACCAGACCTGCTGATCCCAAGTATACTCCCCCTGTTTATTATACTTCACATGTGCTTTCCTTTCTCCACTGCTCCCTCCTATATTCAAACCAAGACAAATGCAAGTGGGACCAAGAGCTGAAATGCACCCTTTGTAAAAGGAAAGCTTTCTCAAAGCCCTTGTTGGAGCAGTTAGTGAGCCCTTTGACAGCATCTCAACTCACATGGAGCAGAGAGCAGGGTCAAAATTACTGATACCTATAGCCATTGCTCAGTTCAAAACAGCACCCCTGTTATAAATTCATTGCCAACTTAAGAAGCCAAAATGTGTTCTTGATTCCAGGTAACATTATACCATGTTGTGCTGCCTTATGCCAATGCTGCAGCAAGCTGGCATGACTTGGATATGTAATCCAATAGCAAGATTGCCAACAATTTTCTAGCAGAGCGCTGGCGCCTTTAATAGCTGCATAGCAATAGCTGTAGAAATCCATCGGGCTTTTATGCGGTGGTGGTAAAACTTCTCCCAATGCCTTTCTCCCTACCTTGCAGCTGTTTTAAGACCCTGGTAGGAAACAAATAGGTAACCTGCCCCCCCCACCCCAAATAATGAGCAGTTATCTATACCAATTCAATCCCATGGATTAGATTAAGTTTTTCTGTCAGACAGATTCGGACAAAGAGCAACAGTTAGAAAACTGCTGTGTGAGAAACTGCAGTGAGAATCTGTGAGTCAAATGCAAGCTCGGTGTTTGGGGAAAAATCTGCTGACAAGCACCTTGGGATCTTGGAGTTATTCTTGAACCCATGATGGGGGAAGATATTGTTAATGCTCCCCATTAATGCACATAGGGAGACATTCCTTGGCCAGTGACCTGTGAACAAGACAGAAATACTTGCTTTACTTACTAATGCACATGGAGCAGAGGTCCACTGATGGACCTCTGATGGACCTCTGCTCCATATTTTTATCTAACCCCCTCCTGAAGCTGTCCATGCTTGTAGCCACCACCACCTCCTGTGGCAGTGAATTCCACATGTTAATCACCCTTTGGGTGAAGAACATACATGGAGGCAAAGAGGCACTCCTGCAAAGTGTTCAAGTGTCTCCACTACACATCAGATACTGAAAAAGAGAAACAGGAAGAGAAGATGTTGTTTCTGAAAGTGCCTCTCTACATGCTACATAATCCTCCTCCTCCTCCATCCTTTTCTGCATCCTGTCAACTAGGCATGTGTTTCTGAATTACGACTATGAATTAATAGCCTCCAAAACATCCTTCCATTAACAGCTTTGCTCAGGTCTTGCAAACTGAGCAGCGATTCACAGGCAGGTGGGGAGCTGATTCAGATTGGCAGCATCATGCCAAATGGGGAAAGAATGTTAAAACCCCTCCCCCCACACAATCCCCCCTACCCTACCTGCCTCGCTGGGGAAGTTATATGTAATGTATCCCATCAATACCCATCCCCAAGCACCGAACAGTAAATCCATGAGACTATTTCAGGTGGGCTGGGAGGCCAATCTTAGACTTCCCACACAGTGTATCATTTGGCCCTTAATTTTTATTTCATTTGCTTAACATCTAGCCCAAAGAAGAATTCTAGTGAAATCAAATGCTTGTTCAAGTCCTCTGGGATGTTTGAGGGCTAAAGAGCATGTGCCATGGGAAATCCATGACTGGAACTCCTGACGTTTTTATTCCCAGGATTCTGTTGGATTTGGGCCAGACCACCAAATAGGGAAAGAGCAGTTGAATCATTTCCCTTCTCTGGTGATTTTTCTACAACAGAAATCACATGTCATTTTTCCCTACAAATAAAAGGACTGGGAAGCAATTAAGGAAAGGGTAGGGCATTGTCAAGCATCAATATTTCTCAATAATCAGTCTTTTGTTCTAAAATCAAAAGTTGCTTTATTGTAGAAACTCTGAAGCTTTACCAAGGACAGAATCCTTGGAAGTAATGACATATACATGATTATACTGTTACTATATAGGATTAGTTCAAAGGATAACATATAGATGCATTTTGAGTCACGGGTTCAAAGGATAGTACATAGTATCTAGTTTACTACTAAGGAATGTAGATTATTAAAAACATCTCCGTTTCTCACACTTCTTCCGGACCTGATAAGAACTGTCTGTGTGAATATGGAGGAGAGGCACCTCACAGCCAGGCTGCAGCGTAAACATCCTTGGGCTAGATGGATTTACTATTTGCCCAACCTTTGGGGAAAAGGGAGGGAGGCGGTGGATACTAACGGTCTCCTTTCTGTCTAAGAACCCACCATTGTGCTTAGAAATATGCATGCTTGAAAGGCACCATCCAAATCAGCTCTCCCATATGCACGTTAAGGCAAAAAGAAGCTTAGGGAATATTCCTAAGAAGTAAGCCCTAATTTATTCAATAGAGCTTGCTCCCAGGAAAGAGTTCTTGGGACTGTACAGATGTATAATTTGACCCTTAGCTGGTCTTGATAATGGAATCACACTACTGTTGCTTTGGGATTTTGTCTGTGTTGTGTGTTTAGTAACCAAAATGAAAACTGCTTGGATTCCCTCTTTCTTTCTAGATTAGATCAGTCTTTCAGGTCCTCAGGTGTCTCCCCCTCCCCCTGGATGTTTACTCATTTAATTAGTGCAATGCAATCCATTCAGGTGTCATCAGTGTTCTTGCCAAAGATGACAGTGCTGGGGACAGAGTCTGTGGCAAACCTCCCTATGCTGCCTGCCCTTGTGTATTCCCGTCTATTTCAGAGATGTTGTTGCATAACTGGAAGCTGCAGTGAATCTCTCCCTTGCCTCCCTCCAATATAAATTTCACTTTTGTTTCTTAGTTGTTCATAGGAAAGCTTTTTATTGCTTCTCCTGCCTTCAGGGGATGTTTTTTCCCACACTGATTTGTATTTTGCACAAGAATACAGACATTATTCTTCCACATTACAACCTGGCTCTATGATTGGGGCTATATGTATTGCTGAGATTTTCCCCCTGCAAATAAAGAAAAAGTACACAACGTAGTCTTGGGCACAACATACATTTTCCTGCATTTAAAGGAGGTGGGGAGTAAGTTTCTAGCCCTTAGAATTATAAATAGGCATCTAAAAATTATGGACAATGCCTGCTAGCACTAGCAGAAGCCAGAGGTGCCCCTGAACAAGACTGCAAAAGGAAAGGGGGGGGGCGTTCTCTACTTTGTAGAGCTTCTTCTCATCATTATGAGTGAAAGAAAAATTATGAAATACAAAAGTAGTAAACAGCAAATAAAGGAAATTATGCAAATATGTATAATTTATATCAGTCACAGAATTCCTTCCTTCCTTCTTTCCTTCCTTCCTTCCTTGAATGCAAACTCTACCCAGCTCTGCTTATGAGCCACTATGCTTATAAATAAAGTGGCTGGCTTTTTTTTAGTAGGAACACACAGGAATGCAGTTCTGGCTGGCTCGGTATCAGCGTGTGGGGCCTAATATGCAAATGAGCTCCTGTTGAGTTTTTTCTACAAAAAAAGCCCTGGCCAGGGATGAAATCATTGTGTTACAGGACACTCTGAATACATTATAACTATAATCCTTACAACAACCTTGCAAGGTAGATCATCACCATTGTCTCCTACTGTGTTATTCCCATCCAGCTGCAGGTAGAGGAACTGGGGAGGGGGGAGAGCATGATATGAGCAGCTTGGAGGAAGTTGACAGAATCCTTGCAACTGTACGCCCAACAACATACGATTTGGACCCTTGTTCATCCTGGCTGATTAAAGCATGCCGGATGGAGCTCCAACATCCTGTATGGGATATTGTAAATAGGTCCCTCTCAGATGGGCTTTTCCCAAGACCTCTTAAAGAGGCGATAGTCCATCCCCTCTTGAAAAAACCAACACTAGACCCGGCCGAATTGGCACACTACTGGCCGGTCTCAAATTTACCCTTTTTGGGTAAAATTATCGAGAGGGCAGTAGCGCTACAGTTGCAGAGCTTTCTGGAGGACGCTTCCGTCCTAGACCCACACCAGTCCGGCTTTCGCCCGGGCCATGGGACGGAGACAGTGCTGGTCGCCTTAGTGGATGATCTGCAGTGACAACTGGATCGAGGCGGGTCAGCAGTTGGACCTTTCGGCGGCGTTCAACCTTTCGGCGGCGTTCAACACGGTCGACCATCAGTTGCTGGTTCACTGCCTCGCCGACGCGGGGATTCAGGGGTTGTAATGTACTGAGAACCGAGACGGTCTGAAGGCAACATTCTTTGTTGGGCGTACAATACCAGACAAAGGAACACGCGGGCCGGGCCCCGCTTATATACATCGCCCAGACAGCCCCCCTGGTTTGACCAGGCCAATCCTGGTCAGTCAAACTTCTCGCCACAGGTCTTGGTGGGCGAGGCGACAGGCGAGCTACATCCGGAGACCCAGGGGTCACCTTCTGTAGGGCTCACCATGCGGTACCATCTTAAGTCAATACATAACAGGGGTTGGCCTTGCAATGGCTTTCCTCCTTTCTCTGTGGTTGGGGACAAAGAGTGGCAATTGGTTGAGTCATCCCAGAGGGACGATCGTCCCAGAGGCATCCGCTTAATTGTGGGGTGCCTCAGTGGCGGTGCTTTCCCCGATGCTGTTTAATATCTATATGCGCCCCCTTGCCCAGATTGTCAGGAGATTTGGACTGGGTTGCCATCAGTATGCAGATGACACCCAGCTTTATCTGCTGATGGATGGCCAGCCTGCCTTCGCCCCAGAAAATTTGGCCCCGGTGTTACAAGCTGTGGTGGAGTGGCTCAGGTTGAGTTGTCTGAAGCTGAATCCAATGAAGACAGAAGTCCTCTGTCTGAGTTGTGGTGGCCTGGGAAGGGAAATCCCTCTACCAGCCTTTGATGGGGCACCACTGATATCGGCGCCCAAAGTCAAGAGCTTGTGGGTGCTACTGGAGCCCACATTAGCTATGGAGGCCCAGATAGCAGCCACTGCAAGATCCGCCTTTTTCCATCTTAGGCGGGCATGACAGCTGGCTCCCTTCCTAGAGCACAGTGACTTAGCAACAGTGATTCATGCAACGGTCACCTTGAGACTAGACTACTGTAATGCCCTCTACATGGGGCTGCCCATGTCCTGAATCTGGAAGCTGCAGCTGGTGCAGAATGCGGTAGCCAGGCTGCTATTGGGTCTCCCTATTCGGGACCGTATACAGCCGGGGCTGCAGAGACTGCACTGGCTGCCAATAGTATTCCGGATTCGCTACAAGGTGCTGGTTATTACCTTTAAAGCCCTATATGGCCGAGGACCTGTCTACCTCAGGGACCATCTCTCCCCATATATTCCCCAGAGGGTACTCAGATCTGGATCACAAAATCTATTCGAAATCCCCAGGCCAAGGGAGGCGAGATTGAAGGCTACCAGAGAAAGAGCCTTCTCTATTGCGGCCCCCCACTGGTGGAACCAACTCCCAGACGATGTTAGAACCTTGCGGGACCTTGCCCAATTCTGCAAGGCTTGCAAAACAACATTATTTCAAATGGCCTTCAACAAAAGTACATAGATGCCCAAAATCATGGCATGGAATTTAGCACCAAAACTGTTGGTTTAAAATTGCATAATTTTAAATTGTAAATTGTTTTAATTAACTGATATTATTGTAATTGTTTTTATTGTTTTATTGTTATTTAATGTTGTTAGCCGCCCTGAGCCTGCTCTGGCGGGGAGGGCGGGATATAAATATGAAAAATAAATAATAAATTAATAATTATGTCTAAAGCCATCTAATGAGTTCACAGTCAAGGTAAGACTGGATAGGAGGGCTCCTCTCTTACCCACTGCATTGCACCATCTAACATACTCTTTAACATACTCTGAGCATGCTTACTTTGAAGCAGATTTCCATCTGTTTCAGGCATCATTCTCACATGTTTATAGTGACATGGGAGCTGCTATTGTGCAGCATGATCCCAAAGATACTCTCTGTGTGTGTGCATACATGCACATGTGTGTGCTTATGCAAGTATTGGAATAGTAGAGGCAGGGCCAATCATATTGTAGGTTTTTCCCTTCCAATCACATCCACCTTTCTGCTCAGGTGAAGGTTAAACGGGAAAGAGTGTTTCATTGGCACTGGCCTCCACACAAATGCCACAGCAGTCTTGAATTGCAGTATGGGAAGGGGATTCTCCCCCACTTTGGGGGAGGTGTGTGTGTGTGAATTGCCTCAATTCAACTCACTTTACAGTGTACCTAAGCTTTTTGTGGTGTCTTTGACAAAGAAGTACCCATGACAGATGTGACTATTGGTTGTCAATAATGTGGTGGTGTCTTTTTTACAAGTTTAGTTGGTGTCTTTTGTATTATTAACGAGTAGAAGTAACTGTGTGTCTTCTTTCTCCCCTCCTCCCCCAATTGTCTTGAATATCAGCTCTCTTGGGAGGCATGTAGGAAGGGAGCCATCCAAGAATGAGCACTGTTACCCGGCTTTTGAACTCCCTGGGTTTCAGCCAAAACAGAATGCATGCTTCTTCCAATGTTACTATGAGCATACCAGGTTCCTAAAAAAAACAAACCCACAGAAGTCTGTTTCTGTAAGTTTGCCATATCTCTCTCCAAATCTATGACAGACCAGACAGAAGCTAAAGGAGACCAGCTATATATTAGAATACAAAAACAGCAGCATCCCAATCACTGCATCTCTTGATTGGGAGAGAAGCAAGAGCTCTAATGGTCAGTGGAACGTTGTGAACAGTATGGGCAGCCTGCCTCTTTTTACTTGGTGTTTGGTAACTGGGGCCAATAGTAAAAACATACCGTTTTTAAAGGTATTTGTTGAGAGCTCCACAGTTCTGTTGGTGGTGAAAAGTTCAGGGACCCTGCAGCAGGGTTTAATTAACTTAAATGAGTTTGGCATAGGTCTCTTCAGGGCTCTTTTTGCAGAAAAAGCCCAGCAGGAACTCATTTGCATATTAGACCACACATCCCTGACACATCATTGTTTCACACAGGGCTTTTTTGTTTTAAAAAAGCCCAGCAGTAACTCATTTGCATATTAGGCCACACCCCCTGGTGCCAAGTCAGCCGGACTGCATTCCTGTGTATTCCTGCTCAAAAAAAGCCCTGGGTCTCTTTCATACAGGCTCTTTAACCCACTTTAGCTTGTGTAGGCAAACAAATGTTTTTATGGATAAATGCATTTCTCCCATAGCTATTGAAGCCTTAATGTTTCAAATCCTGTTTTGGTTCAGGGTTTTTTGTTTGTTTATTTGTTTTGCTGAGCTGTTCCATGTAGTTGTGGGGTGCAGTCACACGTCACATTAAAAGCGGGCATGTAGTGCTCAAATTTGAACTGCTGAAAATTGATTCGATGCAGAGCTGATCAGACGAGCACCCAAGAATGCGACTCATCCTGTTGTTGAGTGATCAGACATCCAATACTATCACGCTCTTTTCTTTGAGCATGCATGATCAGATGGTGATTCCTGGGAGGGGGGGTTCATTGAACATGCGCCCAACTGTTTGGAGGTGGGAAATCAAACGTTGCTTCAGAGGCGGGGGGAAGTTTCCAGAATTAACGTTGTCAGTTCAAACCAGGGGACTGCCAGGAACTACTTTCCTGGAAATTGGCAGTGACAATGATATCTGGAAATCCTCCACATTGAAAAAAAAGATTTTGTTTTAGACTTCTGGGTTATGTCGTCTTGCTAGCAGGTGGATTTGTGAGCTCCCCTGCTTGCGACTCCCCCTGATCGGGCAGGGGGAGGGGTGTCATGGATCTGACACCCCGAAAGAGACCCTGGGAGGGTCTCTTAGGCATGGACCTTTCACAATGGAGCGGGGGCACAATGGCTGTTGCTCCTGCTCCTTCTGTGTGCTTTGAAACTCTTCCAGTTGTGACCGCTAATACAGCAACAAGAGACGAACGCTCAACTGCTTGTCTTTCTTTTCTCTAACAAGCCTTTGATCTATCAACCCTCTATCTATTGCTGAGCAGTCGGGTTAAAACGGATAAAAGGAAGTACTTTTGGCTAATCACCAAAGGGTGATTAGCATGTGGAATTCACTGCCACAGGAGGTGGTGGTGGCTACAAGCATAGCCAGCTTCAAGAGGGAGTTAGATAAAAATAATATATAATTTTTTTGACCACTGTGTGACACAGAGTGTTGGACTGGATGGGCCATTGGCCTGATCCAACATGGCTTCTCTTATGTTCTTATCTCAAGCATGATAACTCTGCAATGCAAGTACGTTTGCTTTCAATTGCCAAACGCTAATGGGTCTTTCTTATATCCTAATGACTTAGTAGTTCAAAAGAAGGGAAAGAGATCGATGTCTCGAATTTCCCTGTGAATGAGGCCGTGGAAAGTCAAAGAACATCTTTAAACACTAGAAACAATTTGAATTAATCAGAATATTTGACCCAGATCATAATTGGATATTTCCTAAAGAGACTATTATTTGGCTGCAATATGGTCTGAACAAAATGAGATACCTGTTAGAGTGATTTTTCCTTGCTGTCTGATCTGAAATTCATACGTTAACATCTAAAATCTAAAACTTCAGCTGGAGGAGACTGAGAAGGATGGTAGAATTACTTGCAGGTAGAACGAATTGGATATTTTATTTGGAGGTAGATTAAAATTGATGTACATTTCCTTTGCCCCCCCCCCCGCCTTTCCCATTCTGTATATGCCCTCCCCCTCTCCTCTTTTGTTTTTCTTTTTTGTATCTGTGCTTATGCTTTTCCTTTTGTACTTAAAACCAATAAAAATTATATAACCCCCCCCCCAAAAAATGTTTTTTTTTCCTGTTCTGAATAGTGGGATAACGTTCCAACCCCCCCTCCGATCCTGTGTTGATCGAAGAAGCAAAAGCATCACCTCAGATTCCTGGATGATCTGACAATGCGCATGTCTGCTGGGGCTTTTTTTTTAAAAAAAAAGGTGGGAGGGGTGGTAAACATTCCAAGGGGCAGTATCGCACATGAGCTGTCCAAACAGGAAAAAAACGATCGTGTGCCGCTTCTGTGAAAAAGGGCTGGACTTTCTGCGCTATCAAATTAATGCAGCATTGATCTGGAGCAAGCCGGGATGACCCCAGATGACACTCGATTGCCAGATGTGGATCTCTGGACAAACATATTTAATCCGTCAGCAAGACGGAGCTGTGTCACCACTAATGGTACGTCTGAACGCACCCATGGTAAACCTTTTTTAAAAAACTGTTTGCCTTCAAAAGCCAAAGTGGGTTTTAAAAGCCCTTAAGAAAGGATCTTAATGTCTTTGTTGTATCGTTTTCTTACATGCACTCAAGAAGAGCCGTCTGGGAGAAGACAGTCTTCTAAAGTAGATGGCAAAAGCTGCCATATCTAGAAACAGAACTTTGGCCTACCAGCTCAGTTATGTCTACTTTGATAGGACCTCCAAGGTCTCAGGGCAGAAGTCTGGTGATCTGAGATTCTTAACTAGCCAGGAACTGAACTTGTGAATTTGTATGCAAGGCATGTACGGCCGCACAATTTTCTAATGCACAATTGCAGATCTTGTATCAGATGACCAGAGTGCTTTGCCTTCAATCAAACACAGGTCTCTCCCACTCTCTACTTCTGTTTATCTTTAAATTCAGAGTTCAAAAACTCCTTCGGGCTGCTCTGATATTATTTTATTCCAAAAATCTTCAAAGAGAATATGTTTCTTTTGTTGAACTGATAAGCCATCAGGCAACTCTTGAAAGGAAAACTATGGTGATGGGTAAATTCATGCTAATGAGGACAACAAAACTCCTCACATCTGATGTAGTGAACTCTGATTCATGAAAACTTGTGCCATAGTAAATTTATTAGACTTTTTGGCTGTATCAGTCTGACCTCTCTGAAACACAGGAATAGTATGTTTCTTTCCTAGATTTGAATTTACCAACTTTAGATAAGATTTTCTGGGCAGGGGAAAAGGACATGGTCAGGAGAACTAGGGAGAACATGGTGAGCTTAGAATCTTTATTATTCACCCATCCATTATAATTGTTTAAAGTGGTTCACAAGATTAAAGTCCAATAACACAAAGTTAAAACCATGAGCAATGATCAAAGCAGCAGCATAACAATATTTTTGAAGCAGTATAAAAGCAGGAATAAATGGAACACTGAAAAGGCATAAGATTGTAAAAGCAATAGAAGGAAACCCTGAAAACATCACCATATAACTTAAATACATGGACAAACAGAGAATGGCATGAATGCTACCACTCCACTGAGCCAAGTCTGAAACCTTCCTGCAAGTTAAGTGGCTCTTCCTCCAGCAGAAAAGCCATTTAAGTTGGAGGAAGTTTTCTTAGGCTGGAGGAAGTTCCTCCAGCCTAAGGTTAGAAACATGCCCAGGGCCTTTCTGGTAGAAACAGCCCAGCAGGACCTCATTTACATATTAGGCCACACCCCCTGATGTCACCATTGTTTCACATAGCGCTTTTTGTAGGAAAAGCCCAGCAGGAATTTATTTGCATATTATGCCACACACGCTGACACCAAGCCAGCTGGAACTGTGTTCCTGTGTGTTTCTGTTCAAAATAGCCCTGAGCATGCCAATGTTCATTTGATATCTAAATTTGACAAGCTAGGCTCCAAACAAACCTCTATGGGCAACCCATTTTATAAATGACACACTTCAATGGAGAAAGTCCAAATCATGAACTTTACAAACTCCAAATGCTGGGCAGCCCTATACATTGTATTCTAACTTTTTGAGTTGTTAGGTGATTGTTTGGGCCAGGAAATCCTTTTAGGGGGAAGGCTTGTAGCTCTAGCTAGAGTTCAACAGGGCAGCCCACTGCCTGATGATGGAGGGTATCCAAATGACATCCATGCTCAGTAGAGGACTCTCTTTCTGTTCTACTGAATCCACTTCACCCATGACCACCTTGACTGGTCACTTGTGTTCTTGCTGGGAGAAAACATTTCTAGAGATTTTGTCCTGTTGGCTGGCAAACAAAGCTCAAGGATAAGTGGGAGGCAGAATCGCTTGCTCCACAGCAGAGAGAGTTGCTTTGATGTGGGGAGGGAAGTAGAAAAGCAGCCTCTTATCACAATGTATGTGAGGAGTGTGATGGTGCCTCATCCCAGCTCCCTGCAACTATATTGCTGAATTCCAGCAGCCAGCTCCACGGTAGGCAACACAGGCAGCAGGTGGCACTGATTCCACAGCCCATGGAAAATAAGCTGTACTGCCAGCATTAATTTCCACCTGTGGGATGGAGTAGAATCCACCTTGATCAAGCAGTCTCACTCTATGGGTGTGCATATGCACACATGCATGCACCTGCATGCACACACTGGAGCAGTCAGCTGTAGTTTCCCTCATAAAAATCAGGAGCTGGGGGTGAAGGTGTCAGATCCCTAGCACGTAAAAGATACAGAACCACTAGACCTTTAGGTGCAAAATCAAAAGAAAGGGAGAATGAGGAGATGCTTAATTAATCTGAGCATAATGAAGGGTGGGGTGAGGAGATTTTTAGACACATGAATGTTGTTAGCTGCCCTGAGTCCACTTGCAGAGAGGGCGGGATAGAAATTTAAAGTAATAAATAAAGTAATAAAGTAATAAATGGAATTGCAAATGCTTGCAAGTTGTGGGACATTCATTTGAACAAAACTCTGTATAATATAGTGGGTTCAATGCACAGAAGACACGCAGTTGCAGTGATCATAGCTCTCTTCATTCGATTACAGCATGAACTAGAAGACTGCTTTACTGGGCCAATGGGGCCAACTATATACAGTCCTGGGTTCCCGCGCTGGAACGCCATTGGATCGTTTGAACCAGCAGGGGGCTTCTGATTGTGCCAGGACAGCAGGAATTTGGATCCTACTGCCCATTGTTCTAGACTCCTCAAGCTCAGTCCTCAAGACTCCAATGACCCAGAAGGGAACACTTGTGAGGAACATACATATGAGTCCACATACACAACACTCTCACACCCTTTCTGGCCAAGCTTTCCCCATTGAAACCCTCCTTTTAACAATCCTTTTTTCATGTCCATGAGAAACTTGAGAGATTTCCTGTCTGATGGGGCTGTAAATTAAACAATTGTAAATGGATGATTGTATCACCACCTCTCCTCTGGAGATCTGCCTGCACTTTGAAAGGCAATTGGTGATGCACTTTGAGGGGTAGTTTCCCATTCCCACTTCTGGAGAGGTCAACCAACTGCAAGGAATGCATTTGGGAAGAAGAAGCTAGGTAAAGATTCACACCTTCTTGAAAAGTTGTATGTTTTCAGTGATTTTGTGAAAGTACAGAAGAAATGTGCGATTTGACACTGTGGCCACAGAATTCTGCATCCCAGGTTTCAGCTTAGTTTTTAAAAAGTAAGTTTCTAGGCCCTGTGGCTGTGAAGGTAGGCATAAGATTCTGCAAGAACACTGGCTGTATGAGGTTTACAGCAATATCCTTCTAGTCCCCCAAAATTCATACCAGCTTCTTCTGCCAGCTGCCTTCCTGACCTTGCCTGCTTTCAACCAAATTCAAACCATCAGCTTGCATAGACCTGTTCTTCCTTTGTGGAAGAGGTTCCTCCTGACTCAAGTATTCTTAGCATTCAACCTTCATTGAAATAGACATAGGAAAAGAGACAGACAAGCAAACAGTTAAGGAGCTTGCAAGTCTAGACGAATGGCTTAGGTAGACCAGGATTTATTAGCAGAGTGACATTCTAATCAAACTGAGTTGTAAAATGGAGTTCTAGATGATCCAATATTTATATCCAGGCAGAGAGCCATTACTCCCCTGCTGTTACAGCTTTGCTGTCGGCAGCATAAGTCAGAAAGAAGTAACGTCATTGGCATGTCATCTTTTTTTACTTTCACAATTAAACCTGCTGCTTTCTTAGGGGAACAGAGCTCATTAAAAGAACCACCTCTCCAAGAGGCTAAAGAGTTTATGTGTGTAACTTTTGATTAACTGAAAAAAAATTTTTTTTGCATATTTTTCATGACAGCAGCTGAAGGACTGCAGCTCTGAAACATACTCAGAGCTGCCTTCCTGTAACAGCCAATTTTACTAAATCACTGGTTCCATTTTGCTGAAACTCATGACCTGCAGTTTTGTTGAGACGTTTCAGTCACACCTTCTTTGGAATTTAATTAATATTGCAAAACAATAGCCAGCTGTTCTGGAACCTGTCCCCCCACCCCCTTGGCAAGACTGGAAGGCAGTCTGAATCACATTCTTTGTGCAGCTCTTCTTGCTGCTGCAAATGCAGAGGAGCATCCACAGAGAATTTTTCACTGTACTTTCCTTGCTGGTGCTGTCGTTTCCCTCCCTGCCACTGGAGGGCTTGATTCAGGTTTAAAAAAAAAAACCAGCAACAGCTGGATCACTTTAGCATTCTAACGATTTGTTGCAATAATATATTGTTTCCCTACTTTTAACAAACGTAGGCCTCCAGTCCTTTGGTGTAGTGGTTAAATGTGCGGACTCTTATCTGGGAGAACCAGGTTTGATACCCCACTCCTCCACCTGCACCTGCTGGAATGGCCTTGGGTTAGCCATAGCTATCACAGGAGATGTCCTTGAAAGTGCAATTGTTGTGAGAGCCCTCTCAGCCCCACCCACCTCACAGGGTGTCTGTTGTGGGGGGAGAAGATATAGGAGATTGTGAGCCACTCTGAGTCTCTGATTCAGAGAAGGTTGGGGTATAAATCTGAGGTCTTCTTTTGTTTTGGAGTTATAAGGGTCAAGGTACTGGCTGCACATTTTTCTGTATAATTCCTCAATGAAAAGGACTTTTATTTTATATTTAAGTTGGGAAACAGCACATTGTTGTGATATATTGCTACTATATTGCCATTGATATATTGCCATTATCAGGGGTTTTTTAAATCTCCCCCAGAAACTTTCCAGGGAGGTAGCCATAAGAAGTACAGTACAAAAAATGGCATTAATGTAAGCAAGGCCTTCAAAAATGTGCATCTTCCCACAGATGGTGTTCAAAGGTACTTTGACTGCAGTCTTTCAAAAAATGGCTTGCCAAGTGACACCTTTGTTTGTTTGTTTGTTTGTTTGTTTATGTATTTATCTATCTATCTATCTATCTATCTATCTATCTATCTATCTATCTATCTATCTATCTATCTATCTATCTATCTATCTATCTATCTATCTATCTATCTGGGATTTATATCCCGCCCTTCCCACCGAGTGGCTCAGGGTGGCTTACAACATATATAAAACTAACATAAAAATATAAAATTACACTTTAAAATTAACATTTCATAATATATAAGTAAAATCAAACATTTGTTATAAATGTACATCATTAAAACAGACAGCGGTCGTGGAGCTACACTCTATTCAGATTCAGATACAAATTCAGTATACAGTATACAGTATTCAGTAGTCGGTATACAGGGCCGTTAGTTGTGGGCCAGCCGGAAGAGGACTGTCTTACAGGCCCTGCGGAATTGGGTGAGATCCCGCAGGGCCCTTACCTCCTCCGGCAGCTGGTTCCACCAAAATGGAGCCATTACAGAGAAGGCCCGGTCCCTTGTGATCTTCAAGCGGGCTTCCTTTGGCCCGGGGACAACCAAAAGATTTTGAGATCCCGATCTCAGTGCTCTCTGGGGAACATGCGGGGAGAGACGGTCCCTCAGGTAGGCAGGTCCTAGACCATATAGGGCTTTAAAGGTAATAACCAGCACCTTGTACCGAACTCGGTAGGATATTGGCAGCCAGTGCAGAGCCCGAAGTCCCGGCTGAATGTGCTCCCACCTTGGGAGCCCCAATAACAACCGGGCGGCGGCATTCTGCACCAGCTGCAATTTCCGGGTTCGACACAGGGGCAGCCCCATGTAGAGGGCATTGCAGTAGTCCAGCCTCGAGGTGACCGTAGCATGGATCACCGTTGCTAGATCGTCGCGTTTCAGGAAGGGAGCCAGCTGTCTAGCCCGCCTAAGATGGAAGAATGCGGACTTGGCAGTGGCTGCTATATGGGCCTCCATAGTTAAGGAAGGCTCCAGAAGTACCCCCAGGCTCCTGACCCTGTGCGCCGCCATCAGCGGCGCACCGTCAAAAACCGGAAGGGGTATTTCCCCCCCCCGGGCCATGACGGCCCAAGCAAAGGACCTCTGTCTTCGCTGGGTTTAGCCTCAGCCCGCTCTGTTTGAGCCACCCAGCCACAGCCTGTAACGCCCGGTCCAGATTTTGTGGGGCGGAGACCGGCCGGCCGTCCATAAGCAGATAAAGCTGGGTGTCATCAGCATACTGGTGACAACCCAGCCCGTACCTTCGGGCAATCTGGGCGAGGGGACACATATAGATGTTAAATAACATCGGGGAAAGAATCGCACCCTGAGGCACCCCGCAATCAAGCGAGTGCCTCCGGGACAGCTCATCCCCAATCCGACCCTCTGTCCCCGACCTTCAAGGAAAGAGGAAAGCCATTGCAAGGCCAACCCCTGAATCCCCGCGTCGGCGAGGCGGCGGGCAAGTAACTGATGGTCGACCGTATCGAACGCTGCCGATAGGTCCAACAACATCAGTACCGCCGAGCCGCCCCGATCCAGATGCCGTTGTTAGCCAAGATAAAAGAATATGGAGAGATAGCAGGATTATGTATAAACAAAGAGAAGTCAAAATTTCTATGTAAAAATATGCAACCAAACAGACAGAAAGAATTGCAGACTTTGACGGGATTTGAAGTTACTTCTAAAGTTAAATATCTTGGCCTAGAAATAACTATGAAAAATATTGACTTGTTCAAAAATAATTACGAAAAGCTATGGTGCAAGATGGACAAAGATTTGATGAAATGGAATAGACTTAACTTGTCCTTGCTGGACAGGATTGCCGCAATTAAGATGAATATTTTGCCAAGAATAATGTATTTGTTCCAAACTATCCCCATTGTGAAAGATAGCAAACAATTCAATAAATGGCAAAGGAAGATCTCTGATTTTGTATGGGCTGGGAAGAAACCAAGGATTAAGATGAAGATTTTAACAGATGCTAAGAGAGAGGAGGTTTTCAGCTTCCGGACTTTAGACTTTATCGTGATGCAGTTTGCTTGACATGGATTAAAGATTGGATAATGCTGTTAGATAAAAAAACTTCTACGGTTAGACGCTCATGGGAATAAATTCGGCTGGCACACTTATTTGTATTATGGGAAAAATAAGATGGATGGTCTTTTTTTTCACCACTATATTGGAAATAGCTTATTAAACACTTGGATAAAATATAAGAAATATGGCAATGAGAGAAAGCTGCTTTGGATACTGCCAGCAGAAGTAATAAAAATAACAGCTGAATCTGATGAAGAAAGAGTGATGTCATATAATCAACTGCTCAAGATTCAAGGTGATAAAGTTGAATTAAAATCTGCAGATGAGTTAAACAACAAGTATGATTGGTTTCAAATGCAACAAATAAAAAGCTTGATGGAAAATGATATTAAATCTGATGGAATTAGATGTGAGCAAACAGAATTGGAAAGGGTTCTGCTTGGAGATAATGAAAAATTAATATCGAAAGTTGTTAGCACCAGGCACTTTAAGGTAAAAACTGCTGATGCAACATTATGTAACTCCAACATACTAGCTAATGAGAGGCATGTGAAGCTAGTTAAGTGGGGTGGAACATGATAGGCCAGCTCTACCATAAGAACCAGCAACCTAGTCCTTAGACTTTGCCTTGGGTGGATGAGGAGGAAGGAGTGTTGGAGACGTGGAGAGCTATTTGATAACAGAGACCGTTACTCTGTCCGTTTGGCTGATGATGGCAATGACCCTGGTATGTGTAGACTAAGCTTTGGATTTGTGACTTTGTACTTCTGACCTGGATGGACTGACTAACTGTGCATTGACTGCTTTGGACTGCCTTTAACCACTCTTATGCTGTAACCCCAATACAACTGTTTTCAACCGGCTTACTGAAGTTGTGTCTTTGTAGACTTTTTACTCGAGGCTGCTCTTATCAGCACACTCATACTGCGGGACTTCCACGCACTACTGACATCGGTTATGGGCCCAGCGTGGTCTGCAGGAGAGTAAGCACTGTCTGCAGCAGCACTCGCCAGAAGTTCTACTCGTGAGTAAGCGCACAGTTTGGGGCGTGGCACTCTGTTTGTGTTAACAGGCAACTATGGAGTCCAGTGTGCATATCTCTGGCTTCTTGATAAAGAGGCTTAATGGAGATAATTTCGCAACATGGTCAGAGAAGGTCACTTTACTGTTGAAGTTCCAGGGGCTGTGGGAGTACGTGGCACACCCCCCGGACATAGCTACACTACATGCCGTGGATGATGCTGAGGTGATTGCAAAGCATAAGAGCAATGACGAGAAGGCGTTTGCATTGCTAGGCTTGACCTTGGAGGATTCACAGCTCATTCATATTAAAGGGGCCGACACAGCCAAGTCGTGCTGGGATGCACTGAAGGCGATATATGAGAGAGAAAGTGTTGGGTCACACATTTTCTTAATGAAAAAGCTCTTATCCACACGTCTGGAGGCAGGTGGAGACATGATGACTCATCTGGAGCACATGACTCGTATGTTACACCAGCTGCAGGACAAGAAGGTAATTTTTACTCCCCTGCAGCAAGCCTACATAATTCTATGTTCTCTGGACAGTACATATGACCAATTTGTGGCTAATCTTGACATTATTCCACAAGCTGATATTAACGTGTCCAGTATCACCCAACGCCTGTTGAATGAGGCTATGAGACGGAAGGACGCAGCTCACTTTCATTCAACAATGAATATTCCTGCCCGGGAGGTCCTTAAAGGGGCAGAGTGCAAGGCAGTAGTAGCTAAAACAAAAGCTGTGCGTAAGTGCTACTTATGTGGAAGCACACAACACCTGCAACGCCAGTGTTCTTTGTACAAGAAGAAACATTCTCCAGCAGTTACCAAAGGAGGTGGGTGCAATGTAATCATTAATAATTCCTCCAGCAGCAGCCAGCAATTCATGATTGACAGTGGTGCTACGGAGCACATTGCCAAGGACAGGAGGCTCTTTGAGACTTTTACTCCTACGCAAGGTCAGAGCGTGAAGCTTGCAAATGGGCTGACTGCCAATGTAGCTGGGAATGGGCTTGTCAACATCCCGAGCCTGGGGAGGAAATTCCTAATGCTCAATGTTCCAAGTCTGAATTATAATTTGTTATCAGTGTCTGCTTTAACTGAACAACAATATAAAGTTTGTTTTACAGCTACTAACTGCAATATATGTACAGGTGAAGTTACTGCAAAGGCTAAAAGGAAAGGCGACCTCTATTTCCTGGAAAAGGAGCAAATAGTACAACATGTGAGTACTAATGAACCCCTGCATGATAACTGCATTCATCTTTGGCACCGCAGGCTGGGGCACCTTAATTTCCAGGCAGTAAAGAAGACGCTTCAAGCAGCTGGAATTAAGACCAAGCCATGTGGGTGTTATATTGAATGTGAGGTGTGCAAGGCTGTTAAATCCAAAACGACAGCTACCATATCTCCAAGCAAGTTTCAGTCCGATGACATACTCGACCTGGTGTTCCTCGACCTGATAGGTCCCTTCCCAACAAAGAGTCTGGGCGGAGCAAAATTTGCATTATGTATCGAAGACCACTTTTCAAGGTATGGATTCTGCTACCTACTTAGGTCTAAGTCAGAAACATTCCAAGCATTTCATAATTGGCTTCGGTTTGTGCACCGCAAGACAGGGAAATACCCTAAGACTATTCTGAGTGACAACGGTATCGAATTCTGTAATGAGCGGATGATTGCTCTGTGCAGGAGGTACGGCATTGAAAGGAAATGCACAGCTCCTTACCGCCCCCAGCATAACGCTTTCTGCGAACGCAGAAATCAGACCCTGACCAATATGTGTATGTGCATGTTACAGGACAGTAATTTACCTATGAGTTACTGGGGCGAAGGCATGATGTGTGCGTCGCATGTATTAAACTTGTCTTGGTCGTCAGCTACAGGTATGAGTCCTGCAGAGGCGTGGTACGGCAAGAAACCTTCCTTAGAGCATGTCAGGATATTTGGGATTCCAGCGTACGTCCATATCCCTAAGGAGCTCAGGCAGAAAGGAAAAAATAAGGCTGTAAGATTGCTGTTTGTTGGCTATACTAACAACCATCGAGCTTTCAGGTTTTGCCGTGATGGGGAGAAGAAAATAACGACTAGCGCATCGGCTAGCTTTCTTGAAAAAACTGTTGGCTGGCAACGAACGTCCTCAACTCTAATCATTCCGGCAGGAGTGAAACAAGAGCCGCTACCCGTTTCTAGGAGGGGGAGGAGGAGCCCGTCGCCCAGCAACGGAGACATCAAGGATGAACCGTTAACTCCTACATCGCCAGGAGCCGGTGTTTCTCTGCAACCTGAGATGGCAACACAACAGACTGTGTCTGATGAAGCTGAAGAACCAATTCTTCGGCGGTCCACTCGAGAAATGAGGCCACCTGACCGCTACAGTCCAGGACAGACATGCGCAGTGATTGCTGAGCCTTCGAGTTATGAAAGCTTACAGCACCTATCAACAGACGAGCAGGCTGGATGGCGCGCTGCAATGAAGTCTGAACTAGAATCCCTGCAAAACCAGCACGTCTATGAGGAAACGACTCTACCTATCGGTCAGAGACTCATAGGGTGTAAATGGGTGTTTAAGCTGAAGGCTGGCACAGATGGTACTACTCAGTACAAGGCCAGACTTGTAGCCCAAGGGTTTTTACAGGGGGGGCAAGACTATGACGAAACCTTTGCGCCCACACTAAAGGCTACATCACTGTATTGTGCTCTCACAATTGCTGCCAAACAGAAATGTTTAGTTAGGCATCTTGATGTGAAAACAGCATACTTACATGCACCACTGAGGCACAGTATATATATGAGAAAACCACCTGGTGTCTCAGATGATGGTGATAATGCTAACACTTGTTGGTTGCTTAAGAAATCCCTGTATGGATTAAAGCAATCCGGGTTCGAATGGAACCAACATTTGGTGGATAACCTTAAAATGATGGGTTATAAACAAGGAGTTGCAGATCCCTGTGTGTTCATGAAGGGAACAGGGGAGCAACGTTCCATCATCTTAATATTTGTTGATGATCTGGCACTGATATGCAAAACTGCCAAAATAATGAGTGATACAATAGATGCTCTGAAAGCAAAATTTACTGTAAGAGATCTAGGAGAGATCAGGCAATATGTTGGATTAGAAATTGCTAAAGTACATGATGGGTACAGGGTATCACAGAGGGCAAAGATATCCCAATTACTAAAACAGTTCAAGATGGAACAGTGTAAAGGGGTACAAAATCCTATGCTACCATGTAATGAATCTGAATGTGAACAGAGCCCACTGTTTGACCAAGGAATATATCAATCCCTGATTGGAAGTCTGTCATATCTCGCAAATTGGTCCAGACCGGATATAGCCATGGCCACTAATGTTTTGGCTAGAGCTGTTAAAGATCCTAGGCAAATGCATTGGCTAGCAGCCAAACACATATTAAGATATTTAAAGCAAACCATAGACTTGAGTTTATTCTTAACACCTACTGGTGATCTTGATATGTACGCCTATGCGGATGCTAGTTTCGCTAATGATCCTAAAACTAGACAGTCCACAACTGGAATGGCTATCTTTCTGGGTGGCGCCCTAATTGGGTGGAGATCACTGAAACAAAAACACGTGTCTCTGTCCACCTGCGAGGCAGAATACGCAGCATTAAGCGCAGTGTGTACAGAAATCATTTGGTTCAAACAACTGTTGTTGGATTTTGGCATATGTCACATGAATCCCATTGTTGTAAGGGAAGACAATCAGGCAGCTATCCAGTTAGCAACCTCTCATGGAGTTAAGAATCGGTCTAAACATACAGATGTACGCTTTCATAATGTGAAGCAATGTTTAGAGGACAAACTGATAGCACTGGAGTACTGTGAAACGAATGCCAATATCGCAGACTTGTTTACCAAGCTTCAAACCCATGTAAAGCACAAAGAAAGTTGTATAGCTTTAGGTCTTAGAAAATGAGACAGTAATGTCATGCTGTATGAATGAATGAATGTTAAAGACAAATGAAAAAATGTTTTATGATGAAAATGTATAGTACATGTCGTTACATAAGGGGAGGGTGTTAGCACCAGGCACTTTAAGGTAAAAACTGCTGATGCAACATTATGTAACTCCAACATACTAGCTAATGAGAGGCATGTGAAGCTAGTTAAGTGGGGTGGAACATGATAGGCCAGCTCTACCATAAGAACCAGCAACCTAGTCCTTAGACTTTGCCTTGGGTGGATGAGGAGGAAGGAGTGTTGGAGACGTGGAGAGCTATTTGATAACAGAGACCGTTACTCTGTCCGTTTGGCTGATGATGGCAATGACCCTGGTATGTGTAGACTAAGCTTTGGATTTGTGACTTTGTACTTCTGACCTGGATGGACTGACTAACTGTGCATTGACTGCTTTGGACTGCCTTTAACCACTCTTATGCTGTAACCCCAATACAACTGTTTTCAACCGGCTTACTGAAGTTGTGTCTTTGTAGACTTTTTACTCGAGGCTGCTCTTATCAGCACACTCATACTGCGGGACTTCCACGCACTACTGACAAAAGTATATAAATTACTATTGAAATGGTCTACAGAAGAAGAAGTAGTAAAATCTCAAATGGTTAAATGGGCAATTAATGTGAATAGAGAAATACAAATGGATACATGGGAATACCTTTGGAAGAACTCGATGAAGATATCAAATGTCAGAATATTAAAGAGAATTGTTTTAAGATGATGTATAGATGGCATATGACTCCGAAAAAACTGGCAAAGATGAGTAAAAAGATGTCGGATAGATGTTGGAAATGTAAAAACCATGAGGGTTCTTTTTTCATATGTGGTGGACTTGTGAAAAAGTGAAAAAGTTTTGGCAGATGATGCAACAAGAAATCTCTAAAATTTTGGGATATGACTTTAAGAAAGTTGCAGAGACTTTTCTGCTAGGACTACAAATAGAAAAATTTCCAAAAGAAGACAGGACTTTAATTTGGTATTTGTTCTCAGCTGCTAGGACATTGCATGCGCAGTTGTGGAAGCAAGAAAAAATACCAGAGAAATGGGACTAGATTGTGAAAGTTTTATCGTGGAGTGAGATGGACAAGCTAACAAGAACTTTAAGAGACTATGATTTGGATCTGTTTAAAAAGGAGTGGAAGAAATTTAGAGAATACATAGAGCAAGAGTGGAATGTAAAAAGACATTGGACAATTTTTTAATATGAATGGGAGAAAAAAAAAGACATTGACTTTTGATTGGTTAGGGGTGCCTTTATAATTGAACTTAAGTATATAACTTTGGCGGAAGTCTAGTAATGGGGGGGGGGTTTGAAAATATCATATGAGTTAGAGATAGCAAGGATATAATTAAATATTGTAACCATATGTTATTAATAAAATTGTTTAAAACCGAAAAAATGGCTTGCCAAGCCAGGTTTGGTAAAGATCACAGCAAAGTGGAGGAATACACTGAAGTTAGATGAATTAAGGACAATGTGTGTGGATGCTACCTAAACCAGCTTTGCAGCAAGGAAGCCTCAGAACAGCAAAATGTCCCTATGGAAACAGCCGAAAACTTGCCAAGTCTAGGGAGGTTTTGCATAATCATAAGGACAGCTTAGTTCAAATAACACGTTAATTTATTTTCACTGCAGATTAATCTAAAATTTCTGCTGAGCTTTTGTGGACTTTCAGTTTTCACTGTTCCATTGAAGTATATGCTCTTTAATATGCATCTTTCATTAAAATGGAGCTCACATAAAATCTCAAAGGACTGCTAATGCATTATATCCCTTTTTTAGATAATTAAAGTTCTAAAATACAAGCACTTTTCTGAGGGCTGAAAGCACTTCACAGGCATCATCTCAGTAATCCATACAATAGCTCTGTATGGTAGACTATTGCTGTTATCTTCATATAGCATGGATAGGAGCTGAGAAAAAGCATATATCGCTTAATAATAATTGTATAGTATGGACTCAATTAAACACTATAGGACGCCATCTTGGACTTTGGTTTCAATTTGTATCATATTGTACTGCATTTTAAATGTTTTGTATGTTCTGTTTTTATGTCATCATGCCCCTGTACATCTCCCAGAGTCTGACACGAGCTGGGATGGGGAGATCTACAAATTGAATAAATAAATCGCACTCAGAGTTTCAGTAGTTGTTCCAAACTTTTGTTCGGAGTTTCATCCTCCACATTGTCCATAAATCACTTGGTTGCCAGTTGTATTGATCATTGTCCAGACTGGACGAAGTCCTTTAAACTGGATGTAAAACCTAAGCCAGTATTTCTATAAAAGTGTTAGAGGAAAAACTATTTTCTTCCTTTGTCTCAGGCTACCCTAGAGTGAATCTGGGGCACAACTGGAAAGCTGGCCCATTCCTACAGGCCTGGTGGGTCTAAGTCACCCACATCCTCTGATGAGGGTTGCCAACTGCAGCTAGCACCTGGGCAGGGACAATCTCATTGGTGTTGTGCTGTCGTGTGATGTCACTTCCAGTTTTGTGCCAAAAGTGACACCTTACACCAGCACAATGCTCAAGAGTCCCTTCCGCTCAGTTTTCCCTTACCATCCTGTGAAGTGGCAGCTGGGAATGGGGAGCAGCAATGCTTAGAAGAAACCATACCCCAGTTCTGACTACACATGGTCACACTACTTATTATAAAACTTCCTCCTCTCTTCTTCCAAGGAGCTCAGCATAGGGTACACAGATACCGTACCTGGCTATCCCTGTTAGCATGAGAGGCAGTAACTAGCCCAAGGATCCTTTCCGAGCTCTATGACTGAGTGAGGATTTGAACATGCTTCTCCCCTGTCCAACCTTGGCCCTCACTCTGCCACATTACACTGAGTTTCATCTCTCACGTAATATTTTGGCAAAACGTTTGTTTATAAGTGAGTGCAACTGAGGCTGGGAAAAGATAGCTATTATGTAGTACAAGTTGGTTCTCTTGCAGTAGCAGAGCTTTGGAAATTACATCTCGCTTCTGCAGCTTGTTTGATAAATTATGTATGCACAAAACTTTGTTAGTTTTCTCCAGATCTTTAGCTAGGGAAATGTGCTTTCTATGCATTATAGATTTGTCAACTATAGAAGCAGGGAGGCAGATATCAAAAGTGTTCTGCCGGGAGGGGCAGGACAGGAGAGAACAGCAAAAATGCATTCTTCTTCTGAACACCTAAGGGAGAACCTTTGATATTTTCCCCTGAAATGTTAGCAGCAGAACCTGGAAGTTTGAAAAGTAGTGGGTCAGACGCTATAGTGATTCCAGCATAGCTCTTTTATTAGCAAAAACTGAACTGAAAACACACACGGCCAGATGCAACTATATACGCAGAAACTCCACCCAAAACACACCTCCAGCAATAAACAACCCAATAGAAAAACAGGCACTCAGAACCCTCATTTGCATGGGCTTCATTCAAATTGATATTATCTAATTGGCTGACTCAGCAAGGGCGGCCACTCTGAGTGTAGCTGCAAGGAGCCTCTCAAACAATGGGCTTTATTCAAATGGATATTACCTGATTGGCTGGCTCAGCAAGGGTGACCAAACTGAATGCAACTGCAAGGAGCCTTTCCAACAAAGGGTCTTCATTTGAAACTCCCAGTACACTACACCCAGTACACTACAAAGTTTAAAGCTGCAATTGGACTGAGGGCCAAAACAGGCATGGTGCTGAAAAGCCAATCATGAGCAGTTCCCATGCTGTCACACAAGACCCCAGTTTGGATCAAGAGTACAGGACAGGTAAGTAAAGAAGAGATTTAATCATTCAACCTCCATACAATTTCACTATTCAAAACTATTTTCCTGCATCAGGATTTTAGTTTCGAGAAGAAGAAGAATATGATATTGGATTTATATCCCGCCCTATACTCAGTCTCAGAATCTCAGAGCAGTCACAATCTCCTTTACCTCCACACACACCCCACAACAGACACCCTGTGAGGTAGGTGGGGTTGAGATAGCTCTTACAGCAGCTGCCCTTTCAAGGACAACTCCTATGAGAACTATGGCTGACCCAAGGCCATTCCAGCAGCTGCAAGTGGAGGAGCAGGGAATCAAACCTGGTTCTCCCAGATAAGAGTCCATGCACTTAACCACTACACCAAACTGGCTCTCCTTCTTTCCAAGGGAAAAAGAGGGGCCAAAAGAGAACACTTCTTCTTTTTTCCTTTCAAAGACTAGCAGTATTGTGGAGAGTGGAGCTTGGTTAGTGAAACTGTGCAGAGGCAGAAGGGTTAAATCTCTGTTCTCTCTAGAGTCAGACAATAGCTTCAATTGGGAAAGTGCCGTATGCCATATATTAATCTTTTATAATGCTGAGGATAGGGCTCTCTTTTTTAGAAAAAGCCCAGTGGGAACTCATTTGCATATTAGGCCACACCTCTTGATCTTTCACACAGGGCTTTTTGTGGAAAGGCCCAACATGAATTTATTTGCGTATTAGGCCACACCCCTAACACAAAGTCACCCGTAACTGAGTTCCTGTGCATTCCTGCTCAAAAAAGCCCTGGCTGAGGAGATCCTGTGTGTTACCCAAACTGGACCCAGAGAAGAGAAAATTAGCCTTAGAAAGGGGTCCAGAAAGGAATAACTTTGGGAAGCTCCTAGAGATTTAAGGATGGATTCTGGGGAGGACAGGGACTTCAGTAGGTACAATGTCATATAATCCATCTTCCAAAGTAGCCATTTTGTCCAGGAGAACTGATCTTTGTAGTGTGGAGATTTGCTATAATTATGGGGGATTCCTTTGCTGTAATTATGGGGGATTCCTAGAGGCTGGCATGCTGATAATAGGAATGGAATGAGATGTAGAGCTTAGTTCTGCCATGTTGAAGGCACACACCCCTCCCCCATTGGATGCATCCATTGTGCAGTTTTTCCTTCTCTTTCAGAGAAAAGAAAGTTTAAATGATTGAAGTGGGGGAGTCAAGTGAGTCACACAGCCACATTGGGCATGGAATCACCCAAATGCTTCCCTTTATCATGAGGGCTTTTTCTTTCCGCAGTTTGGTGTAATGGTTAGGAGTTTGGTGTAGTGCTAAATTTTGTGTAGTGGTTAGAAGTGAGGACTCTAATCTGGGAGAACCAGGTCTGATTCTCCACTCCTTCACATGCACCTGCTGGTGTGATCTTGGGTCAGTCACAGCTCTCTCAGAGCTTTTCTCTCAAGAGCAACTCTCTCAAGAGCTCTCTCAGCCCCACCTACCTCACAAGGTATCTGTTGTGGAGAAAGGAAGGGAAAGGAGACTGTAAGATGCTCTAAGGCTCCAAGTGAAGGAGTATATCCAGTCTCCTCCTCCTCCCTCTTCTTCTTCATGTGGAAAGAACCCATAGCTGCCATTGTACCACACTTAAGAGAGAAAATGCAAATTACCAAAGAGTGATTGCCACCTTGCTCAAAGATGGTGCTCGAGACTCAAGTGGCAGTTGAGGGTTAGGATAAAACAGAACACTGAGAAGTCTCGGTTTGCTGTCAAGTGCTACAAGTTGATTTATGAATGGCGATGCGCTTGTCATAAGCGATGCTGGGCTTTATTGTTCTTTTGTTTATTAACAGGCACATCTGAGATGCTGGACAGACATGATGCTGTGGAAGGCAAATAATAAAATGTGTGCTTCTTGCTCTTGTGTTCCTTCCTGTGCGGCTTCTGAGAGCTCCAAAGGAAAGGAACTCTGTGTTATGATACTGAAAGCCTATTTTGTTGATCGGCAGCAGCAGCATCTTGAAGTGTGTTTTCAGATCATGGAAGTCACGCAGCTCAGCTCCCTGCTTGCCTCTTTGATCTTTTTTGGGGGGAGGGGGTTTGAGAGGTGGGACTTTGATCATACAAACACATGAAACATCATTGAAGTGCACCTTGGAGGGCTGGAGTGCAGGCGTTGGCCTTAGGATAAGAGGAGCCTGCCTGGCTCTCATGTTGGAAGTTTTTGCACCTGAGTGCCTGCTAGGCAGGTGTTCCTTTTCCTGAATAAGCTGAATCTGCGACATGGCAGACAAAATGATGGATCAATTATTAATTTAGCTCTTTCATCACCAAATGCCAATTGCCAATGCAATTTCTATTTGTTCATTGCTTTTAGAATGAAATTAGATGCTGCAGAGTGTTGGGAGCATTTTATTAAATAGTTTCATCCCTCCCCCTCCCCCCCCCCATTTAATTGCTAATAAGCTGAAAGGGCTTAAGCTAATCATAGGACAGGAAGAAGGAGCAGCATTGCATAGACTCCTTAAAAGAGGGGTATCAAACATTTATTTTATTTGATGGATTTATATTCCGCCCTTTCCCAAGTGGGCTCAGGGTGGATTACAGCATAACAAAACCAGTCAAAATACAGCAATAAATTAATAAAATACAATTAAACAACACAACTCAGTAAATATAGCAAAGGCAGGGTGGGCTTATATTGCAGAGCACAATATAGTTATTGGCCTGAATATAATAGTTCACATAAGGACCGGGGGCTGGAACCAGCCTCTCCAGGGTTCTTATCCATGTCCCAGGAGCCACTGGTGCAATGGAGGGACTAAGAGGCTGCTTGGGGAGGGGAGTGGGTAGAGCCACTTTGATTGTTGCTTAAGCACAGCAGAACAATCTCATCTTCATTGAGCAGAATCCCCCCACATTGGAGTGGAAACCCCAGTGGTAAGTTGGCAGCTGCCACAGCCACATTCAAGCCAACTCAGGGTTCCAAGGCAAGATTGCATGCCTCTCTGCTCACCCTGCAACTCCAGGGATACTGTCTTGGATGGCCATGAGAACTGGTGTTGGCACGTGGGGAGGGCACAGATGATCCTCTACTTCTGGTGACCAGTGCCACTGCTCTCGTGGGCATTCGATGAAATTGCTGAGCAGACAGGTTAAAACGGATAAAAGAAAGTACTTCTTCACCCAAAGGGTGATTAACATGTGAAATTCACTGCCACAGGAGGTGGTGGTGGCCACAAGCATAGCCACCTTCAAGAGGGGTTTAGATAAAAAATATGGAGCAGAGGTCCATCAGTGGCTATTAGCCACAGTGTGTGTGTGTGTGTGTGTGTGTGTGTATTTGGCCACTGTGTGACACAGAGTGTTGGACTGGATGGGCCATTGGCCTGATCTAACATGGCTTCTCTTATGTTCTTATGTTCTCTTTGTACTCCTAGAAAGCCAGTTTGGTATAGTAGTTAAGTGTGTGGACTCTTATCTGGAAGAACCAGGTTTGATTCCCACTCCTCCACTTGCACCTGCCGGAATGGCCTTGGGTCAGCCATAGCTCTGGCAGAGTTGTCCTTGAAAGGGTAGCTTCTGTGAGAGCTCTCTCAGACCCACCCAACTCACAGGGTGCTTGTTATGGGGGAGGGAGATAAAGGAAATTGTAAGCCGCTCTGAGACTCTGATTCAGAGAAAAGGGCGGGGTATAAATCTACAGTCTTCTCATCATCATCATCATTATGCAGCAGCTGTGCTTTGACCCAAGGGGGAGGGTGTTGTTCTTTGGCAGTTTCTTCCACACACCAGGGGCCTAGTCCTGCCCCTGCTCATGCAACTCAGCAGCTGGGCCTCCTTCCCCCATAGAACACCAGGTGGCCTTCAGCTGTAGGCAGCTGCTGCCTTGCGAGAGGGTGGTGCTGACAGTTTCCAGCTATACTGGTCACTGTGTGGCCTTGTGCACAGTCTGCACACTTCTCCATCAGACAATTCGGGAACCTTCAGTGTCAATTCAGAATTTGCTAGAAAGCACAAGCTACCAAGGGATGTGGTAGTAAAATTTACTACAAAAGACATGGTGGGAAGGACTGTAAGTCAACAATTTGAGAACCCAATGGTTGTGAAGGAAAGCAGAGTACGGATAATAAAGGAGCTGCCAAGGAAGATTATCAGTGACAAAAGACAATTCAAGAAATTGACTGACAAGTTAAGAGAGAAGGGAATAAGATACAGATGCTAAAGATTCATGGAGGCAAAGTAGAAATGAAATCGGCCGAAGAGTTGCAGGACAAGTTTAGTTGGGTTTCAATTGCAATAAATTAAAAGCTTGGTAGAGAAGGATATCAGAAGTACAGGTATAAGACATGAATAAACAGAAATAGTAAAAATGCTGTTGGGTGAAAGTGAAAAACTGATTTCAAGGAATTACAAACTGTTACTGAAATGGTCTACAGAAGAGAGGTGGTGAAACCTCAAATGATTAAATGGGCAATAAACTTTAATAAGGAAATATAAATGGAGACGTGGGAACATCTATGGAAGAACTCTGAAAATATCGACATGCTATAATATAAAAGAGAACTGTTTTAAAATGCTGTATAAGTGGTATATAACACCTAAAAATTAGCAAAAATGAACAATCAAGCTTCAGATAGGTGTTGGAAATGTAAAAACATGAAGCTTCCTTCTACCATATGTGGTGGACTTCAGAAAAGGCGAAACAATTTTGGCTTATGATTCAATAAGAGATTTCGAAAATCTTGGGATATAATATTAAGAAAACACCGGATGTCTTTCTGGTGGGATTAGAAATGGAAAGCTTTCCGAAGCGAGATAGGACATTGTTGTGGTATTTGATTTTGGCTGCGAGAACATTGTATGCGCAAATGTGGAAGCAAGACAAAATACCTGAAAACTGGGACTGGGTCTTAAAAGTACTAAACCAGAGTGAAATGGATAAACTTACTAGAATCTTAAAAGATAGTAATTTGGAGAAATTCAAAGAAGATTGGGAGAAGTTTCAAAACTATGTGGAGATACAATGGAAAGTGAAGAGACATTTAGTGGTTTTTGATAACATTAACTGAACTTTTAAAGAGAAAAGAAGAACTGTGATTATTGATATTTGATTTAATATGTAAGTTAGATGAATAAGAATTAAGTAGAGGAGAAAGCATAGTAACTATATTTGAGTTATGATAATGGTAATTATTAGTGAAGATTCTATAATTATGAATTTTACTTTTAGAATGCTTTTAATTTGTTTTAGATACCAGCGGAGGTCATCAATTAGAGGTGGGGGGGTAATGTATTGGCTGATTATCTTTGGGTTTTAATAGAATTATATTTTTCAATATATTGCAAAAATAAAAAATTTGGTTCACAAAAAAAGACAATCCGGGAACTTTCAGCCTGGGCTGGCTGCTGCCACTATAGGATGGCAAATCATTTCCCCCAAATGACATCATTTCCCCCAAATGACAGCAGCCTGTCACTAATAACACAGGTCGAGATGCAGGACAGGAACCCGGAAGTGACCGACAGGCTGCTTCAGCGGGCCGCTGCGCCGGCCCCCTGGGTCCCACAACGATGGGACCGATGCCACAGGGACAGGCTCGAAACACTCTATAACCCCTCAAAAGAACAGCAGTCTAGCTCGCTTCCCCCGAGCCCTGCCGCCATAAGCCTCAAGGGGGCTCATTTTGCGGCATCTCCCGGCGGGAGGGTGGCACCCGCACGGGACACATATCAAATGAAAGAGGGGGCGCAGGGCTATCAGAAACAGCCGGCGGAGGGAGTCGGGAGCCCACCCCACTGGGGGATCCACACCCCGAAAGTGATGAAGGTGGCGCAGATAGAGCCAACAGAGCAAACAGGACAAAATAAATAGGCTGCATTATGCAGCACAGTTGAGAAAGTGCCTTATCCCATATACTGATGAAGTAAATACAGGATTTGAGAACAAAATTGCACCAGAAGACACAAACACAAAGCTCCCTTACACTGAATCAGTGCTTGGGTCCACCAAAGTCAGTATTGTCTACTCCAGGGGTGGCCAGAGTTGCTTAACAAAAGAGCAACACAGAATAAAGGTCAGATGTTTGAGAGCCGCAAGACATGAACATCGGATATTTGAGAGCCACGGAAGGAAGGAAGGAAGGAAGGAAGGAAGGAAGGAAGGAAGGAAGGAAGGAAGGAAGGAAGGAAGGAAGGAAGGAAGGAAGGAGGAAGGAAGAAAGGGAGGAAGGAAGGAGGGAGGGAGGGAAGGAAGGAAGGGAGGAGGGAGGGAGGGAAGGAGGGAAGGAAGGAAGGAGGGAGGAAGGAAGAAAGGCAGGAAGGAAGGAAGGAGGGAGGGAAGGGAGGGAGGGAAGGGAGGAAGGAGGGAAGGAGGGAGGAAGGAAGGGAGGGAGGAAGGAAGGAGGGAGGGAGGGAAGGAAGGGAGGAGGGAAGGGAGGGAGGGAAGGAGGGAGGGAGGGAAGGAGGGAGGGAGGAAGGAAGGTAGGAAGGAAGGAGGAAGGAAGGAAGGAGGGAGGGAGGGAAGGAAGGAGGGAGGAAGGAAGGAAGGAAAAAAGGAAGGAGGGAGGGAGGGAAGGAAGAAAGGAAGGGAGGAGGGAGGGAGGGAAGGAAGGAAGGAGGGAAGGAGGGAGAAAGGAAGAAAGGGAGGAAGGAAGGAAGGAAGGAGGGAGGGAAGGGAGGGAGGGAGGGAGGGAGGGAAGGAAGGAGGGAGGAAGGAAGGAAGGGAGGAAGGAAGGAAGGAAGGAGGGAGGGAGGGAAGGGAGGAGGGAGAGAGGGAAGGGAGGGAGGGAAGGAGGGAGGGAGGAAGAAAGGAAGGAAGGAAGGAGGAAGGAGGGAGGGAAGAAGGAGGGAGGGAAGGAGGGAGGGAGGAAGAAAGGGAGGAAGAAAGGAGGGAGGGAGGGAAGGAAGGGAGGAGGGAGGGAAGGAAGGGAGGGAGGGAAGGAGGGAGGAAGGAAGGAAGGAAGGAAGGAGGAAGGAAGGAAGGAGGGAGGAAGGAAGAAAGGAAAAAAGGAGGAAGGAAAGAGGGAGGGAGGGAGGAAAGGAGGGAGGGAGGGAAGGAAGGAGGAAGGAAGGAAGGAAGAAAGAAAGGAAGGAAGGAAGGAGGGAAGAGGGAGGGAGGGAAGGGAGGAGGGAGGGAAGGAAGGAAGGCCGGCCGCCCCTCCCGCCACCCCCCCAGCTTTCGGCCCCCTCCCTCCCGCCCTGCCGGCTTACCTTCTCCCAGGACGCGGCCTCCCCTCCGGGCGGGCGGGCTGGCCAGGAGGCGCAGCGGCGGCTGGTGCTGCTGGCGGCGCTGCTGGCGGCGGCTGAGGAGGCGGCGGCCGAGCCCACCGACCCGCCTCCCACTCCGGCCACGGCCGCCGCCGCCTTCCCCTCTGCTGCCGCCAGCGAGAGGAGCCGGCGGGCCGCGGTCGGGGAAGGCGCCGAGTGAGGGACCGAGCGTCCCTGCGCGTGCGCACGGCAGTGTGGCGGGCCCTACGCCGCCCACTCTCCTGGCCCCGCGCATGCACAGAGCCCGCCATACCGCCATGCGCACGCGCAGGGATGCTCAGTCCCTCACTCGCCGCCTTCTCCGACGGCGCGCGCAGCCCGCCGGCTCCCCGCTGGCTAAACCGGGACCTCTAATGGTCCCGGTATAGCCAGCCCAGGAGGCGGGAATTGGGGGCCAGAATCGGGACTTTCCTGGGCAACCGGGACGATCTGGCCACCCTAATTGACAGCTTAGTTGAACAAGACAAATTCAGTGGGAGTCTGGGCTAGCTCTGCACCCAAAGAATAGCTTGGAATGCCAGGTTGGTCAAGCCTCTTGCACCTGTGCCACCTGGCTCGGCTTCAAAGAAGGTGGGTATCCCCATGCCTCTGCCATGGCCACTTTGCTGAGCTTCAAGGTGGGCTATGGCACTTCTTCTTCTACAGCCCTCCTTGCACTCAAAAGGGGCAGCATGGGAGGAGGGTTCTTGGGGCAGTAAAATGCCTGAGTTGCCCCTCCCAGTGATGGTACCAGGTAAATTTCCCTGGAGAAGGAGTTCCCAAAGCTGGAGTATAGGAAAAGTCCCTCTCCATCTGGTTTGCTGCTTTCCTGTCTTTATTACTGTGACGGAACCGGCCCGATTCTGCCTTCAGACCCGGTCCCGTCAGTTCCCTATTGAGTCGCCAACTCCTGGGGGGAGCTATTTCTCCTCCTGCCCCTTGGGCTCGCTGCCATCACCTGCTCAGTCTAGGGGTTCAGATTGAGAGGAACAGGACTCCCAATCCCCCTCTCCAGCTATGAGGCCAGGCCTCAAGGTCCTCTGCCACCCTGTACTTGGGTTTCACAGAGACCTCAGCACTTCTTTGGGGCACCCCTGGAGAATTGGCACCTTATCCAACTGCATGCCTTCCCCCTTGCCCGGGGCCCCCTTTATAAAACAGCGTGGTCTAAAGCGGTTGGGGATCTATGTGGTACAGAGTTTGACTGCCAGCATTTAAAACAGAAAAAAAATATTTATTTACAAGAGAAAAAGAAAGGGAAAGAAAAACAAAACAAAAACAGTTGCATTTAAAAAGTTAGCACAGCACCCGCACAGCACACAGCATAACAAAGAAAAGTTGATTATAAACACATCCTGCTGGCCCTGATCTAAACATGCCCTGCCCTTTTGGATGACTTACTTTGTCTTACTGCCTGGAGGCCTCATTCTCTTTTGAATAGGCCGCATGCACAGGCAGGAGCTCCCCCACTGGCAACCTCTTCCTTCGAGCTGCAGCTGAGAACTAGACTCTTCCTGCTTAACTCACATGCAAAGAACAAAAGCACTTCCTGCCTCTCTAGGAGACTTTCCCCCTAGAGTTGTTGGTTTGGCTCTGGAAGGGAGGGGGGGAGTGAGGGGAAGGCTAGGACGAAGCCTGCTTGGCAGTTTAGCGATCCCTCCCAATGAAGCACCAACATGGATTAAAATGGCGTTTCTCCACAATTATGATTTGTCCAGCCTCAAAGCCTGTTAGTTAAATTTAAGAACAAAATTTGAGTCCAGTGGCACCTTGAAGACCAACAAAGCTTTATTCTACGTACAAGCTTTTGTGTGCACACACACTTCTTCAGATACATTGAAAAAGAATTCACCAGCCATTACATATAGGTAGTGGGTGAGGGGGATGTTGCCAGGAAGGCCAATTGGAGCTAAAATTGGATTAAGGCAATTGGTAACACTTGTGAATAGCAGCAAATGTAGGTAAAACAGGATTAAGACAATTGATAAGACCTGTGACTAGCAGCAAATTTAGCAAAAAAACTGGATTAATAATAATAATAATAATAATAATAATAATAATAATAATAATAATAATAACTTTATTTTTATATCCCGCCCTCCCCCGCCGAGGCAATTATCATTTAGTTCTCACACCTGTTTGTAAGACCTGTGAATAGCAGCAGATCATACAGCATCAAATCATACAGCAAAATACTTTACAAACAGATGCAAGAGTTGAATGACATTCACATCTAGTCCAACCCCCTGCACAATGTTTAGATATTCGTGTTCATCATCTGGCATTTTTGTATTAGTTTAATCAATTCATTTTGGCTGGCGGGGGGAGGAGTCCTGTCCCTTTCATAAAGATTTGATGCACAGAATTGGGTAGTTGAAGGTGACATCACCTGATGACTGCTGCAAACTAAACTGATGTTAAAGGGAACAGTTGGAATGTGGGCAGCTCAAACCATGGAGCCACAGTTACCTTCTCATGCATGTTTTTAGTTTCTAAATCCAGTTTTTCTAGGGTAATGCAAAAGCTCTGCCTAAATCACATAAGACTCCAATTCCTTGCATGTGACAAAGAGAGCTTTGACTCCTGAAAGTTTGTACCCCCAAAATCTTGTTGATCTGTAAGGTGCTCCTGAACTCCAATCTAGCTCTCCATCTCCTATGCTCCTGAACTCCAATCTAGCTCTCCATCTCTTTGGTTCCAGTCAAGGATCCACTTTCCATACCAAGCAAGGGCCTTTAATTTAAAATATGTGCCCTGCATTTTAAATGCAGAAGGAGCCATTTTACTTTGAAGGATGAGGTTGTTCTTACTTTGCAGCCACAACAATTAAGTTTGCATTTCATAAGCCCCACAATTTCCAAAAGGAGACAAGAACATAACTCTTGGAAATCCACATTGCCCTCATATTTCTTTATGACGCCTCTGAAGTAATTAGCCTTAACAGTTCCACTAGTGTGAGTTTGTCTGTTTTTCAAATAAGATTCTGCTAATTAGAAGTCTTATCAGTGCTACAAGGCACATAACAGTGGCAGGCGATTTCAGCACCACACATGACTTGCTGTGCTTTACCCTCTCATATAGCAGTTAATAGGATTTAAATGTGCTTAATTTGGGCTGAAGCACACCCCATGTTCCCATTGTACAGCTTATAGATACAATTCATTTGGAAGCTGACAACTTGATTGATGCCATTCCACATTTTCATGTATTAAATGGTGCAGCTAGGTGGTTGCATACTATTGCAGATGTGCCAAGGCAAGGGATGGCCTTTTGCCTTCACTCTTGTATGGCTAATAGAGGGAAAGATTTCTTGATAGGACTTGGGTAGCTAGAAGGTGCCTTTCAACGAGCCATGATGGCTGGTGGCTCTTAGTTAATGGAACACATTAGCTGCTGGTGTGGAAAGAAACAGTTTAGGATCCAGGCGAAAAAAGAAAGAAATCTGTTTGACAAGAAACAATCTATGAGAACAGAAAAAGGTTTGCTTTTGAGAAACCAAGGTTCCTTTGAAGACTTGTTTTGCCTCTCTGGGGGCCTGTCTGCTGCCTTGTGCCCAATATATATCTATTACAAAAATGCTATATGTTTCCTATAATTTCACAAGAGAACAGGCCCTGTGGCAATTGCCCCAGTGTCTTCCTACTGTCATTTATCTCGCCATTCATTTGAAATGACACCAAAAATCATTGAACAGAGTTCCACATGTCTTATCTTATACATTTCCATAGACTTAATGGTGCAGCAATTCCGTTGCATATGTTGCTTCATGTATAAAACATCTTTTCAGTGCTACGAAGGCTGGTAGGGGAAAGAGAGCCTTCTCTGGGGAAATATTATCTGTTCCTACTTAAAGGTAGTCTTTACTAGGCCAGAGTGTTTTCTAGATGCCCTCTCCTGTTTTAAACAGTCCGTCACAGCTGAAATAGGGGGCTTTAAAGGCTGTCACTCTGCACTTGACTTCAGTACCAGCAAGTAAAGAAAACGCTGTTTTTTATTAAAAAAAACCCAACCAGACACTTTAATATACTTTTCTTTCTGCATCAGCTGTGTGGTTGCCAAGTTGTTAGGAAAAATGCCATTGCCTCCTCCTGAACTGAGACCTGAACTGGCTGAGGCTGAAATAGATCTTCGGAGCATAGTAGAAATTTGATGAAAATGTCAACTAAGTGTGTAGAAAAAGAAGGGTAGCTTCCATGCTGAAGATTATTAAGGAAGAGATTGAAAATAAAATGACCAATATTGTAATGCCCTTGTGTAGAGCTGTGGTGCTGCCTCATCTTGAATATTGTCAGGGCTTTTTTTTTTTAAGTAGGAACCCATAGGAACACAGTTCCAGCTGGCTTGGTGCCAGGGGTGTGGCCTAATATGCAAAAGAGTTCCTGCTGGGCTTGTTCTACAAAAAAGCCCCGTGTGAAACAATGGTGATATCAGGGTGTGTGTCCTAATATGCAAATAAGTTCCTGCTGGGCTTTTTTTTCCTACAAAAAAGTCCTGCATATTGTATATAGTTCTAGTCACTGTGTCTCAACAAACAGCTGGAAAATTATCAGAATATGGCCTCCAAGAAGGTCAAGGGTTTGGAGCACCATTACTATAAGAAAAGGCTTAAAGAGACTAGGACTTTTCAGCCTAGAAAGAAGGCATGATACAGATTTACAAAATTATGAATGGGTTGAAGCAAATGGATTGAAAGAGCCTTTTATCCTTCCATAATACTGGAACTCAGGGGCACCCAATAAAGTTGATGGTCAGTGGACTCAGGACAGACAAGAGGAAATACAAAAGGAGGTCCATCAATAGCTATTAGCTGTAGTGACTGAAGAGAGCCTCCATATACAGAAGGAGCATACCTCTAAATAATGGTTCCGGGTGTCAGCATCAGAGGAAGGTCTTGTCTTCTATGCTCAATTTGTTGCCCCTTCAGGGCAGCTGGTTGGCCAGTGTGTGAAACAGGATGCTGGACTAGATGGACCATGGGTCTGATCCATGGGTCTTCTTGTGTTCTGTTCTTATATGTTTTAAATAACAGCTGGAGTTGCAGCTATGAACTGCTGAACTTTTTCACAACGTTAGAGTCGCCAACAAGCCTAGGGAAAAAAAATGTTCTTTCCTAATTGAGACTTAATGGATGTTCTTTACTTGGTGATGTTATTTTCTTCCATGCCATAAAACATTTCAACTGCCCATTTCCATAGATTAAGTCTCTAAGGATCTGTCTAAGGACATTTTGCTCCTGGCTTATGGGCAACCCTACACCTCTTGTGACTGCACATCAATCTTCTGTCAAAAGACACAGAACCAGAGACTAGTAAAACACTTGACAACTTTTGCCTTTACCTGGAGCAAGAGCTGTGATTCTTTAGGTACTACAATTAAGGCTGCCATCCAAGGGGGGGGGGGGGGGGACAAATTCCAGATGGAGAGCCATACTAACAGTGCTGTAGCAGAAACAAAGAGAAACATGTGCTCTCTAGGGCAAGCTTTTGTGGATGAGCTGTGGGTTCTCAGACGTGAAAGCTGATAGAAGACAAAAATCTTCTTAGCCTTAATGTGCCACCAAACTCCTACTGAATTTTTTTTTCTTTACCTAGCCCTGTTCCTGTGCCTTGCAGATGCAGATGCAGAAATTAACTGACTGAAGCAATTCTCCTAATTTATCCCTGTTCCATTCAGTTGTGCCTGCTTATTTTCTGCCTGTCAAACTGCTGTTCAAAGCACAGGGTTTAGCTGGAGTGAGGACTAAGACCATTTCTCTTGAATAGAGACGCTATCTGGACAGAGAGAAGACATTACATTCTCCATACAGGCTACAATGGGGAGGAAGAGGCAGAGGCAATGTTGATTTTTTTTTTTAAAAGGTATTGGTACAACCCCCTTGAACTTTATAAGAACATGAGATCTCCAGTCTGATCCAGCAGGTCTATCTAAGTCAACAGGGTCCAGCTGGATTCCTCTGGGCTTGAAACCAAACACCCTGCCCTGCTGGGATTGTATGCAGAGGCATGCTCCTTCTGCACATGGCTGTTCCACTGAGTGTTCATGCCCAACAGCCACAGATAGAGCTATCCTCCATCCCTGTGCAACCTTGCAGATTGCAGGTGGAATAAACCCTGAAGAAACAATAAAGAGAGAAGCAGTTAATCAGTCATCAAGTCTGCCTCCGAGTTTCTTGTTTTCTTGCTCTTCCTTCCTGCTGGCTTCAGCTGACAGTTTCCTGGCTCAAGTTGGAAAAGGAGCAGCAGTCCTCGCTGTTGGTTATGTAGCCAACCAAGGAAGCATTGACTATATTCATTAGTGTAGGAATCTGCTTGCTGGGCCAAGAGTGTCAAACACATGGCCCACGGGCTGGAACTGACCTGTCCAGGGCTCTTATCAGGCCACACTTTCATGCCAGATGGCAGAGGCTGTGCATTATATCCCTATATACTGTCCCAGGTGGTAGAAATGGGAGGGTGGGCATCAGGAAGATGCTTTAAGGGAATACTGTAAGAGTGTTAATGTTTTAGCTTGTTTGCATTTTGAGTAAAAAAATAATATCATTAATTGGGTTTTTCTGAGTTTATATCTCCCATTCCTGGCATTACATTTTATGGCACACATGGCCCAGCTGACAAAGTGACATTTATGTCAGATCTGGCCCTCATAATAAATCAGTTTGACACCTTTGTGCTAAGCAATAAAGCTTTTGTGCTGTGTGCTGCTGGCACCAATCAGACACCTAGATAAACTTTTAGGACAAGAGAGACAGATGAACAGAATGAGAAAAAACAATCAGTACTTTAAAAGCTATAACTACCCTGCACACTGCTCATGTTTCTGCATTCCACACTAACTGCAGGGTTGGGGTGGGAGGGAGACAGAAACAGAAGTGATGGGGGGTTGTGGAATCATAGTTAAGCCCCCCACAAAGAATGACACATATTTAAAATTTTCTTCTGCAGTCGTGAGGACTAGAACATTGCAAGCAGGGGCGCACAAGACCTATTGCCCCACCTATGTTTCCTTCCCTCTCCCCTCATCTTCCCCTTTCTTTCTCTCCCCAAGAAGATCTCCCTTTCTTTTTCTTTCCAACCCTCCATCAAGCCAATCTCTATCTCTCCCCCCCTCCAAGCCAATCCCTCTTCTTTCTCTCTCCCCTCACGTCAATATCTCCATCTTTCCCTTTCTGTCTCCCCACTCAAGCCAATCCACCCTTCTTTCTCCTCCACCCTTGCTGGTAGCTAGGGCAAATTTAGACAAGATGAGAAAACATACAGGGTTCCTATCTACATAACAGTGGCATGTACCCTTCCCTCAGATACCTTAATTATGTGGATTGGGACCACACTGATGCTAAAAAGATTTTTCTGCAAACTTGGGGAGGAGCAGTAAATATATTGGGGTGGGGTTAAATCCCCTCCAAATATAATTGTGTTGTTTGTGCATGTGCAGACAATGCAGTTGGGGGGGATGTTGCTAGCTGCTGCAGACCTGCACCTGGTGGTGGAGGATGTTGGCAAATGGGCTCAGTGATAGGTGGTGGGGCCTGGAACTGTGGGATTTCTCCCCCTCCACAAGTCTTGCAGGACTCCCACTTGTCTCCTTCTAATGCTAATGCTAATGTAGTGAGTGAGGGGCTGTTTTCAAGGGACCAGAAGTAAAAAGAATCTGTGATAGAATTTTAAGCATTGTGATTGAAATCCACATAGCTGAGGTTGGGGGTATATTCAGATTTCCTCCATGTGTGTTTGTTTTTGCCAAATGGTCAGATCCAACTGGAGTATGTTGTAAGAAAAAAAGAGTACAATAAATGAGGAACTCCACCATCACTGCTGGCTGTTGAATTCTAGGATGTTTTTACACTGGCAGTTTGCGACTCTCTATCTCCACATTGTAAACTCACCTTTTACATTACATAACGTTCCCATAATTGTTTCACATCATTGCTTCCCAAGGCATTTACATTTGTTTCAGTGAGATGGGTTTCGACAACGCCACAAAAGCATTTTTCTTGAGACTAGTTTTGGTCTAGTCTTTTCTCTATGGGCGTTTCAAACTTTTATTGTAAAAGTTTTTCTGTGTTTTAAAAGACTCCTCCAAAAGCCACCACAAGGTGCAGTAATTTGCATGAGAACTGACAGCACTTGAAATTTTTACATATCATTGCTTGCCTCATCTAGTGATTTAAATTTGTGTTGTTTTTGCAGTGTTGACACAATTTCCAAGCAATCGTATACCTTTAACTAAGCACTGGTATTCTGGCTGCCCTCTGATCAGAGACACCGCCCCCCCCCCCAATTGAATGTAAAAGAAAAATAATTAAAGCGGAACAGTGGCAGGCAATTTGAAGACTCTAAAACTCTGGATCAAACTGAATGTAAAAACACCCCTAGTGAGTCCCATGTGTGGTGGCTGCTCAGCCTGTCATTAGATGAACCCCTTCAGACAATCTCCACCACCTAATGGGCTGAAAAATCAGTGTTCATCGGGGGCAGGGGGGAATCTAAATGTCTGTTTGCCATTTGTGGCAATTGTGAGGAGGGGATGTTGAGGGGCAAGTATTCCCCCACATACAACTTCACATCCCTTTTATTTTGTATCAGTTCACCTGTTTCTGAGTTTACAGCCTCTGCTTGGAATCTACATTCCACAAACATTGGGAGGGGGGGATGTTTCCTCTCTTTTACCATAGTATGAACATGCCTTTCGCAGATTGAGGCCATTGGTGAAAGCTCTCCAAAGTTCCTTAATCTTCTTCCTGAGATCCCTCATTAACTGGACATGCTAAGGATTGAACTAGAACATTTTACCTACAAAGCATGTGCTCTGCCACAGAGCTACAACCCCTCTCCATGATAATAGTATCTATGTCATGCTTTATAGTGGTTGAAGCACGTCACACACGTTAACTGATCTGCAAGTGCTGCTACATCAGCACTGCAAGCCAGGTCATTATTATTATCACAGTATACTAGAGGGGGAGGCATCAGGCTTAGAGAGAGAAGCCTGCCTACAATGCTTGTGGCTGAGATAAGATCTGAGCTTCTGGGACTTCCTTGACTCATAGCCTAGCTTCTTCACCACTATACTACACTACACTACACAAGGGGTTTTTTGTGATTTTTTTGGGGGGGGAGATGAATTAGTAGTTGATGTGTATTAAATCGTGGTCACTAGGGTTGCACCCTGACTTGGATAGCCCAGAATAGAATGATTCCTTAATATCATGGAAGCTAAGCAGGTTAGTAGTTGGAGAGGAGACCAGCAAGAAGACCAGGGTTGCCAAATGCAGGTAAGCAATGACAAATCACTTCTGAATGTCTCTTGCCTTGAAAACTGTGTCGGGCTACAATAAATTGACTGCAACTTGATGGCAAAAAATAGTAGTGCCAACAAGCTTGGAGAAAAATATGTTCTGCCCTTTTGATAGTAGTTTAATATGTGCAAATGGGCTACAGAAGCTTTTCATGGTGCAGAGGTAAATAACACCCCATTAAGGGACAAGGGCATTTTTCTCCAGTCTAGTTGACGACTCTTGTAACCCATGAGTGAGAAAACATGTTTTCCTTTTTCTATCTAGCAAAATTTTTTGCTCCTTGATATCCTAAGATCCCAGTGCTGTTTCTTCTAAAAGATCATTTAAAGCTGTGGGATGTAGTTGTTAGCTGGTTGATTAATCAATGAAACTTTGAGTTGATTAATCTGTAGGAAACTTGTAATCATAGTATGTGCCCAAATGCCACACACTGAATTTTTAAAAATAATTTTGATTTAGGTGTATTACTAAAATGCTGTTACCTAGCCCAAATGGAAATATCTTAGGCTGGAATTGTATGTTACACTCAGGGCCAGCCCTAGGGTACATGGTGCCCCAGGCAGACTTACTGCCCATGGGTCCCCAGGCTGTCCCCCTCCCCTCTTCTCTGCGGTGCCACAATGCGGCACCAGGCTCCACTCTGCCCTCCCTCCAGCGCACTCAGAGGAGCGACGCCAGCCTTGTGCTTACCTGCTTCAGCGAGCATCAGTAGAGCTCTCTCTCTTAATAAAGAGCAGAATGAGGCTTCACTCCCCCCTCCCTTCCTGTTCCAGAAGGGAGGGGTTAGCGAAGCCTCTTCCTGCTCTCTATTAAGAAAAGGGTCTATTGCAATGCCCGCCAAAGTAGGTAAGGATGAGACTAGTGTCACTCCTCTGAGTGCGCTGGAGGGAGGGCAGAAATTAGACATTTGTCTTGGGTGCTGGGGGGGGGGGGAGAGCCTAATTTGCCTAGTGGGCGGACCAGCCCAGGTTACACCAGCCCTGATAAGGGGATTTTACTCTTAGGACCAAAACTGGAAGGTGCATATTTGCAATATTATTATTTGCTGTATATGTAATTGCTGCTTACATAAGGTCAGATACATTTGTGGCTTTCCAAAAACTGTCATTCATTTCCATATTGTAACATTCCTTTTTGGGTCCTATCAGGGCTTTTTTAATAGGAAAAGCCCAGCAGGAGCTCATTTGCATATTAGGCCACACCCCCTGACATCACCATTGTTTCATACAGGACCTTTTTTGTAGAAAAAGCCCAGCAGGAACTCATTTGCATATCAAGCCGCACCCCTGACACCAAGTCAGCTGGAACAGCATTCCTGCTCAAAAAAAGCCCTGGGTCCTATATTGTGTTATAAGTGTAACTGGGATTTTGTTGTAGCTGACCTCTGATGAAGGCCTCTACAGACTGAAATGCATCAGGTTATATATGTATCTTTTATGTACATTTATCACTTCCATTATTTTATGAGGCTTTATTTGAGCCCCTACAGGGTTTTTATATGTTTTTGTAATAAACATGCACTTTTGTCTATAGCTATTGATGTTTATAACTTGGTTGATTTAGTTTCTCTTCCCTCTCTTTGTGGTAGAATTGTATGTTATCCATGACACAGCATGGAGCTAGTGTCATGAATGGCCTTATAATATTTCTGAAAGATGTTGAGGTCCTGGCTTTGATGGCCTTTTATAGGAAAGCAGTTCCACACTTGTGTAACAGCTGCCAAAAATGCCTCACTGCTACATGCTCTTGCTTGCCCAAATGAAAGTGTGCTTCATTAATCTTCCCAATCACAAGGATGCTCCAGAAGAGCACATGTGCAGCTCACAAAGTTATATCACAGTCCTTCTGTATCAGCAAGAACTGCTGATTAGGGAGGAAAAAAATGTGGAAATTTCTGAAAAATAATACCTCACTGTGCTAGAAGCAATTCCTGTTCTTAGCCAGTTATGAAGACAGCAAGTTGCAATTTGAGGGTTCACTGGGGCACTGCTGATAAGGAAATCCTGCAAGCACCTTTGGTGCACTGCGCATGGGTTCCTCTGAGTGCATATTGAGGCAGGAACTGTGGGGGGGGGGGAGTATATTGCTAAGAGGCAAATGGATTTTTCCCATTGAGGGATTCAGAAGCAATAAACACACAAGTAATGAAGGAAAACAGAAAGTTTTATTGAACTATTTCTGATAATGTACAGGAAAGAAATCAACCAGTCATTAAAAAACAGGGAATATATCCTTATGCCCCTTCTGCTGATTGAGAACCCCAGAAACAGCAGCAGGCAAACTCCCACAGATGTACCCTGTGCTGCCCCACAGTCCAGCCTGAGTAGACGCTCAATAATAGAGTGGTTACCAGGGACATATATACTATTTAGGATTGCATGATTTTCACCTGTGCACTTGTTTTTTTTTTCCCATATCAGACCTTGGAGAAGAGTAATACACCCAAGGCCAACTGATAATCAGTGTGGGGCAGTAAGTGTCCAATACAGATATTCCCTGCTTTTCAATATCAGATGCAACAGCTTAACATTAAAAAACCCATTCCAAAAAGCATAATAGCAAGAGATAAATGAACATTAGGAAATAAAAGTATATTTTAAGAGAGAACATCTCAAGTATCAGTAACCTCTTCAGGCCTAGCCCTCAGAGTATCTCGGGTACAGATGGAGGAACTGTGGTTGACCACTAATTTCTTGAATTTACAATAGTCTTCCGCAAATGCTACCACAAGAAGCAGCAGTCTCTTGGGATGTTCTAAAGCACTCTGTTCTTGTGCCTGTCTATCAAAATAGTGGGCTGGATTCACAGTTAAGATCATGCAAGGACCACAAACAGTCCCATCTTCTCCATCTCCCCATAGCAGTTCTTTCCAGTCCCAGGAAACTTCATTTCTGGGGTCACAGGACCATCACAGAGTAACAACCTTGTAGTTAGGAGGGAGGTGAGGACAAAGTGATCACTTCCTTCTTCTGACAATGCAGTTCCACTCATAGAACAGACAGGAGAGAGTGATTTCATCCCCTTCCCTCTCCCCATTGCTGCCTCCCAACCTATGTGGCTGGACCTGCAGCTCTGGAAATAAAATTTTCCCAGGGTCAGAAACACTGCAAGTGTGTGTGTGGAACAGTTGGGAAATAGGAAAATCAGCCACAATCAGCACCTTTGTTGAAGGACTGTGGAATCCATTCCAATGTTTAAAAAAGGTAAAGGTAGTCCCCTGTGCAAGCACCAGTCATTTCCGACTCTGGGGTGACATTGCTTTCACAACGTTTTCACGGCAGACTTTTTACGGGGTGGCTTGCCATTGCCTTCCCCAGTCATCTACAAATCCATTGTTACAAAGGGTCTAATAAAAGTCTCTCTGTCAAGTGAAGTGTTAATATACCATTTTTAAAAGAACCTCAAACCTAATTTTATTTCTTTAGATGCATGTCTTGTTCTGCAATAGGACTCCCTTTCAGACAGGCAGCTTAGTTAAATATTAGATGAGTGCATCTTCTTTCTTTTGCATCCATGTTTCTCCAAACAACCAAGCTAACACTATTAATTATTCTATTAGAAAAATAATTGCTTTCACCAACCCAGACCTCCTTTAATAATAAAAAAAAAAGGCCAGTGCAGCACACACAGGAAACTGAGCTTCTGTTGTGCTCATATTTGATCTCCAGTTAAAGCATGTTTAAATAATAAGATGACTGATTAAAGAGGCAAAAAGAACTGAGCGCCACATGATTAGCGAAAAATACAACCCTGTTAATTCTACATTATCTTGGGCTGTGCACCTCATTTAGCAAAACAGTCAGAAGAAACCACCAAAACATTTAATTACTCATTCCCCAAACTTGTTTATACCATCATTCCCTCTGAGATAAGCTGTCTATTGCCTTGCCAACCCAAGATTTGCCTGCATTTGAAGTAAATTAAAAGGGAAGAGAAGAACCTCCAGATAATCAGGGTCCCCTTTCACCTTGAGACAACTAAGCACACAAGCAGTTATGACTGTGAATACCTTGAAAAGTAGGAGAAGGTGGGTAGAGTTCACATTTCACAGCTGATCCCCAAACTGATCCCCAAATGACCCAGCTGGTAGACAAGGGCCTTGGCTAGCATCTCCTATTGATGGGATTGATTGTGGGGGGGGGGGGTCTGTTTCATGTTGTTTAATAACCTCCACATTTATACATGCCACTTGAAATGCCTTTCAGCGCCCTTCTCATTGTAGGTGTGCTCATGTGCAAAGCAGAAAGATAGTTTTAGAAGTGCTTGCATCAGTTTTCCGCAGCCATGCAGAGATGTTGATTTACCATCACATTTCAACATTCCTGTGCTGTATGGTGCATGGGTGGTTTTTTTTCTCCATTTTTAAGTTTGTTTTCTTGATTGTATACAAACTGAAATGTTCATTATTGTTTTGCAAAGGGCTATAGCAGGATGAGCCAGCTCTGACTAGAATGAAAATATGCTATGGAGAGCCAGTTTGGTGTAGTGGTTAAGTGTGCGGACTCTTATCTGGGAGAACCGGGTTTGATTCCCCACTCCTCCACTTGCACCTGCTGGAAGGGCCTTGGGTCAGCCATAGCCCTGGCAGAGGTTGTCCTTGAAAGAGCAGCTGCTGGGAGAGCCCTCACAGGGTGTCTGTAGTGGGGGAGGAAGGTAAAGGAGATTGTGAGCCGCTCTGAGACTCTTCGGAGTGGAGGGCGGGATATAAATCCAATATCTTCTTCTTCTTCTTCTTATACTGTGCTGGAACCTTGGACTATTGCTTAGTTAGACAAGAGAAGATTGGAAAAGAGAAGACCTACAGTTCAGTACTAAGCAGAGTTGATGCCCTTGAAGTTAATGGGCTTAGAGGGGTTTAATTCTACCTAGAATTTCCCTGTTAGTAACTGTTTGCCGTATCCCATCCCTTTTTGCATTGCCAGCTATACTTTCCCCCCACCACCTAGCTCAACTCTCACATGGCAATCAGGTCCTCCAAACTGCATTGCTTTGATTTCAATCTCTCTGCAGACATGAGGATCCTCCAGGGCTGTACTGTGCAGCAATTATATCATTATATCATGCTCAGTGAAGTAAAAAGAGGCGATTCCAGTGCTGTTCTCAGTTCTTCTTTTAAGTCATGTCTGGTGCCAGAAGCTGGCAAGGCAAGGCAGATCCATGGACTTTCCAAGGACCGCAGAGCCAAGTTCCTGATATGGAGTAGTCCCCCTTCTACTGTCTCAATATACCACAAGTCAGCAGTGGGGGTTAGAGGAGCATGTGTGTTGTATGTTCTCTCCAAGGTTATCTTTTATGGTGAGAGAGAGTTATCCAGGATCCTCAGTTATCTGAGCTTAGCTTTCACTCCACTTTTCTCTTTTATCACAGGAAGGTCTTCTTCACCATATGAGTCCATGAAAGTTCAGCATGCTTCCTGCCTCATCCTTTCATACTGTGACTTTTATTCCCTCCCCCCAACTTTTCTGCAGAACAGTTTTAATAACAGTTTTTTTATTTATTTACATCTCTATCCCACCTTCTCAAGTGGGCTCATTGTGGATAACAACAATCAGACATTAAAAATCAGTTATAGCAATTCTAAAATTTAAAACAGTTAAATAATTTAAAATGTTAGCCAATTAAACAAATTAAAACAATTAAAACAAAAGCATTTCAGATGGCAAAATTTCACAATAAAAGGCCCTGAATTGAGCAAGTAAAATGGAAACAGTATTACAATACTCCATATGAATGGGCAATCAAATGGGCTATATTTGACAGGGCCGTATTTGGCAGGGAGGCCCAGATGATCAGATGTTCGCTGCCTCAACTTAAAACCTGTCACAACAGCTCCATTTTGCAGGCCCTGCAAAATTGCAACAAGCTCCAGTGGGAGCATGTTCTAGATAGGGACCAAGACAGAAAAGGCCCTGGTCCTAGTTGAGGCTATGTGGACATCTCTTGTGCCAGGGATGACCAGAAAAATTTGCTCAGCATTGGTGCAAAAAGAACTTGAGGATAGTGGAGTGGATCCAACCATCCTCCAAGTAGCTTTCCTCTAACCTGAGCCTTCCTCCAACAAGTGTTTTTCCCTCCCACAGAAGAGTGACTTAATTTGGAGGAAGTTCCCCTTAGAATGGAGGAAGTCTTCAAAACTTGACTCAGTGAAGTGAGAAAAAAGTGGTGGGATCCATTGCATTGATATCATTTCTGAATTCTCCTTAGACAATATCTATAACAATTTTGCAGAGAAGAAATTTGGCAATTCCATATTAACCCATCATTAAGATACAATGGCAAGAGAAGCCACATAAGGCACACTTCCTCCTAGTGTACAGCTGTTCAAGCACACAAGGACCCTTCAAGGAGCTTCTGATTTTACAAAATGTACTGCCCTACTCTCCACCTCCTTGAAACATCAGACCTTTTCCAAACAGTTGCAAACTAGCAAGGGGAAGGCATGGGTTGAAAAGGAGAAGTACTGGTGAATGGGCAAGCAAGTGCTTAACCCTTCCCTTCTGCTTCTTTTCCCTTCAACTTCACTCTCACCGCTGCATTTATTCTAGCTAGGAATCCAGATATATATTTGGTAACAAAAAAGATTTGGTAACAAAAAAGATGCAGAAACCAATTGCAACATTGTACACATTAGTAAAGGCACTGTTTTGCAGATCAGGCTCATGATTAAAACCAGCTTGTTTGGAATCAATTAAGACCTTGCACATACACTGAGACTACATAGATCAACCACCTTCACACTTATTTGCCCACCTAGACATTTCCCTGAGAAAGCAAGAAAAAATAGTCAAGCATCTTGTGATTGAGATGCAATATTTTAAAGAGAGATGGAAGGAGTATGATGGAAAGGCATTAATGCCCTTGCTGGGGGTAAAGTGTAAATGACTGGGGAAGACAATGGCAAACCACCCCATAAAAAGTCTGCCATGAAAATGTTGTGAACGCGACATCACCCCAGAAAATGTGAAAGCGGCGTTACCTTTATCTTTATATACACACATATTTCTTTTGCTCCGCTATTGCCTTTCATTAAACATGTTTTAGTAAAGGTAGTCCCCTGTGCAAGCACTAATCATTTCTGACTCTGGGGTGAGGTCGCATGACGACATTTTCACGGCAGACTTTTTTTATGGGGTGATTTGCCATTGCCTTCCCCAGTCATCTACACTTTCCCCCCAGCAAGCTGGGTACTCATTTTACTGATCTCGGAAGGATGGAAGTCAACATGTTTTCAAAACTACAGAAACCTGCAAAACTTGTTTACCCCAGTAGACAGGGCATACGCTGCAGCCGAATGATGCCTTTTTCAGCTTACCAAAAATAACTACTGCCTGTCTGCAGCCCTAGCAGGAAAGTGGGTTGATGGGGGGTGATGAAGTGGGTCTTTTTATTTATTGGAGAAAATGTGATACATTGGCTTTTGTATTTGATATATTTCCCCCCTCCCAGTAAATCTATACATCTGCAAGCAAAGTCATCTGTCAAAATATGTCTGTGAGACACATAGCTATTGATTAGGTAAAATAAAGGCACTCCAAATCAACGAGACGAATTAGAACTGTCCTGGACTTTATATGCAGAGAAAGTGATGCTTTTTGTTCCCGTTTCGCACGATTGAAAACACAGTCCCTTTCCAGCGCCAAGTGTTTTGCTGCTGGTCTTCTCACTGTTGCTTCTGGAAACAATCTACCGCGGACCATCCTTCTCTTCTCGGCCCCCACCCCAGAAAACCACGGTCAGCAATAACATCGGAAGACGCCTCTCCTCTAGCACAAACAGCAACAGAACAAGAAGGGCGGGGAGGGGGAACGACACCTCCCGGTTCTTGGGCAGGGCGGGCACAACCACCATTTTCCCATTTGCTTCGGATTGGGCGCTCTGCGTGCTTTTCAGTCAACAGATCTGCCGCGAAATAAATGAGGAGGACGCGACCATTGATCCACTCGCAGCGCTGGAGCCGGAACAGCCCCGCAGCCCCCTCAGCTCAACTACAGGCGGGGACAGACGGGAGTCGCGGGCGCACGCGGAGCTGCAGTGCGCTATCCGTGGTGCTGAACAGCCGCACTCCCTTCACCAGCTACCGCCACCACCTCAACCACCACCGGCAGCCAACGCGCTCCAGAGATGAAAGAGACCCTTGACGAGAAACTGCTTCAGTAACGTCTGAGACTTAAAACTGCATCTTCCGGGGGTTCAGATGTACTTTGAGAAAGAACATGGTGTGTGTTTGCTCACGGTTAGATGCAAGGAAAGTCTGTTGTCAGAGGCTGGGAATAGGGGGTCGGAAAGGGAGCAGTGAATTGCCAAACCAGTGCTTTGGAGTAGAGGTGCAAAGAGATTTAGAAGGGAGAGCTGTGACTGAATTAAAAGAATGTACTGGGTGGGGAGAGAATACTCACTGGTAAAGTACATTTTTTCCACTTCTGTTCTTTGCTTTTGGCACTACCTGATTTGTGTAGTCTAGAGGGATTCTGTGTGCAGGGCAGTGAGTTGGCGCTGGTAAAGGGAAGGGGATGGACTGGATGACCTTCTGATTTGTTCTAGTCTGTTTTCTGCTTTAAATCTTCTCCGTGTAAAAGTCCATGGCCAGTTCATCATTTGGTTTTGTTTTGGAAGGGTATTTATTCTTCTCTCCTTGCAACTCCGCCCCCTCCCCCAGCATGATTTATGTTGGAGTGATACTTGCAGGCAAGTAAGAAGAAAGTCAATACAGAGACTTGGGGGTGTTCTTTTGTATATGCCAAACCCAGAACAAGGGTCAACATTGTGTGTATAGATCTATGTAAATACTTAGTAAAGTATGTACTAAGACCTAAATGAATTTCTATTAATATGCCAGGTTTTTCCAAGTCAAGGAGATGGCTGCAGAACCAAAGGAAATAAGAAACACAGGAGCTGGTTGGATGAACTGGTGCAACATAACTATTGGTTGGCTGTTTCTCAATAACAGTTTGACACATCTGTACTCCTACATTCTCAAAAGATTGTCTTGCATGCAACTGGCATCTGTTTTCCTACCCTTATTTCAAGTGTTTTTCCAGGAACATCTGGTGCATAAGAAGGCAACTTGCATAGTCAACCCAATGGAGGAAAAAGATGTACTTTTCCTATGCTTAACTGAAGGAGTTTGCTTTCCAACTGTATTCAGCTAAAAGGGATGGGGGAATGGCTGGGAGCTCTTTACACAGAGATGACTGAATTCACTGGAAATGTTTTAGGAGAAAAGCACAGCAGATTCTGATGGCCTTGTCTGCCATACCCCAGCACTACAGAAATAATTGATTGGACACATTTTCTGCTAGGTAGTAGGTGGCAAAAGAAACAAGATCCATATGCTTTTCATTTGGATAAAGGCGGGAATACAAGAAATATGGTTCTCTGGAGCAATCTGGGACTGGAGAGTAAAGCCATGTTTTACAAGCAAATGACCTCTGCACTCCAGAGCTCAGTGATGGGCTGGGAGGATCAAGGAACTCCCAATGTGGATTTAAACAAGTCTCTGTCCCTAGGCTGATGTGGGAGACTCCTATGGGATACAGACTAGTGGACTTCTGCAATGTCATTAAGCATTACAAACCAAGATCAATGACTCAGAGAAGAAACCTTTCTGGTGAACTTGGAACAAAGTTTTCCTCTTGGACTCTTTAACTAGACGGTAGCTCCATGCCAGTGTCTCCAATGAGGTGTTGGTTGCTGCCCGTCACCTCTGTGGTGCTGAAATTTGGATGATGTCTATCAGGAGATCAAAGGGCTGCTGCTGCGTGTCGCACTTCAATGAGGACAATGGCAGGTTCATCCTTTTAGCAGTACTCATTGTGGCATACCTGACCGCTGGAGCCACTATTTTCTCAGCCATTGAGAGCCCATCTGAAGCAGAAGCTCAGCATCGCTGGAATTGGACCCTTCAGAACTTCAGCCAGATCTTCAACATTAGCCTCCCTGAGCTAAGAGCCTTCTTACGAAATTATGAAGCAGCCATGGCAGCAGGCATCAGGGCAGATGCCCTCCGTCCAAGATGGGACTTTACAGGGGCTTTCTATTTTGTAGGCACAGTGGTGTCAACAATAGGTAAGTCATTTTCTTTTCCACACTCAAAGCCTACCCATTCTAGTACATAATGGTACATAGTGTCAGTAATGATCTTCAGGAAGTCTTTCCATCCATCTAGACAAACAGCATGTGTGTAAAGCATTTGGGGAGCCAATGAGAGTAGGACAATGGGGTTGAATGCTTTTCAAACTGATGCCCTTCAATGAACAATGTTGTATGCAATATTTAAAAGAACTATATACCTCTCTGTTTCAGCATCTGTGATTTCCTTTCCCTCTTTCTCTTGCCTTTTCCTTATCTCATCTTTCTGCCTGTCATCTCTGTTTCTTGGCTTAGCTAAGACAGCAATATTGCTAATGTGAATTTTAAAAAGAAAGAGTAAATTCAACATGCATTCATATATAAGGATGAAATTGGTTTGCGCTTAAAGCAACCTACGAGAAAATAAAACTATAAGGAATATTCCATTTCATTTCCTTAACAACACTCATGTGAGATGCAAATATTGCCTGAGATACTCAGATGCCCTTTTGGGCATCATGTGTGAAAATGCTGTTAATGAAAGCAATGCAGTACGCATGCATAGAAAAGGAGAATCCAGGAGCCAAAATGATTCCGTAGGGTGCAGTGAGATTTGGGACAATCATATATATGCTGTTCTGCTGACTTCACTTTTTTAAAAGGGGAAAAGAAAACCATGGATTGAGTAATGTGCAAGTACCTCCTCTTTAAAAAAAATCCAAACAAAAAATAAACAGCTGCTACACTTTGATGAAGTAAGTTGGGTGAGGTTCTCAAGTGTGGAATGTTGTTTTTCTTTCTAGAAAGCTTTCTTAAGTTGCTATAGCAACTGGAGTTTGGAAAGTAGTTTGAAAGTAAGGATGCCTGAGAGAGAGAGAGAGAGAGAGAGAGAGAGCAGAGATGGTGTTCCCCTACTCTGAGGAACTGACTACAGTTTAGATTCAGGGAGATTTGGGTTGGGGAAAATGCTAAAATTCCTGTATGTTTCTACTTTTATGAATCTGCCTTGTCAGTTCAATGGTCTAGTTCTCACGGAAGTGCTAAATTTGTGGCTGAGCCATACAATTTCAAATTACAAGAGGCTTACATGATGGAATTCTCTACCCACAAAAGAAGAATTTCTACCTGCAGGGAGATTATTTCAACCAATTCAACATTTTATCTAACACTGTCCCAGCATGAATCAGAATGTGAAATTTTTATTTCCAAACAAGAAATAAATAAATAGCTCACCCTGCAGAAGTGAGATTCGGTCAGATTTTGTATGTCTTTGCAATGTTAATATCAACTGGATACAACAGTTTTCCTTGTAGATATAAGATTTTCAACACCAATGGCACATAAAATAGCCACATAAAATGTGTGGTCCATTCCATAGTGCAATTTAGTGGCAAAAATTAAATTTAAGTCAGGGTCTCAGATTTTTTTCAGCCTTAACCCTGGAGAAAAATGGAATTCTGTTGGGTCAAGTGAAGAAATAATCATCTTTAGGCTTTTGTATAACTAATACAAAAAGATTATTCCTTGACCCTTTGATGGCTGGTGGCTACTGGTCATTCCTGTCTGGGGAGAAGTTGGTGAGAAATCATTTAGTAGAGCTGGAATATGTTCGCTGTAGGATATATTGTTTTGAGGGGGGCATTGCTGATGTTTGAATAACATATATGAGGAAAAAATGATACTACATTAAAGACTAACAGTATCTGTGCTAATGCCTGTCTGTATCCCAATGCATAACTTGTATACAACCTGGGCTTTTTTTGTAGCAGGAACTCCTTTGCATATTAGGCCACACACCCCTGATGTAGCCAATCCTCCAAGAGCTTACAGTAGGCCCTGTAATAAGAGCCCTGTAAGCTCTTGGAGGATTGGCTACATCAGGGGTGTGCAGTCTAATATGCAAAGGAGTTCCTGCTACAAAAAGGGCCCTATATACTACTTTTTTAAAAAGGCACTACAAGACCATCACTCCTCAGTCGTCATACTGAAGCTATTTTTTAATATAATAGCTAGGCCCTTTCTGTTCTGAAACTTCCTTTTGCCCTGAGAATCTGGTAGCATTTCAGCCTGTAAGAAATTGTTACCTAACTGCACATTGCACTAGAGTTAGGCCTGGTCACATGTGCAAGAAAATGAGAACAAGCCCAGATAGGAAGGTATAACTTTTCTCTCTACTATGCTGGTTTTCCATTTGCTGTGTTTTTTTTTAACATGGAGGAGGATGCAAAACTGGAATTTGTGCCTGCAATCTGAAGTGGCACTGTGGCCAATCTACCACCTCAGGTCTCTGTCATCTCATGCTCCTTCATGTACAAATCAGGCCTTGCTCTGTACTTCTTCCCCTCTGATTATTTAACTTTAGTGGTTGCTTGCTCAGCAGTAGTTGTATAACTGCATAGAGGTGAACATGGCATAAAATCATAAGAATTGACACACTGGGTCATCCTGATGATCTATCCAGCTGAGCATTCTGTCTGCTGGTAGCTAGCCGGCTGCCTCGGGGAGGGTCACAAGGAGGCCAAAATGGTAATATTCATCCTTCGTTATTATTTCCCAGCAGTTACCTTTTGGTAATGTTGACATGTATTTAGGGCAGGATGAGTGTGTGCCTCTATTGTCCCCAGTGGGACTAAAGGACACAATTATGAAACATTTCTTTCTAACCCTTTCTACAGCAACTGAGGGTTTGAAAGGAGTGCCTTCTAATTGCATCCTTTTATCCCACTGAAGACTGTGAGATGCATGCTGATCCTGACCCAAATAATGTATGCTGGTGTTGAATGTCACCTTAAACTTCTGCACATTAGAAGCTCACAATCTGCAAAATCTTTCATATTTCTCAACTTCACTGACATCTCTCTAAGTAACCTGGACAAAAGGCTGATTAAAAATGTAACAAATAGACTGAAAGCGTTAATCAGTCTGATCAACCATCATTCTAAAGTTTTAGTTGGCTAATCAGGCTGTGGACAATTTTAATCCAGAAGGCTGTAGGTAAAAAAATAGGATTGTTTGGTTTGGGGGTTGCTGCAGTTTTGGTGTCTATAATGGTGTGTGTGGAGGGGGGTGGGGAGAGATGGCATTTCTCTTATCAGTTGACCCCTTTTCTTTATCAGATTGCAAGCTATCTCACACTTCCCTCAGTTTCTCAGAAAGACTTCTATTCTGAAGTTGGGGTAAGCTAACAAAACTCTTTAACCAACTTCAGCCCAAATAACAAATAATTTTTCTTTGATTTTATTGGCACCTGCTGTCACATAAGTGTCATGCTGTTTACTGAGAAGCAGGCCTCAGAGCATTCAGGACAGCAGCCCTGGAATTCCAAATTAGATTTATCAATTTCAATAAATGGAGATGGATCCTCTGAAGATGCAGTGGAAGGTGCTGGCAGGGATGAATCCTTCCTGCCTCTTCCCTTTGCAGATCATCAGGGACTGGGACACCCATGTGGACTAAAATAGATGTAAAATGGGTGACTGCAATTGAGAAATTATTACAAAATTATGCATGGGATAGAGAAGGTAAAGAAAGAAGTACTTTTCTCTCTTTCTCACAATACAAGAACTCGTGGGCATACAATGAAATTAATGAGCAGTCAGTTTAGAACAGATAAAAGGAAGTACCTCTTCAGCCAAAGAGTAATTAACACAAGGAATTCACTGCCGCTAGAAGTGGTGGTGGTGGCTACAAGTATAGACAGCTTCAAGAGAGGATTGGTAAAACATATGGTGCAAAGGTCCACCAGTGGCTATTAGCCACGGTATAGATGGAAAACTATGAGGCAGTGATGCTCTATATTCGTGCTGCTTGGGGGGCAACAGTGGGAGGACTTCTGGTGTTCTAGTCTGCTGGTGGACCTCCTGAGGCATCTGGGCTTTGGTCACTGTGTTACACAAAGTATTGAATTGAATGGGCTGTTGGTCTATCCAACATGGCTTCTTTTATGTTCTTAAAAGGTAATGGTTGAATTTGCCCCTCCTGTGTCAGCAGAGCCTTTTCTTGCCAGTGAAAGGCTGGAGGCCTTGCATCCTAATCCTTTGCCTTTACTAGGTTATGGCTAACTGAAGACAGGGAAACGTTTTCTAGCACCAAAATGACCAGACAATGTTTTGGCTCACATCAAAATGATTGCTCCGGTTACTTCGCAGTGCTTAAATTGTGCCATGCACTGTGCAGAAACACAGTAACATTGTCCCTGCCTCCAAAGGCTTGGGATCTAGGGATAATATGGGAAACTGAAGGTTAGAGACTGCATTTTTACAGTGAAGAGCATGGGTGGCAACTGGCCTGGAGAAAAGTGTCCTGTCTCTTTAACAGACATTTTTATGGCAAAGGTAAATAATATCACCTGGTAAATAACAACCCATTGAGCCTCAATTAAAGGGACAGAGTGGTTTTTCTCACTAACAAACTGAGTTGTGGAGATACATCTATATTGAGGTTAAGGTGCTTTAGTTAAAGAAGTGGCTCTTGGGAAATATTTGAAGCAGATGGTGCTATTCCAGAAAAAAGCTAGAATCCACAAAAAGTATACACACAAGCAAGAAAGAATTGTGTCCACAGTTGGAGATACCTTTTGGTTTTTTTGGTGCAACACCCACAATGCACACATGAAGCTGCCTTATACTGAATCAAACCATTGGTCCATTAATGAGAGATTGTCTACTCAGACTGGCAATGGCTCTCCAAGGTCTCAGGCCAAGTTTTTCACATCACCGACTGTCTGGTCCTTTTAACTGGGAATGTCAGGAACTGAACCTGGGACCTTCTGCATGCCAAGCAGAGGCTCTTTCCTTGAGTCACGCTCCTCCCTTGAGAGTTCAGTAGCACCGTGAAGAAAAACAAGATTCCCAGGGTTTAGGTTTTCATTGGAGCTTATACCCTGGAAAACTTGCTGGTCTTTAAGGGATTACTGGGCTCAAATCTTGCCCTTTTTCTGCAGACCAACATGGCTACAGTCCTGAGACAAAAATGCTTTGAGGCAACATGAAGACATTTTTCAGTTTGCATGCCCTACCTCTTCCAAGTTGAGGAGAGTTATGGAGGCTGAGGGCCCCCATGATCAGTTAGCACTGACCATGCCAAAATCAGCCACAACAGTTCACTCATACAAATCCTTTTAAAAATGTATAGTCCACTTTTTCTCACCAATGGAGATGCAAGCAATTGACAAGGTTGTTCTCCCCTCCTCCACTTTATCCTCACAACAATAGCCCTGTGAGGTAGTTTATGCTGAAAGTAAGGTCACCCATGACACAGTAGGGATTCAGATCCAGCTGTCCCACAGTTTAGTCAGATACTTTAACCACCACCTCATGGTGGCTTTCCTCCACTTGTCTGCTCAGTAGCTGCTGATCTAGAGCTGAATGAGTGAGCTGACACCATGAAAAATACCATGCTGAGATTGATAAGAAATTGTATGAAAGTTTTATTTTTGATTTTTGACCTGGGGTTGCTCATTCACACACATACATGCACAAGGGGATACCACAGTTATGATTGTCTGAACCAGCCTACCAGTACCCATCCCATGTAGAAAAGTGGGCCTGTGAATAAGATCTGCAAGTTGTCCTCCTTTTGCTATGCATTTGTATTCCAAGCACATACACAATTTGTATGCAATTACATATGTAACTTAAGACTCTGCAGTCATTCACTTCAAGCAACTGACAGTTAGCTCCTGGGAGAACCATGGAAAATATACCTGAGAAATGTCCTATAATTCTACCATAGAGCCAATAATACTAATAGAATACAAGAAAGGATCATCTGACTAAAGAGTTCTTGCAGGCAGACAATTTGTAATGGGCCTCCTTCTTTCCACATCTGATTTTAAAATGCACAAAGAAACAAGATGGACTTAATTGAAGCTTCTCTCCAAATATTAGTGCTGTCTGTGGTTTTAAAAAGGAATGCAAAGCTCAAGATATGCTCTGATAAAATCAAAAAGCACTTCATTCCAGCAAATGCTGTGCTCACTCAATAGATCATGGATCAAAGTTAAATGAGTTTTGTTCACTTTTTCATTCAAGCAGCAATATGAACAGAACAGCAGTTCTGACTGGGGGGAGAGAGATATATTAGAAAATAGCACCACTTGAGAAAAAAGTGAGAAATAATGAAGATATATCAGTGGCTATTGTATACAGTTTCATTCCATTTTTAATATTGTTTCATGCTTCCTTCCTTTCCTGACAGTAGGTGAATAAAAATACAAAATTGCCTTGCTGAATCAGACCTAGTTTCCACCTAGTTCAGCATTTTGTTTCTAGCACTGGACTGCAAAATGTTTCTCCAAATTCACAAAAGGGGCACAATGGTGATGGCTCTCCCTTGTTCTTTGTCTCTAGTATCAGATATTCAGAGGTATACTTCTTCTAATCATGAAGAGTCCATTAAACTCTTGTGGTTATGAGTTTGTCCAATTCTTTTGAAAGCTCAGCTGAGCTAAGGAATTTCCTTTGGTCAGTCCCATATTTAATTATCCCAAATTCTACTGTTACGAGAGAGGAAGTAAATGTCCTCCCCCCCAGCTCATGTATAATTTGATAAACCTCATCACACCCTCTTCCTCCATCATCTGTATCTTCTATAAATGCTTTAGCTTTTCCTTGTAGGGAGGGTGTTCCCTACCATCTCCTCAAAGGAAATAGGAAAACATTCTAGGCTGCTGAGGATCAGGAGCTCTGTGAGAAGAGAGTACTGGAGCCAGAGGGTCATACTTGCCAGGCCCTTGGAAAATTCAGGAGTTGCTCATTCACATTGGCAAGTCATCTCTGAATGATGCAGTTAGGGAGCTCCAGATTTTGTGAATGTGTGTGTGCGTGCTGTACATAGTAACTGTGGGAAATTCCAGTTTGAATCAAGACCATGGCACAGGAGAGGGAAATTCACTTTTTCCTGCTCCCCCCCCCCCCGCACCCCATAAATACATACTGATCTTCCTGAGTCTTGTCTGTGCCATGGGGAGGGTCCATGATCAATATTTCCTGTGTAGGAGGTGGTAGAAGACAGAGATCTGGATCAGAACTGTGATACCATAGAGAGCTTTTAATTTTTTTTACTTCATTTATACTTCACGTTCCTCCTCAGTGGGGACCCAAAACAGCTGACTTCATTCTTCTCTCCTCCATCTTATCCTCAACAACCACCCTGTGGTGCAGGTTAGCCTAGAAAGAACAAATTTTGAGTCCAGTGCCACCTTTAAGACCAACAAAAGAGAAACAGTATGACTGCTCCAAGATCACCCAGCAAGCATTCATGGTAGAGTGAGGATTCAAACCTAGGTCTGACCATCTCATCATCACACTTCTGCCCAAGAAGTACAATTTGCACCATACAGAAAAATGCACAAAGACCTCTTTGGTGCTAGCTTCACAATACATTTTATTTTTCCCTGCAGAGCAATGAGCAACTTGGAAAGGGGTGGTGGTGGCTATATGGCATAGGAGGAAATCTGAAACTCTCCCCCCTCTCCACCTTTTCCATGCCACAGTCTTGATCCCTCATCCTTGACAGCTGCTTTTAGCATTTTAGAAAAAATAGGAAATTGAATTGTAGCTCTCTCCATCACTTCTAGTTTGCAGTCATATCAAATTAGATTCTTTATAATCTGTTCATTGGAAAATACATAAGCCAAGCAGAAGGGAAGCAGTCAAGCAAACATGCAAACAGTGCTAGCTCCCCAAAAGCAACAATCCCCCAAAATAAATGTATCTTCTTAGCCAGCAACAAAAAATTCACACTTCTTTTGTGGTCAAATGCTAGTTGTAAAAGGCTTTCCTTCTGCCCCATCCAGACAGATGGGGTGTGACGTCAATTCCAGTGTCATGGCTCAGCCCCCTCACCATCATGGGCCATGAACTGAGTGCTTTCAGCAATCAAGCTACACAAATGTCTAAAAAGAAGGTCATTTTAGTACCTGAACAGCACATGCTTACAGCAGTTCTTAAGGAATCTCACCAGATTTTTCAGCTAACGTTACTCTCAAATCCAGATCATGTCTCTAAGTTGCAAGATTATGTTTTGACAATTCTGTGAGAAAAATAGTAGCTATTTGCTGCACATAGGAGCTTCTGGGAGTGTTTTTTATCAGTCAAGCAGTTAATCACTGAGAAACAAAAGAAAATTATGAGTGTAGCTGTATTAATATTGTAATGTTTTTAACACTGAATTATGTATTAATGCTTTCAAATGAGACACATTTGTACATTCTGGCAGTCTGATGGCAGCAACTAGAAGGCCATCTGGGCAGGGTGCAACATCTTTGGCAAATGGATATTAAAGGTCCACATAGAGACCCATCTGCCAAGGCCACTGTCTGGCAAAAGAACCACCACCAACTGGAACCACTCTGATTATCTGCTGCTACCAGGAACAGCAGGTCACAGGGACCTCTGGACAGTTTCCTGTTTCATGAAGAGAACAGTGACTGGAGGGGTGCCAAGCATGAGTCCTGTCAAGCTCCTTTAGCTTTCCCTGGACCAAAGCCATGAAAGAGTCATGCTCCACATCCATCTTCAAGCCCATCCTTTGATCACCTCCTGGCACTGGGACTGAGAGGTTTACTGCCTCCAAATATGGAGGTTCCCTTTAGCCACTATGGCTAGCAGACACTGATAGACCTATCCTCCATGAATCTGTCTGATTCCCTTTTAGAGTCTTCTGTGCCTGTGGTCATTGCTACAACCTCCAGCAGTAAATTGCATATTTTCATCATTTGTTCAAATTTTTAAAAGTATTTCTTTTTGTCTGTCCTGCCCATTCAACTTTGTTGGATGTCCTCAAGTTGTAATATTTTGGGAGACAAAGTTCTCTCATCTCCTTTCTAAACTGAAAAGTCCCAGGCTCTTCAGGCTCTCTTCACAGGAAAGATGCTCTAACGCTAACCCCTTAATCATCTTGTATCTGATGAAGGGAGCTTTGACTATTGGCAGCTGTACCCTGGAAATCTTGTTGGTCTGTAAGGTCCTACTATTCTAGTTCTTAATCATCTTGGTTGCCTTCTTCTGTACTCTTTCCAGCTCTGTAATGTCCTTTTGAAAATATGGTGACCAGAACTGTACATAGTATTACAAATGAGGCTGCACCACAGATCTATAGAAGGGCATAATAATGTTGGCTGTTGTTTTTTTTCAATTCCTTTCCTAATAATCTAGCATAGAATTTATCTTTTTCACTGCTGTGACAAACTGGGTTGACATTTTTGTTTATCTATATACTATGTCTGCAAGATCTCTCTCCTCCTCATTCTCAGCAATTTCAGACCCCATTAGCATAGGAAGGAAGTTGGGAGTTGAGTTGGGAGTGAGCAGTGAAGTGGCCAAGTTTGCAGATGACACTAAATTGTTCAGGGTGGTGAGAACCAGAGAGGATTGTGAGGAACTCCAAAGGGATCTGTTGAGGCTGGGTGAGTGGGCGTCAACGTGGCAGATGCAGTTCAATGTGGCCAAGTGCAAAGTTATGCACATTGGGGTCAAGAATCCCAGCTACAAATACAAGTTGATGGGGTGTGAACTGGCAGAGACTGACCAAGAGAGAGATCTTGGGGTCATGGTAGATAACTCACTGAAAATGTCAAGACAGTGTGTGTTTGCAATAAAAAAGGCCAACGCCATGCTGGGAATTATTAGGAAGGGAATTGAAAACAAATCAGCCAGTATCAAAATGCCCCTGTATAAATTGATGGTGCGGTCTCATTTGGAGTACTGTGTGCAGTTCTGGTCGCCGCACCTCAAAAAGGATATTATAGCATTGGAGAAAGTCCAGAAAAGGGCAAGTAGAATGATTAAAGGGCTGGAGCACTTTCCCTATGAAGAAAGGTTGAAACGCTTGGGGCTCTTTAGCTTGGAGAAACGTCGACTGCGGGGTGACATGATAGAGGTTTACAAGATAATGCATGGGATGGAGAAAGTAGAGAAAGAAGTACTTTTCTCCCTTTCTCACAATACAAGAACTCGTGGGCATTCAATGAAATTGCTGAGCAGTCAGGTTAAAACGGATAAAAGGAAGTACTTCTTCACCCAAAGGGTGATTAACATGTGGAATTCACTGCCACAGGAGGTGGTGGCGGCCACAAGTATAGCCACCTTCAAGAGGGGTTTAGATAAAAATATGGAGCACAGGTCCATCAGTGGCTATTAGCCACAGTGTGTTTGTATATATATAATTTTTTGCCACTGTGTGACACAGAGTGTTGGACTGGATGGGCCGTTGGCCTGATCCAACATGGCTTCTCTTATGTTCTTAAGGAAGGAAGGAAGGAAGGGAAGGAAGGAAGGAAGGAAGGAAGGAAGGAAGGAAGGAAGGAAGGAAGGAAGGAAGGAAGGAAGGAAGGAAGGAAGGAAGGAAGGAAATACATGGGTGCGGGGGGGGGAGGAGAGGTGGAAAGAAAGCAAGTTTAACTTTAAATGCATTCTCCAAGCTGCCAGCCAACAGGGCAGTGGGGGCTTCAAGAGCAACACAATATGTGTGAAGGACCAGTTTGGCAACCCCTGGGATATACTTAAGGTGGGGAGGGGGTTGTTGCAATGTGCATCATCTTACACTTACCAACACAGTCCTTCGTTTGGCACATTGTTGCCCACTTACTCAATTTGTGGAGATCTTCTTGGAGATCTTAACTGTCAGCCTTTGTTTTCCCCATCCTGAATAATTCTGTAGCATCCACAAATGCAGCATTCACTATTCACCCCCAGTTCCAAATCATTATGTACAAATTAAACAGATTCAGCCCCAGTACCTATCCTTGTGGCGCTGCTTACTTCCCTCCATTGTGAGAACTGTCAATTTATTCTTATTTTCTGCTTCCTTTCATTTGTTGTTGTTCAGTCACACAGTTGAGTCTGACTCTTTGCAACCCCATGGACAAAGTCATGCCAGGCCCTCCTGTCTTCCACCATCCTCCGAAGTCTGCTCACATTCGTGTTTGTTACATCAGTAACGCTGTCCAGCCATCTCATCTTTTGCCGTCCCCTTCTTCTTTTGCCTTCTGTTTTTCCCAGCATCAGGATCTTATCCAGTGAGTGTTCCCTTCTCACTTGGTGGCCACAGTATTTGAGCTTCAGCTTCAGCATCTGACCTTCCAGGGAACAGTCTGGGTTGATTTCCTTTAGGACTGACTGATTTGATCTTCTTGCAGTCCAAGGCACTCTCAAGATTCTTCTCCGGCACCACAGCTCAAAAGCATCTATTCTTCTGCGCTCGGCCTTCCTTATGGTCCAGCTCTCACAGCCATACATTACTACTGGAAATACCACCACTTTGACTATATGGACTTTTGTTGGCAGGGTGATGTCTCTATTTTTTATTATACTGCCCAGGTTTGCCATATCTGTCCTCCCAAGGAGCAAATGTCTTTTAATGTAATGGCTACAGTCACCATCTGCAGTGATCTTGGATCCCAGAAATGTGAAGTCTGTCACTACTTCCATGTCTTCCCCTTCTATTTGCCAAGGTGTGATGGGGCTGGATGCCATGATCTTAGTTTTTCTGATTTTGAGTTCCAAGCCTACTTTTGTGATCTCCTCTTTCACCTTCAACAAGAGGTTCTTTAGGTCTTCTCACTTTCTGCCATTAGAGTGATATCATCTGCATATCTGAGGTTGTTGATGTTTTTCCCAGCAATCTTGGTTTCAGTTTGTGCTTCATCCAGGCCAGCATTCCGCATGATGTACTCTGCATATAGCTTAAATTAAATAAGCAGGGTGACAATATGCATCCTTTCATTTAGCCATTTTTTAATCCATGAAAGGCCCCATTCTCTTTTTTCCCATGATTGCTAAGTTTACTCAGGAGTCTTTGGTGAAGTACCTTGCCAAGTCCAAGTATATAATACCTATTGGGTCACCATCACCTAAATGTTTGTTCATTTCCTCAAAAAACAAAAACTTAAAGAGGTTAATTAGGCAGGACTTTCCATTGTAGAAGCTATGCTTATTTTCACGTGAGCCAGTTTGGCTGAGTGCACGGACTCTTATCTGGGCAAACCAGGTTTGATTCCCCACTCCTCCACCACAGGACTGACTTTGGGTCAGTCATAACTCTCAAAGCTGTTCTGTCAAGAGCAGTTCTCGGAGAGTTCTCTCAGCCCCACCTATCTCACAGGTTGTCTGTTGTAGGAAGGGGAAGGGGAAGAGGATTGTAAGCCGCTCTAAGACGCCAAGTGAAGGGCAGGGTATAAATCCATCCCCTCCTCCTCTTCTTTTTCCTTGTCGCTCTATGTGTCTAATAATTCTGTCTTTAATTACAGTTTCTACTAATCAGGCTGGGACAGACCTTAGGGTAACTGACCTGCAATTTCCTGGTTCCCTTCTGAACCCTTTTATAATAATCAGTGTTATGTTTGCTACAGCCCTCTGGCACAATGGTTTTAATGACAACTTACATATGCTGGTTAGCAGATCAACAGTTTCATATCTGAGCTCCTTAAGAACTCTCAGGTATATGCCATCAGGACCTGGAGACTTAATGGCTTCACTTTCGTCTGTAGGTCTAGAACTTCATTATCTTCTAACCTCAATTTAACTCCATTCTTTAGACTCTGTTTTGAAAAAAGTTGCTGCTCTGACCTGGGTACACACTTTCCACAGTGAAGGCAGATGCAAAGAATTCATTGGGCTTCTCTGCCATCTCCCTTTCTTCCCGTAGGAATCTTATTTTCTTTGGTCATCCAGAGTCCCAGCTGCCTCTCTGGCCAGTTTCCTGTCCCAAATATATTTAAAGAAATGCTTATTTTTTTATCAGTCTGCTCATGCTTATTTGGCAGACTGTTCTCCCTTCTATTTGCTTCATTCATCACTTCCACTTTTTAAAAGAAACCTTTTTACCTTTCATGGCCTCTTTAACTTGGGTCATTAACAACACAGGCATCTTTTTAAACTTGGCAGGACCTTTCCTAATCTGGGAAATGCCTTCTATCTGGGCTTCAATTAGTGTGGTTTTAAATCGCTTCTCAACATCCTCTAGGGATCTGACACTCTTGAGTTACCATTTCAGCTTCCTTCTAACTAGTCCCCTCATTTTTGTAAATTCTCTCTTTTAAAATCAAATGTTACTGTTTTGGACTTTAGGGATAACTTGCCATTGATAGGAATTCTGAGCTTAATGGCATTGTGGTCACTGTTCCCAACTAGTGCAACTACATCTATAACTTGTATTAGGTCTTGAGCTCCACTCAGAATCAAGCCAAAGATCTCTACCCCTCTAGTTGGTTCTGTGGCCAGTGCACAGTCATTTGTGATGTCTAGGAACTTCACTTCTACAGCACAATTCCAGCATGTTTACCCAGTTATTTTGAGGGTAGTTGAAATTACCAGCGAGCACCATATTATCTGCTTTAGTCACCTCCCTTATGTTCCACTTCATCTCGAGATCAGCCTCAGGGATTTGACCTGGTGGACAATAGAATTCTTCTACCTTTAAGTAAGCCTCAGGGCCTTGTATCTCCACCCATACGGCTTTTGTCATGGAGTTTGTGTGCCTAATGTTTTCTGGCTTATTTATCTAGCACTGCAGAGTACATACAGGCCGTTTTCCCACTGAGCTTACCTCAGAGCGACGTCCCTCTTCACCACTCAGTGTCTGCGTGGATTTCCCACCAACTGCTCCGAGGCTGCTCCGAGGAACCAGGAAGTTCCCGACCTTTTGCGTCGCAAATGTAAACCGCCAAAAACCAGTTTACATACAAATATCTGGGGGTTGTTTTTCATCATACAGGATCTTGCCAAGGGCACATTGACAACGTACACTGTAACGCCCAACGCACGGCGCTTGCTCTGCAGGAGTTTTACACTTCCAAGGGCGCCTATAACGCCTTAGCGGCGATTAAGGTTTACAACGCTAAGGTTATACCCCAATTAATGTACGGAGCTGAGATTTTCTTGTATAATAAAATAACTAAATTGGAGATGGTTCAATCGAAGTTTGTACGATGTATCCTTCAGGTGCCAAAATATGCCTCATCTATTGCAAATAGGCTGGAAACGGGGCTTCCAAGCCTCTCCACAGTAATGTGGAATAGAGGTTTGAGTCTCCTTCTAAGGGTGCTGGCGAATCCAGATGATATTGTACATCAAATCTTCTATGACTCATTTGTTAGCAATTGGTTGAGGAAATTAAATTCCAAACTAGAGGAATGTGATCTGAATATTGATTCCCTAGCCCTCATGTTCAAGAACGGGGCAAAAGTAATTATCAGAGGCCGATTACTGGAATTGGAGTTAAAACAATCTCTGGCCAAAGTTGGGGGGACGTATATCCCAACCTTTTTTACAAGTGATCTTAAATGTGCCAGGTATCTTGAAAAGATACAGCCAATCAAGATCAGGCGGATGCTGTCCTTGGCACGCCTGAACATTCTTGACACAGCAGTACTGAGGGGCCGTTTCCACAAGATCCCGTTAGAAGACAGGATCTGTCCGTGCGGCCTGGAGGAGGTCGATACGGTTCCCCATCTCATTCTGAACTGTCTTTTCCACACAGAGGCAAGGTACAGACTTCTGCGGAACCATCTAATGCTAGCTAAATCTTTGAATCAGGCCCAAGTCATTTACTTCCTCTTAGGGGATGGGAGTGATCAACTTTCTCTGGATCTTGCTAAGTTTCTATATGTTGCCGACCTTGACAGGAAGAAACTTAATGCTGTTTGTATTTGAAAGAAGGTGCCCTTAGTTAAGTGTTGCCTACGTCAGATAATTTTATTACTATTTTGATGGTTGTACATAGTTTTATATTGTTGTGTTATATTTTGGCTTGGTGTTGTGTTGTACTGTTATTGATGAGTTGTTGTTGTTGATTGGCCTAGAGCCGCAATAAACTGACTGACTGACTGACTGACAGTTTACATTTGCGACACAAAAGCCGCGGGACTTTGCGGCTCTTCCGGGTTCTGCAGAGCAGTTGGTGCGAAATCCGCGCAGACGCTGCGCGGTGAAGAGGGACGTCGCTCCGGAGTAAGGTCAGTGGGAAAACGCCCACAGTCTCTCTACAGAATTTTAAAGGGTTTGGGTCCCTTCACAATTCAGGAGCTTGGCTCAGGAAACCTGATGACAACCCTGTAAGGAAATTCAGTATTATTATAATCATGAAAAAGGCTACATGGGAATATTTCTCCATCTCTTTTGATACCAGAGTTCAGGATTGTCCACTGAACATAATAGTTGGTTCAAGGCAAACTTATTTCTCTTGATGATTTTATGCAATTTACTTTTCTAGGCTTGGAGCAGAGTTCAGCCAAAGCTTTGTATGTTCTTTTTCTACCTCAAAGGAAAGAGGAATAGTGGAGAGATAATTCTGAAGGCATTTTGGAATGGCTAGAGGCAGCCTTGATTCTATTTCAATAAAGCACAGGTACTTGGGAAGTCAAAGAAGTCTCATTTTAGATGTCTCCCTAAAAACCATGTCTCACTAAGACTGTTTTCACACAGGACACTTCACCATTAAGATCCTGCTGGATCAGACCAGTAGTTCAGTCTCACAGAGTGGCCAACAAGTTCCTCTGGAGGGTGAACAACAGGGCATAGAGACCAAGACCTCCCTCTAACATTGCCTTCAGAGATTCACTGCTTCTGAACTTGGAGACACACATTGTCACTAGACATGCAGAAGTATTCACAGTAGTAACACAAGGAGATACTCAGTGTTCCTCTCCTTATTGCCTCACACCTGCCCGTTTGCTCCTGGAGGGCTTTAAAAAAAAAGATAGTAGGTGTATTCACTTAATGTTTCTTACATAATAGCAATATAGCAAAGCCCTGACTTGGATAGCCCAATCTCATCAAAAGCTAAGCAGTGTCAGTCATGGTCGACAGGGCTTTTTTGAGCAGAAACACACAGGAACACAGTTCCACCTGGCTTGAAATCAAATGAGGGTGTGGCCTAATATGCAAATGAGTTTGTACTGGGCTTTTTCTACAAAAATCCCTGCTGGTCAGTATTTGGAAGGGCAACCACCAAAGACTACCAGGCTAGCAACACAGAGGTAGGCAATGGCAAATCACTTGTGGCTGTCTCTTGCCTTGAAACCCCTATTGGGTCTCCACAAGTCAGCTGTGACAACAGCATTTTCACTCTGTCTCTCTCTTACCAATTCCTCACTAGCAGTCACTCCACCCCTGGGCTTCTGCTTTCCTCAGAGCAAATGACCAGTTCCCCACTAATCACTGCACAGCTGCATTTTAATTCATGGCTCCCTCCAATTTCCCCCACGGTGACTTGGTCTTGTTTTTTGGAGATCCAGAAGCTGCGAACGAAATTAAAGGGAGCCACAAGTCAAAATGTGGCTGTGTGGCAACTAGTGCAGAATTGGTTGCTTGGTCCAAGGAAAGCAGAAGCTTGGGGGTAGAGCAGCTGCTAGTGAGGAATTGGTATCTCTGTCTGTCTGTCTGCCTCTCTGGTAAAATTAGTAAAAAGCCCACCAGTGGCAGAGAGGGGAATGGCAGACATGAGGGCATATGGATCAGAAAGGTCTGAAAATCCACACCTTCCCTTCCACATGGGGACCAAACCTGACTGGACCATGAACTTCCCAGAGAGGTCACACCAAAGAATGCTGTGAGGTAGGCGATTGCATGACAGTGTCATATGGAAGCTCAAACAAAAACCACTGCTGTTCAGGGGGAGAATTCGGAGGTAAATGTCCATGTGGATGCAGCTTAAACTGCCCACTAAAGTAGAATTACCACAGCATGTCCATCATGTCTCCATGCCTCTATTCCAGCTATGCCCATATATGTATATTTGTGTGTGTGTGAGAGAGAGAGAGAATGCATGCACAGCTATTATGTATTTCTCATTTTATAAGCTCTTCCACTTTTACTGACTGCATGTGATATACAGGATGACAATGTCTCAAAAGTGGTTTGGGTTATCTTTTTGTTCTTTCCCTGACTGACAGCTAAACCATGGAGTGTAATTGACTCTGGCAAGTAAAATCAGTTTATACTCTTTCCAAGTTCCCAGCAAGAATGTTCCTCATTTAACAATTTGTGAATATTCAGGCAGGTGCAACCCTGCTTAGAGGCACAGCTATATTCTTTATGTTATTGAGTTCAACAAACAAGTGAAATCTTCCTTCTGTCACAGGCCTTGAATCTTGAGAAAGCTCGTTTCCATTCTTAAAAAGGAGGGAAAGGGTTATCTTTCCAGTCCTCAGTTTCAGATAACAGCTTAAAAATATTAGTGAATACTACCTCAGACACTCTGACTTAGATAGCCCAGGCTAGTTTGATCTTGTCAGATTTTGGAAGCTAAGCAGGATTGGCCTTGATTAGTATTTGGATGGGCGACCTCCAGTGAATTCCAGGGTCATGACACTGAGGCAAGCAATAGCAAACCACCTCTAAAATATCTCTTGCCTTAAAAAAAAAGTCTAGCCCTCCACTCAGTGGTGCATAATATTAAAAGAGCTAGAACTTCTGGCTGCTGGACAGTCTTAGGATCCATATGACAAATGCCATATGACAATTATAATTAATTAATTATTAAATGTACCTGAGACCTTAAGAGGACTGGTATTGGCATCTAGACATCCATGAGCTAAACGGTGGACTCCCAATATCATATACACCTCTCTACTTCCTACATAAGGTTATTCCCAAGTTCTCTTGTCTATATTCAAAGACTTAGAAACTACACCCTCTAACATAGAAGCCCTTCCCTTAACTTAACTCTAGGTACATGGAAGCTGATTTTGCTTACTCCATGGAGAGAGAAGCAGTCTGCATATGTTTAGAAGTACTCTTTTCTCAATTAGCTGAAGCCTTGTCCAAATTAAGCCATATGTCTATATTGCTCTCCTGTCAGTCTTATCCTATTTTCCTTCTAGCACCTTCCCTGTACAAGTGACTAAAATGTAGGCACAGTCAATATCTGGAAGGGGTAGAAATGGGATGTGTGGGTGAGGGGAGCTAAAGCCTGCTCTTCCCACCTCCTGGCCTCTCGAGGTTTCTTTCAGTGTTTTCTCCCAGCCCATCTGATTTCTTGCTTGGTATCCTGATCAGGATAAATCAAAAAAGTTTCAGACAGTGGCATAGAGTAAAGAAAGGGTGAGGGAGTTAGCTCCCCTCACCCACACACTGCAGTTCTGGTTTAAAAGAGATCCCTTCCTTGCTTTTCACTGCCTGACTCACGTATATCAGAAGCTCCATACAGCTGCTGTAGCTTTAAATACAATAAGGATGTGTCTCAGACCCAAACCAGTAGCTTTCCTTTGCACAGAGAGATGGTCTCACTGTCATCAGTGATTTCTCTTATGTGTTCTGTGCTTGCTCTTCACTATCATGAGGAGAGAGCCTCTTTTGCTACCTCCTTCCTGTCCTGTCCTGAGGTGCTGACCATCCGCTTATTGTCCGAGGGGGCAAAGCCAAGTTCTCTGCCTCTGTTTTGCCCCTTTGTCTCTGCAACCCCGTCTGCTTACCAGCATTTACAAAGCTGTTATCTCTTTCCCAAGTTACAGGAGGAGTTTGTTCCTCTCAAAAGAATAGAAGGCAAATGTCAACCTCCCACCACCACTCCGTCCTGCTTTACAGAATGTGCAAGTGCAAGCAGGCTACAGAGAATGCACATCTTTCACAAAAACAGAACCCCTGCATATATAGAATTGGAAAACCTTACCAAAGACACTGAGATGCTAGTAAACATCATCCAAGCAGAACAGTGAGTTAATCTCTCTACTGAACAAGATGGTTCTGACTGGTATTTCTGCATATCAGGACTCCATTTTTTGCCAGTCATAGCATTGCAGAAATACCAGTCTCAGAACCATCCTGTTTGGTGGGGAAATTAACTCACTGTTCTGTCTGGATGATGTCCTTATCAGGCACATATCTGCTGAGCCAGTCTCTCCCTTTGGTGGCACAATGCTGGAAAACTGGAACCAGAAAGCCAGGCATCAAAATAGCTGTCAGATCAGAATGGTTTACAAATGTCAGAAACAATTCTGTTCAGATTCAGGCCCTATGCTTCTATATTTACAAATGGGCATTGTTCAGATTGGCTCTCAATTAGTAAATGTACAACCCTAATGAAAAAGTCACTGCAGAGTGTAGTATCACAGAAATAAATGTGATAGCTTGGATGGGGAAGGGGCAAAATTAGTGCAGTAAATCAAGAATGAGCATTGCAAAATGCTCGTATCACTTGATATTTAGGAGGAGGAAAATCATTGCAATTATCCAGTCTCATTTGATGGTATTCATCTTCTCATACTAGAGAACTTGAGTCTATTAAGAATTCTGTTTCCCTCCATAACAGAACTAAAGCTGTCTGAAATGCAGGTGTGAAAAGGGCCAGCTGCCCACTAAAAAAGCAACTGGCCCAGAAAAATCACTGGTTCATTTGTAATGAGTGTGTCTGTACCATCCTTGGACAAGTATCTGCATGCAGGTTCTCCTCCTTTAAGGAGGAATGAAGGTGTATTATGAAAAGCTAAGGGGAGGGGGGTGCTATCACACTGGGAAATTGACACAGTATTATCTCGGCTTCAAAAAAGCCACTTGAGTTTGGTCCATTTCCAGGCTATCAGATAGCAGCTGTTGAAGTGGCAAGATCCCGGCAACAGTCCGCGGTTGCCCATTCAGACAGCTAGTGTGCCTCAACCACAGACCCATTGCAGAAAGGGTTGGGTTTTTAAAGATAATCAAAAAGTCCCCCAGTGTGTGTGCTCAAGCAGAAAAGCACACAAGCACTCCTCGGAGAGAGGTTGTGGGGGGGAACCAAATGTGCCGGAAGCAGCTTGGCATGATCACACTGCTCTTCTGTTTAGGAGTCACGCTCAGCCGTTCAAACAACCAGTGAATATGTGACCTAAATGTGATTCAGGGGGAAACTCCTGGGAAGAACCAGGTGGCTTTTTAATCTGGATAGAAGGTGTCTGAAGACAGGGTGACAATGGGTGAGGCTCATGTGAATAGGAGGTGGGACTAGGTTGGGCCAAATCTCATGTGAAAGCACAGAGAGAGCACTCTATCTGTGCAAAAGCCCTCATTTGTTTTAATTGCAGCTGAACATATGACTTGCACCCCTGGATCAACTGAACAGTTCATCTGATCCAGCATTCTGTTTCCAGCCAAATGTTAGTTGTTCACAAGCAGGGTATGAAGTTGTTGATGTTTTCCACAGCATCAAGGTATACTGCCTTTTTATATAGAGGGTCCATTTAGCTATGATGGGCTAGTAGTTGCGATTGACAGTCTAATCCTAGTTTGTCTAATCCATTTCTTCAGCAACTCAACATGTGAATCTGCCATATTAATAATGCTTGCACAGTGCAAAGATCATGCAGGATAAGACAGAATGGAGAGGATGGAATCTTAACATAAATATTGTGGATCATTCTGCTGATTCTTAGGTCTGAATTACATTTGCAATGTGTTCCCTTCCCTCACAAAGAGATGTGGGTTCAATGTTCCAGGACATTGTCTGAAGGTTCACCTTGTGTCATTGAACGGGCTGCTTTTGGGGGTTTGGCATGCATTTTTGGAACAGTCTGTACAACAGCTTTATTTCAAAGAGCCTTGATCAATGGTCAGTTGGCTCTAGTGGTTTTGATGAATTGATTTTTGTATGGATTTGTTTTGGTTTCAGAATCTGGTTATTAGTTTTTGTTGTTCATCACTTTGAAATGGTAATAATGGAGTTCTAATTATCTCATACAGTTAGGAATTTGGGGAAGGGGCAGCTGTGTTAGTCTGCTTGTACCAAAACCAACAGAGTCTCTATTGGGATAGCTGGTTAATATAGCAGAATTTGCCCAGTCACAGAAGCATGTTACTGAGTGCAATAAATAAATCTCCCAAGAAGTATATTGTGAAAAAAGGTATTTACATTTATTCAAGTAGATCCATTTTGCATTCAGGTTGCAGTCAAAAGAAAAGAGAGATACCTAATCTAAAGAGTACTTTCCCTATCACAAATGGCCAGCTTGTCTGGCATCATGTGTGTGGGAGGACATTGTATCTGCAGAAGAGACCTGCAGAGACATGTGCCTCCATGGAAGGCCATATATGAAGAGGGCAAAGGCAGGGGAGGGGGGGTGTCAGAAGGCAGTTTCCAGGTTAAGGCAAAGAGAGGCATCCCATTCAAGGAGAGAAAAGAGCAAGAGTTCAGTAACACCTTAAAGACTAACAGAAATTGGTGGTAGGGTATGAGATTTCATGAGTCACTGCTCACTTCTTCAGATACCATTCAAGGAGAGAACACCTATGCACACTTAGAGTGATGTAGTGCCCATCCCCCAATGTCCTTGCATGCTGAATTGCTCATTCCGACAGTCCAGTAGCACCTTAAAGACTAACCCATATCTGGTTGCATATGCTTTCATGGATTAGAGCCCATCCACATGTGTGTAGAGAGGGCATGAGGGCAGAGGGGAAAAGAGGGGGCAGGGTTGAGGATTGTGTTGTTGATTTTTGTAAAAGGAAACCAAAGAAGTCAAACACTAGAAGAAAGGAGCTGTAATTGTGTCACAGAGTTATGCAGTAAATACAGAATCCAACCAAATCTATTCAGTAAAGGTGACTGTCCGTGACTTAGCAGCCTCTGAAGATGAATAGGTATAGCAAGTTCAGCGGTGAAAACAGAACACCCAAAGAGGAGAATGATTAAACCCTTTCCCGCTCTGTGTTCCTATAACTTTAAGCACTTTCCTTCCTGTCTGGCTTAGGTTCATACTAGGATATGGTCAGTGGCAGAAACAGGGTTTGCCCCTTACCCACACACTGAATTTTCTTTATTAATAGATTCCATCTCCTGCATTTCATGTGAACTAGGAATATACAATAATGAAAGCATATGAATCCACTTAGGCCCTAAATTAGTGTTTTGCTTCCAGAAACTCCAGATTTTGCTCCCAGAAAAATTGGATTCTGAACCTTCAATAAATTATGCAAACAGCATATTTGCATAATCGTTCCCATTGTGTATCGTTTTGTATGCATATTTCCTGCTTTGCCTCATTTATTTTTCTTAATCATTAAAAGTAGAGAGAAATCAGTTTTGTGGGACACTAAACTCCTTCTTCCAGTGCCTAATCTATCACAGCCACCTTTCTGGCTTCTGAATTTCAACACCCATCAGTCATGTACTTTCAAATGTAAGCATGAAGGCTAAAAACATGCTTTTAAAAAAAAATCGTAGATTCTCTAGAAGCTGTCAACTGAACACCATTGAGTCTCAGAAGTGACCCTCCAGCTAGCATTTTAGTCTTTCCCAACCACATGACCTCCATCTTGGATGGATTCAATTTCAGCTTCCCTCTTAACCACTGGACTACAGCATCTAGGCACTGGGATAGTACCAAGATCCTTGCCATTAGCTGCTTATTCAGCAGGAAGAAGAGCTGAGTGTCATCAGTATATTGACGGCACCCAGCTCCAAACCTCCTGACAATCTTGGCAAGAGGGTGCATATATATGTTAAATAATATCAGAGAGAAAATCAAAACTTGTGGGACCCCAGAATTCAGGTTTTGTTGGAAAGACCCAGTAACCCCCTGAGGGCATCCCTGGAAGAATGAGGAGAACTAACTAAGGGCAGTGCCCCTTGCCCACAGGCGATCAGTCGGGACCAAATGGTCAACTGTATTGAAGGCCACTGATAGATCCCAAAGGACCAACAGGGCCAGCATGCTTTTACCCAGATGTAAACAAAGATCAACAACCCACACAACCAGTGCTGTTTCAGTCCCAAAACCAGGCCTGAAGCCCAACTGAGAAGGGTCCAGGGCAGATGTCTCATCCAGGAAAACCAGGAGTTGCTCAGCCACTGCTCATTCAGTTATCTTCCCCAGAGATTGGTGGTAATTGGCCAGCTCCTTTTTTTGGGAGAGTTTCTTTAACAATTGTCTAACCATTGCCTCTTTAAGGAAGCTGGGGAAACAGCCATCTGAGAGAGACAAATTAATAATCTGTCTCAAAGGGCCACTTACCAGTTTGTGGTATGATTTCACCAGCCATGAAGGACAAGGATCCAAGGAGCAGGTCATTGGCTTCACAGCTGTCAAGATCCTGTCAACAACCATAACGGTGAGCTCCCCTGGTAGTGGCGAGGCAGGAGGAGGAGGTGGGCAGGAGCTGGCAGCCCTACAGCAGGACTAGCTGGGGTAGGGAAGTAGGCAGGCTCGTGCAATCCACAAGTCAATTGATCACTCCCACTCACCCACCCACCACTAACCCAGCAGCCCTGACCCAGCAGAGAGATGGATGGAGCCCCCTCCCACCACACCCCTCCTGAGCTGCAGGAGCCCTCATAGACCACCCTGGTCAGGTACATTGCTGCCACTATGGCCCCCAGATGTCAGGCGGGCAGGGGACCCCCCACTGAAAATTTTATCTCCTCCCCCCCCCACATAAAATTTTCTGGCTACTGTCCTGTGTGCACTATTCATTTCCCCCTTTACTTTGCAGAACATATAAACCTAATTTCCTCCAAAGTAAAGTGGATGCAGATGAAGCATCAGCCCTGTAGTCATGACAGGGGGCAGAGCTAACTTTCACATTTGCCCCTCCCCTTTCCCCACTGAGGTGTCTTGTAGTATTGCAGTGTAGTTCAATAGGGAAAGGGAAAAGAGGGAGGGTTTTCTGGATTGTGAAGGGTCCCAATAAAATATCTATTGGGTTTGCACTTTCATTTTGCAGGAACAACAGGGAAAGGGAGGAGGAGCAGGGGTCGGGGCAGCAGCAAACTGCTCAAAACTGGGGGGGGGCACCATTCCCACCTCTTCCCATGCCACTTGTTGCTGCTATTGTTGGGGGGGCACATTTCTGCAGCCCCAAGTGGATGTAGCCTAGGGATGCCATCTGGCATCGCTGGATGCTTTAGGGGTGGGTCCAGAGATGGAAATGACATTGCATAATGTTTGCCATCATCTCCTGCCCCAAACCCAGATGTAACATACTTACCATAGAGTTTTCAGCACCAGCCAGAGCATTGTCCAATACATTTATGTCACACCCAGGTCTTCAGTTGGACATGACATTATGTGTCATACAACATAATTTCCATCTCCAACCCCAATGCTGCCTCAGTTAGCTTGCCAGAGGTCCATAGCCCAGGCAGGTATTGGACTGGTGTGTTATTTGTGAATATTGCCAAGATGCACTGGGCAGCAACTGATCCTGTAACCTATGGGTGCATTGTGTCATCTGCAAGCTCTTCTGCTTCACCATCAGCACAACCTTTAAACCAGTTCACTGCATGCACGGTGAGTGAAGTTGCTGCCACACACTTAATTTGATTTCTAAGATTCTGGCAACTATCCAGAGGGAGAAAAAAATCAAACAGCTGGGCTGTTAATTGGCTGACAAATTTGCAATGGATCAGTGCTCCTTGTTTGCTTTTTGAAGTGCAATTAGATACAGTTGTTAATGTTACCTGGGCATGCATGTAGGGCCTATGTGGTTAGACTCAGACTGGGGTAACCTGGGTTCAGATTCCCACTTAAACATGAAGCTCACTGCATGACCTTGGACCAACCTTGCAGGGTTTATGTGAGGATAATAAGCAGCACTGTGTGCACTGCCTTTAGAGCAAGGGTGAGCTAATAACATCTACTGCTACCCTCACTTATGTTCTAGTCTGCCTTGACCTTCCAACCTGGTGCTACAGAACCATTATTGGGTAGTCCTTAATTAATTTGTATCGGGAATCAAACATTATGCACTTTCTTATCGAAAGAACAGTACAGCCCGTCTTACACAATTACCATTGAATAGTCTCAAAGAGTGCATGGAAAAGCCATGTTCTCAGACAACATGATCATGTGCTTTGTAGACAGCGGATCCAGACCAAAGAGCAATAGCCAATCCCAAAATTAATTCCGTTTGCTAATTATCAATACTGGTTTCTTGGCGTGCTGGCTGCGAAGCTTGGCATCACTTGACAAAAGGGCCAGTCTGCCAGATGCTATTAGTCACGGATAATTTTGAAGCTAAATCAAAACAAGAAGCAGTTCACATCTGAGGACAAATTCGGCTGCTATACTGAATGTGGCCCTGGTCCAGCTCCTGTTTGTGCTCATCTAGGTCACCCACAGCACCTCTTGACTCTAGATGAAAATATGCAGTGCCATCTGCATCAAAAGGCACCTTAAGATATTTCAGTGGGATCTAGATTAATACTTCAAATCATAGAGTTGGAAGGATCCTCCAAGGTAATCTAGTCCAACCCCCCGCACAATGCAGGAAACTCACAAATGCCACCCCCTTAATTCACAGGATCAGCATTGCTGTCAGATGGCCATCTAGCCTCTGTTTAAAATCCTCCAAGGAAGGATTGCCCACCACCTCCCAAGGAAGCCTATTCCACTGAGGAATCACTCTAATGGTCAGGAAGTTCTTCCTAATGTTGAGCCAGAAACTCTTTTGATTTAATTTCAACGCATTGGTTCTGGTCCTACCTTCTGAGGCCACAGAAAACAATTCCACACCATCCTCTGTATGACAGCCCTTCAAGTACTTGAAGATGGTGATGGTGAATACTTCCATTAGATCTCCAGAGCACATAGACTTTTCATGCACATAGAATTTTCATGCATAACATACTAGAATGACCAGTGATCATCACCATGTTTGTGGATCTTTCTATCACCAAAGAACTATTGCCCAATGTGGCTTTGGTCTCTGGATGTCGCCAACCCAATGAGCAATCCAACCAGCTGGCTCCCTTCCTGGAACGCGACGATCTAGCAACGGTAATCCATGCTACGGTCACCTCGAGGCTGGACTACTGCAATGCCCTCTACATGGGGCTGCCCCTGTGTCGAACCCGGAGATTGCAGCTGGTGCAGAACGCCGCCACCCGGTTGTTATTGGGGCTCCCAAGGTGGGAGCACATTCAGCCGGGACTTCAGGCTCTGCACTGGCTGCCAATATCCTACCGAGTTCGGTACAAGGTGCTGGTTATTACCTTTAAAGCCCTATATGGTCTAGGACCTGCCTACCTGAGGGACCGTCTCTCCCCGCATGTTCCCCAGAGAGCACTGAGATTGGGATCTCGAAATCTTTTGGTTGTCCCCGGGCCAAAGGAAGCCCGCTTGAAGATCACAAGGGACCGGGCCTTCTCTGTAATGGCTCCATTTTGGTGGAACCAGCTGCCGGAGGAGGTAAGGGCCCTGCGGGATCTCACCCAATTCCGCAGGGCCTGTAAGACAGTCCTCTTCCGGCTGGCCCACAACTAACGGCCCTGTATACCGACTACTGAATATTGCATACTGAATTTGTATCTGAATCTGAATAGAGTGTAGCTCCACGACCGCTGTCTGTTTTAATGATGTACATTTATAACAAATGTTTGATTTTACTTATATATTATGAAATGTTAATTTTAAAGTGTAATTTTATATTTTTATGTTAGTTTTATATATGTTGTAAGCTGCCCTGAGCCACTCGGTGGGAAGGGCGGGATATAAATCCCAGATAAATAAATAAAAAATAAATAACCATACTTGGTCAGAAGCTACTCTCTCTGAATTAACAGAACAAATATTAGTCAGACCCATCCCAGAATTGTCTTCTCTGACTGGAGGAAGCATTCTGGGGTCTTGGTAGCGGAAATTTTTCCCAGTATCTTTTAAGTGAAGCTGCTAGGAACTGACCCTGTACCTTGTATACTACCTCTGACCTAGGGTTACCAACCTCCAGGTAGTGGCTGGAGATCTCCTGGGATTACAACTGATATCCAGGTGATACAGATCAGTTCACCTTGAGAAAATGGCCACTCTGGAAGGTTGACTATATGGCATTATAGCCATCAAAGTCCTTCCCCTCACCAAACCCAACCCTTCCCAGGCACCACCCCCAAAATCTCCAGGTATTTCCTAACCTGGAGGTGGCAGTCCTACTCTGACCTAAGGCAACTCCCTTAGTCTAGAGGTGCCTGCTCTAGGCTTCCCAACCCTCCCGCTCTGGCGGGAGTCCCCTGGGTTTGCAGCCTCATCTCCCGGTCTTCAAGAAGTGGGAAGCGGGGGGTGGGGGTGGAGGGGGGGGAGAACATACCTGTAGGCTTCATTATAGAGCTCCTGAGCCGTTTGTAAAATGTCTGCCCCTTTAAGGCTGGGCAGGGAGCAGAAAGGGCTTGGGAGAACAGCCCCGCCCTTTCTTTTGCTTTCACTTTCACAGCAAGAGTTCTCCGGAAGAAGATCTGGTAAGAGTGTGTGTGTGTGAGAGAGAGAGGGAGGGGGCAGGGGATTCCCTGGTTTGGAGGCCCTCCCCCCTTTTAGAAAGCGTGGGGGGGAGGGAAATGTCTACTGGGCATTCTATTATTCCCTATGGAGAATGATTCCCATAGGGAATAATAGGGAATTCATCCATTGGTATTGGGGGCTCTGGGGGGGGCTATTTTTTGAGGTAGAGGCACCAAATTTTTAGTATAACATCTAGTGCCTCTCCCCAAAATACCCCCCAAGTTTCAAAACGATTGGACCAGAGGGTCCAATTCTATGAGCCCCAAAAGATGGTGCCCCTATACTTCATTATTTCCTATGGAAGAAAGGAATTTTAAAAGGTGTGCTGTCCCTTTAAATGTGATGGCCAGAACTCCCTTGGAGTTCAATTATGCTTGTCACATCCTTGTTCTTGGCTCCACCCCCAATGTCTCCTGGCTCCACCCCCAAAGTCTCCTGGCTCCACCCCCAAAGTCCCCAGATTTTTCTTTAATTGGACTTGGCAACCCTAGCCTGCTCTCAAGGGAGTATACAAGGGACTTCATCTTTCAAACCACATCTCAGCCACAAGTGTCTGCCTGATAACAACCTAAGGAAAACAGGATCTCAGTCAGTCTACATCATTCTCTGATGACTGAGCTTGAACATTGCTGTCTGCTTTATTTCAGAGAAATTAAAAAAAATACACTGCAAAAGCACAGGTAGGATGTTGAAGCTACTGGGTTAATTTCCTAGTCAGGAACTGCCATCACTCATTTTTAAAGATTTCCCATTACTGCTTTTCAGTTGCAGATGCAGAAAACAGTGATCATATAAATCCAGACAATAAACAGCTACCTCTCCGTGGCCTTAGAACGAGCCACAGTAAACTTCAGCGACACTTTGACTCACATCCTGCTGTAAGCTTTTCGACAGAAGGCTCTCCCACTGAAATTACTGCAAACATGTCTTACTTCAATACAAACGGAGCAAGAATCTTCACATTTGTCCTCACACATAATGAAAGTTGGATAGCATCTCTCCAATTATTAATTCTAGGAAGGCGTTCCAATTCGATAAGCCTTTGTATTCTAGGCCAGACACCCTTCTCCTACTCAATAGTTTAATGACAGGGCTACAAATCCCAAGGCTGTAATTGCCTTGTGCTGCAAATGCAGCGGCAGGTGGAAACACTGACAGGAGAATCAGCAGGTGGCAAGGCTGTTTCACCCACCCCCCACCCACAAATTCTTCCCAGTAGCCCCCTTCCCTCTCGCTGGTTTTACCTCCCCCCCCAAAATCCATCAATAAGCCCCATGGTTGGGAAGAGAGATGTTGTGGGCAGGTGTGGAAGTGGAGAGAAATGGCAAGCATGGAAAGGGTTAAGCATCCCATGAGGCCCACTGATTCACCTCTGCAAATGCCTTCTCCAGCCCCACAACTTTCTGAAATGTGTATTAGCTAAAAAAAATGTGCATCTTTTGCTCTCTACATTGTTAATATGCAATCCCCACTTCCATGAGCGATGAAAAGGGTTCCAAACTCTTCTCATTGGGAGAAGAGTATGATTTGCTTTCTGTTTCCAGATATAAAAACAGAGCACAGAAAGGCAAATAGGTACACCTATAAGTCAATAGATCTGCTATTCCACATCAGGCCGAGAGAGAGAGAGGAATCCTGTACCTTAAATTTAGCCAACTCATGTGACTCTTCCAAGATTAAAGCTGTGGCTGTCACAGAGCAACTCCAGCTGGGCATAAATGTTACTGTAAAATCTAGGGACACTGTGCAACAGTGGGATGCCATTTAGTGAGTGTGGTCCATTGTACTCCCCCACCTTCAGATTTCAGTGCATTTGTGATTTTTTTTCCCAGCAGCACTTATATTTCTAGACTGATCAGTGACTTTATACACACATACCTGAAAGAAACCATTACTGAACTGAGTCAAATTTATTTCTAAGATGTGCATAGAAGTGTTCTTGTTATACACAGCTAAAGAGGTTTTTTGCTCAAGGCATACAGCAAAGGCACAAAATTCTGCTTGAAAGAGATTTTTTTATCAGTGTTGGAGGATATAACATTGCTTTTAAAAGGAGAGGGGAGATAACAAATGTTCTTCAAAGCTACTGTTTTGATACAATTTAATCTGGAATATAAGAACACACCTTTAAACCTTGCTGAGCATTTTGCCTCAAAATGTAATCTTTTTATTTCTCTGCATACTTTTCTTTAATTGCCAAAGAACCAACAACCACCCCCCTCAAAGAAAAAAAAACCAGGACCTTCTCTTTTTCCTTATAATAGCAGATCCCTAGGTATGGAGGCAAATGTTTGTTTGCATGTTTGTTTATTAAAGGATTTATACCTCGCCTTTCTTTGTGGTTCAAGGCAGTTTACAACAATAGTTCAAAGCATTTCCACTTAGAACCAGAATAAAATGTTAGTACCTGCTAATGTTTACAGATTATCCTTATGTAAATTTGTGCCAGGGTCTTGGAGTTTCAAATTACCGATCTTATTTCTAAAGTGAGCCCCGTGCAGCAGGAATCTTCTGCTGTTCCGTTTTTTATTTTCCATTGCTGTACACAGTGCTCTGCATTCACAGTTTATCAAAGCTCCCAATTCATTGGTATCTCCCCTCCTTTCTACATTATGCCCATGCATATCAATAAAACACTGCAAGATACATAAATTGTATCAAGGTTATTTTCATACAGTGCTTTTCCAGCTTTTAGAGTACATCAATAAACACTACACGGAAGAATTTTTATATAATAATCAGTGCATTTGCAACAACGCATGCATGAGCGGCAGCATCGATACACATGCACACATCAGTAATGTAGCAGGGGAAAGACAAAAATGATCTGAAGGGATTGAAAGTCATGGCAGACTGGGTATGGTCCGATTACAGAATTCATTGTAGTAAATCTTCAGTTAACTGAAATAAAGTAGTGACATGCAGTACAGAGTGAAATTCCAGAATAATAAAGGATTGAAATGGAAAACCCCCACTTATCTCTAGCTTAAAGGCACAATTTAAGGGTTGACTCAAAAGTAAGCAACCTGATTTCCCTTTTCCCAGTTGATATTTTCAAAGTCCTGACAGAAGTGTGTGTGTGTGTGTTGAAGGAGACACCCTGTGTTGCACTGGAATGTCTTTGAATCCTCCCAGAAATTAAGTATGATTGTCGAGCTCAGGGGACCCATCCTCAGAATATAGCTTCAGCTTGTTCACAATGCATATCAGTAACCCAAAGAAATAGTCTGGTCTCTTCTTTTTTCATCCAGCCAGCAATCAGCTGCTGTGAGTCAGTGTCTCCCATTGGCAAGCCTCTCAGACCAATCAGTGCAAAGCATACAGCTCTGTAAAATTCCGCAAAGGTGGCTATGATTTGCCAGTCTTCGAGCTGACACAGAGCAAGTGCTGGGAAGTTATGAATTACAGGGCTATAAAACTATCATGAAGAATTATCGGAAAGGGTCTGTAACATTGCCAAAATGCTAATGTGGAATGATAGCTTCATCAGGAACTCACTTTTTCTTCTCAGGAGCATCTTCTCGGTCAGAGCCAAGCAGTAAAACCAGGTGGGTGAGGGTAGTTGGAATTGGAACACAGAAATCAAATGCATTTCTTTGGTGTATCCCTCTTCTCATGCATACTAATTTTGTAATAATGTAATAGAACTTTGTGGGTCACAAGTGTTTCCTTGCTAGACTGCCCTGTTGGAAAGTTCCTGCTTCTCCAAGGCTGGGTCCAGACTGGCAGTTTGAGGTGACAAAGGGACAACCCCCAGATGGATTAAAAAATCAAGTCCAGGCGCAAACATCTGGAGACTGTCCTGCTCTCGTATTTACCCTGTCCTCCAGCATCATAGAAGCGTCTGAAAAAGCTACCACTTCCTAAGTGGTAGCAAATTGCCAGGTGCTTCCCTGCCACCTTTCCCAGCCGTCTGCATGGCCAGGGAGTGCCTGGGAAGTGCCGCTTGAGCACTTGAATGGTCTGACAGCTCCTCCAGTGCATACATGACCCATCCCTGTCCCCACAGTGGGCCACACACAGTCTGACCATCCCCAGGGAGCTTCTCTTTATGCCAGCTTACTTTGGGATGGGAGGCTGCCACCCCAAGCTGCTGGTCTGAGCCCAGTCCAATAGTGGTACAAATGAACAACTTTTGTCAGGAGCAGTTTGCACTGGAACGTCTACATGTCCATTGTTTAGAAACACTAGCAACCTCTTCATATAGATATCTTCAACATGGGCCAGGACTGAGGGCACCTGTACCCAAATCCTTCCCTCCTGAATCTATACCCACAATGTAGATTTTTCAGCCTGGGTTCTGGCTGTATGGGGACTTGAGCTGAAGCTGGAATCCACTTATGAAGCTGCCTAGTACTGAGTTCTACCAAGGTCAGTCTTGGCAAGTCAGAGTGGCATGCTCTCACCACAGCCTCAGGCAGGGGTCTTTTACATCACCTACTGCTTGATCCTTTTAACTGGAGGTGCCAGGGATTGAACCATGGACTTTCTGCATGCAAAGCAGATGCTTTACCACTGGAGCACAGTCCCTGGAAAAGAGTTGCCAACTGATCTAGAAGCTTTATATGTGGAAATGATAGGTGAAGCTTTTCATGACATGGAGATAAATCACAAACCCTGGTAAATATCCTATCAAACTTCTGTTAGTGGCCAGGACATTTTTCTCCAGGTAACTGGCAACCCTACCCCTGAAAGGCAGGGCTGTTAATTGGGGAGAGGGGGCTGAGGGTACAAAATTCCTAAGGCCCAAGCAATCTTGAGGGTCCATCAAAGCTGGAATTACTTTTAGTGCAGTTCTACACTGCAGCCACTAGGGGCACAAGCAAGGCAAAGCAGAGCAAGCCAGCAGGCATTCTTTTTATTCAGTGCTGTTTGCAGCTTTTTCTGACCAGCGATTTTTTTTTTTTAAAGAAAGCTCTCGGAGGCTGCAAACTTTTAAACTACAAGGCTGATAAAAACATCTTCCTAACATTGTTCTTAAGTGCATCAACCAACCTTGTGTGTCTTCATTTCTCTCTCCCCCACTATCTAATTCTTCTGTGTTTGTCCCAATCCCTCCAGCCGCTTTGCTTCTCATTCCTTCCCTAGCTGCGGAGTTAAAACATACTTAATAGTAGGATAGAAAAGCTATGTGTCATGTTAATATTCCCAATAACCCATCAAAGTAGTGAAAGGATACTCCCCCACACACTTTACATGCACTGTGATCTGTATATAAACGAGGAATGGTGGAAGCCGTAGTTTCCATTTATGTCTCATGCTGCATAATTAATTCATTGAATAAACTACTACGAGGTGACATCCACTGGTTCAGAAGACTTTAAAAGGGGATTAGACATATTCATGGAGGTGGAAAGGTCCTAGAGTGGCCATTAGCTGTAATGACCAAATAGAACATCCATGTTCAGGGGCATTTATACTCTTGAATATCAGTGTTGGGGGCAACTGTTTGCGGTGGCTTGTTGCCTTTATACCCTACTGATGGGATTCCCAGAAGCATTAGACTACAGAAACCTCTAGTGTGATCCAATAAGCTTCTTATTTCATTATTATTAAAGGTACAGGGCTTGTAGTTATCCTATCCTTTTTACAAAAGGGCTCAAATATTATTCCATGATCTTACTGCTTCTTCTGCATATTTAATTATGCTACTGAATTATTAAAGTATGTAGGAAGAAAGAAGACTGCAGGGTTTTTTTAATGCTGAGGAAAAGGTATTCTGTGTATGTCCAGAAGTGTTTTTCTTCCAGAACTCAACCCATGCTGCTGAAAACAAATGCTTAAGCTAAGTCCTAATGAGATCTTTGCACAAAGCAAGTAACTGGAAAAGACAAATTTTAAAGGATAAGCCATGTTAGTCTGTTGTGGCAAATCCAGAAAGGTTAGCCCAGCCTCCCAATACTGTTGTTTTCCTTTACTAACTTTGGACAGTGATCCTAGTCCCCAGATTCTGAAATCCAACTAGTTCCCACTCTCTCTTCCTGTTCCCATTCCTTCCATCCCCTCCTTTCTTGCTTCTGTCTTCTTAAAGAGAACAAATGAACACAGGAGAGCAGGGACAGATTGGGCAACTGAAAATACCCAGGATATAATTTCCCAAGTGGTCCAATCCATGCTTCCGATCAGGTTGAAGGTGCTGAGTCTTAGTAGATAAAAGGGTACAGAATTGACTAGATCTTTGGGGGGTAACACTCACTAAACAGGTATTCTTGGGGGAAATCCCATCTGATTCATTGGGACTCTGTTACCTTTGCATATGAGCTTTTAAATTTTTTACATATAATATGAAGGTATGATAGCTCCGTATCATACATTCTTATGGGAATTACAACTGCTTTTCTTCTGTACTAACATTTGCCCATACGTGTATAGCAATTATCTGCAGACCAAGAGCATACTACATGCATCTGATTAAATAGATTCTAACCATGAAAGATGGAACTACAGTACATGTTATTTCCCCCACACTGATCATCTTGTGAATTTGCCTTTTTATTTGTCTGTTGAGAGCTAGCCAAAATATTTTTATAGTCTTTTCGTTGTTTAGTACTGTTTGAGAGATACTGATGTCACACTTAATTCAATGGGTCAAACAGAAAACAGTTATTGTTGAATTCACAGTAACAGAAAGCCAAATAATATTTTTCTTAGGATATTTATTTTGGATCAGGGTCATGAGGGGGACCCAGATGGATTTTTTTCTAAGACCCCATGGTGATTCTCAGTAGCCATACTGAAAGGTGCCAGCCTGTCATCTAAAAATATGTAATCTTTCATTAAAATCTTTCTCCATTTCTGAGGACTGGAAGGTAGCTAATGTCACCCCTGTTTTTAAAAAAGGTTCCAGAGGAGATCCAGGAAATTACAGGCCAATCAGTCAGACTTCAATACCAGGAAAGTTGGTGGAAACCATTATTAAAGAGAGAATTAGTAGGCACATTGATGAACAAAAGTTATTGAGGAAGACTCAGCATGGGTTCTGTAAGGGAAGATCTTGTCTCACTAACCTGTTAGAGTTCTTTGAGGGGGTGAACAAACATGTGGGCAAAGGGGACCCAATAGATGTTGTTTACCTTGACTTCCACAAAGCTTTTGATAGATCCCTAACGGAAGGGCACTTTCCAACGCCACTTAAAGAGGCTGTGGTCCGACCCCTCTTAAAAAAGCCATCTTTAGATCCGGCCCAATTGACACACTATCGGCCGGTTTCGAATTTGCCCTTTCTGGGTAAACTTATTGAGAGGGCAGTGGCGAAGCAGTTACAGACCTTCCTGGATGACACTTCCGTCCTCGACCCATTTCAGTCCGGCTTTCGCCCGGGACACGGGACAGAGACAGTGTTGGTTGCCTTAGTGGATGACCTTCAACGGCATCTGGATCGGGGTGGCTCGGCGGTGCTGATGTTGTTAGACCTGTCGGCGGCGTTCGACACGGTCGACCATCGGCTACTGACGTGCCGCCTCGCCGACGCAGGGATTCAGGGGTTGGCCTTACAGTGGCTTTCCTCTTTCCTAGAAGGTCGGGGACAAAGGGTCGCAATTGGGGGGGAGCTGTCTCGGAGGCGCTCACTTGATTGTGGCGTGCCCCAAGGGGCGGTTCTCTCCCCGATGTTATTTAATATCTACATGCGGCCTCTTGCCCAGATTGCCCGAAGGTATGGGTTGGGGTGTCACCAGTATGCTGATGACACCCAGCTCTATCTACTGATGGATGGCCAGCCTGTCTGCGCCCCGGAAAATCTTGACCAGGCACTACGGGCCGTGGCTGAGTGGCTCAGACTGAGTGGGCTGAAGCTAAATCCTACGAAGACAGAGGTCCTTTGCTTGGGCCGCCGCAGCCCGGGGAGGGGGATCCCCCTGCCGGCTTTTGATGGTGCGCCCCTCATGGCGGCGGACAGGGTCAGGAGCTTGGGGGTGCTGTTGGAGCCTTCTTTAAAGATGGAGGCTCAGATAGCAGCCGCTGCCAAGTCCGCATTTTTTCATCTTAGACGGGCAAGGCAGCTGGCCCCCTTTCTGGAGCGCGACGACCTAGCAACAGTGATCCATGCTACGGTCACCTCAAGGTTGGACTACTGCAACGCCCTCTACATGGGGCTGCCCTTGTCTCGGACCCGGAAACTGCAGCTGGTGCAGAATGCCGCGGCCCGGCTGTTATTGGGTCTCCCAAAGTGGGAACACATCCAGCCGGGTCTCCGGACTCTGCACTGGCTTCCAGTGATATACCGAGTCCGGTACAAGGTGCTGGTTATTACCTTTAAAGCCCTATATGGCCTGGGACCTGCCTACCTGAAGGACCGTCTCTCCCCACATGTTCCCCAGAGAGCACTGAGGTCAGGAACACAAAACCTCCTCACTATCCCCGGGCCAAAAGAAGCCCGTCTGAAAGCCACCAGGGAAAGGGCTTTCTCCGTTATGGCCCCCGTATGGTGGAATCAGCTGCCGGAAGAGGTGAGGGCCCTGCGGGACTTGGCGCAGTTCCGCAGGGCCTGTAAGACGACCCTCTTCCGGCTAGCCTATACCTAGCCTACATCTAGCTAGGATAACAACTTGAGGTAACTGGCCAGCCATCTGTTTACAGGAAACTGAATTACTCTGTTTTAATGTTTTTAACTGTTTAATTATTTAACTGTTTTATATTTGAAATTGTTTAATTTTAAGTTTGATTAATTGTTGGAAGCCGCCCTGAGCCATTCGTGGGAAGGGCGGGATATAAATCCCAAATAAATAAATAGACTTCCTCATCAAAGGCTCCTTATTAAGCTCAAGAGTCATAGAGTAAAAGGACAAATCCTCTTGTGGATCAAAAACTGGCTAATTAATAGGAAACAGAGAGTGGGTATAAATGGGCAATTTTCTCGGTGGAGGATGGTAAGCAGTGGGGTCAGTACTGGGTCCAATGCTTTTTAACTTGTTCATTAATGATTTGTAGTTGGGAGTAAGCAGTGATGTGGCTAAGTCTGCAGATGACACTAAATTGTTCAGTGTGGTGAGAACCAGAGATGATTGTGAGGCACTCCAAAGGAATCTGTCGAGGCTGGCGAGTGGGCATCAACGTGGCAAATGAGGTTCACCATGGCCAAGTGCAAAGTAATGCACATTGGGGCCAAAAATCCTAAATAAAAGTTGATGGGGTGTGAACTGGTAAAGATGGACCAAGAGAGAGATCTTGGGGTTGCAGTGGATAACTCACTGAAAATGTTGAGACAGTGTGCGACTGCAATAAAAAAAAGACAATGTTATGCTGGGAATTATTAGGAAGGGAATTGAAAACAAATCAGTCAGTATCATAATGTCCCTGTATAAATCGATGGTGCGGCCTCATTTGGAGTACTGTGTACAATTCTAGTCACCACACCTCAAAAAAGATATGGCATAGGAAAAGATGCAGAAAAGGGCAACTAGAATGGTTAAAGGGTTGGAACACTTCCCCTATGAGGAAAGGTTAAAAAGCTTGTGGCTCTTTAGCTCAGAGAAACATCAACTAAGGGGTGATATGATAGAGGTTAACAAGATTATGCAGGGGATAGAGAAGGTAGAGAAAGAAGTACTTTTCTCTCTTTCTCACAATACAAGAACTCATGGGCACTCAATGAAATTGCTGAGCAGTTGGTATAGAACGAATAAAAGGAAGCACTTCTTCACCCAAAGGCTGATTAACACATGGAATTCACAGGAGGTGGTGGCAGCTACAAGCATAGACAGCTTCAAGAGGGGATTGGATAAACATATGGAGCAAAGGTCCATCAGTGGCTATTAGCCACTGTGTATTGTTGGAACTCTGTCTGAGGCAGTGATGCTCTGTATTCTTGGTGCTTGGAAGGGGCCAACAGTGTTCTAGCCCCACTGGTGGACCTCCTGATGGCACCTGGTCTTTTTGGCCACTATGTGGCACAGAGTGTTGGACTGGATGGACCATTGGCCTGATCCAACATGGCTTCTCTTATGTTCTTAAGCAAGGGCCAGAAGCTCAGCTCCTATTTAGAGAGCCAGTTTGGTGCAGTGGTTAAGCACGTGGACTCTTATCTGAGAGAACTGGGTTTGATTCCCCACTCCTTCACATGCACCTGCTGATGTGACCTTGAGTAAGTCACAAGGTCTCTCACAGAGCTGTTCCTCTCAAGAGCACTTTCTGTTAGAGCTCTCGCAGCTCCACCTACTTCACAGAGGCCGTTTTCGCACTCACGTTTTACTGGCGCCAGGACCCTCCTGACGCCGGCGAATCTGCATGGATTTCGCACCAGAAGCGCCGGTGCACCCAGAAGCGCCGGCTACTTCCGTCGCTAAGCCAGCGCAAACGGAAATCGCAAAGATGCAGGAAAACGTTTGCGCTGGCTTAGCGACGGAAGTAGCCGGCGCTTCTGGGTGCGCCGGCGCTTCTGGTGCGAAATCCATGCAGATTCGCCGGCGTCAGGAGGGTCGTGGCGCCAGTAAAACGTGAGTGCGAAAACACCCAGAGTGTCTGTTGTGGGGAGGGGAAGGGAAAGGAAAGGAGATTGTAAACCACTCTGAGTAAAAGGCAGGGTATAAATCCAATCTCTTCTGTTCTGCTTCATGCTGCTTGCTAATTTCTGGGTCTGACGCAGTCTGAAGAGGAGGAGTCCTGAGCCAGGATGTTCCCTGCTGAAGACCCACATTACCTGATCAGAAGCATCTATCTGGAAGACATAAAAGGCCTGGACATGATTTTATTGCATTGTGCTGCATTTTTATTTCCTCTCCATGCCTCATACTGGAAGGACCTGTTTTGTTTTTTGCTTTTTTTGTTTTTTGCTTGCTGGTTTTAAATTTGTTCCACAGATCTGCTGTTTTACATGCCTAAACATTCAGAGATCCTGAGATCCACTAGAAACATTCTCCTCAGCCCCACCCCCTTGGTTGTACTCTATGAAGACATTTCATTGGCTGACCTTCAGATTTTTCAAATAACATCTTTTAGAGCCGTATGCTGGAACATTTCAGTATCACACAGGGCTGTTACTGACGTAAACCACGGTGGTTTCTTCCCCCGTCCCCACAGAAAGTGGCAGTAAAAGCAGAGTGTGATTTTGCATATGTTTAGAGACTCTTTGTTGGAGCTCCTTCCTTACCAGGGCTGAAAATGAGTCATTGAGCTAAGTAAAAGTGCAACAGACCCACAGAAAATGTTCACAGTTTGTGTACAGGCATGCATCCAAGTGAGCATCCCAGAGCTGGTATTCTATCTACACAGTGTGTTGCTTACAACTGAATGCATACTCCGATGCAAAGCAAGGCAAGACAATGCATAGAGACCATTTGGATGTGCATCCAAGTACAAATGACGTCTGTCTGCACTAGACTTTCATTGGAATGCAAGCTCAGGTGTGTATCCAAAAGTGCAGTCAGTTGACGATGCAGCACAGCTATAGAGAACATCTGTGCACACATGCAAAGTAGTGCAGACAGATGTGGCTGTGGCTGAATGTTGATGGTCAATCTGCATGGCATTGCATTAAGAGGAATGTGCACTTGAACACACATCCAGTGCATACTGACAGAATCCATACCATGATGACCATCCAAATGGTTTTTCTGCATTATATTGCATTGTGTTTAAGTGTATGTTCCACTGAAAGCCACATCATGTGCATTCATTATCCTTGCTGAGAATCACATTTGGGATTCACATAATGAGCCCAATTCTATTGGAAAAAGAAAGAGGACTCTGGGCTCTGAGAATAAATGCATGAGGGCACACACCCTCCAAGACCAATATCCTTCCTCCACCACCACCTTTTAAGGAAAGGATTGTCTTCTCTCAAGCTCAATGGAACTAGTGGGCAGGGACACCTGGGTAGTAGTCACACCTTATGAGCTCCAGACACAGTTGCTGCCTCAAAGCAACTCTCCATCCCCACCCTTGCCCTTTTTTCCCAGACAGCAGTTTGATGGATGTAAGCCCAAAGGTGTGAATCTTCCATGGCCAGTTTCTTCCTCCATTTTTCAACAACCTGAATGGAAGCAAACAAGAGGCTATTTGCCACCTTCATTCTAGTTGCTGCAGGTTTATGCCTGCAAATTTATTATGTAGAGGGGAATCTTGGGGCCCCACCCCCTTAATTTACAGCCATGCCTCACAAAATTCTCCCTTTAAAAAGTTTTAAAGTGATTATGTCAGCTGCTCCATGCTAAACTGTGCCCTGCCTCCAACCAGCCGTTCCTGTACCACCTTTTCCAGCCAGCTGCAATGTTCCTGCACCTTTGTTTTCAAGCAAACAGAATTGTTGGTTATGTAATGTGTAAGGCCCAAGGAAGAATAAAGGGGGAGCTACTTCAGTGTTCTCTGGGATGTGCAGTTTTTCCAACTAGCATGACTTTCCACAATATTCTTTCTTGAGCTGGGCTGCGTGCGCTCCTTTCTATGGGAGATCAAGTCCTTTCGAGGATCTATTTCTCCATACAGTCCATTCACAGGACTACACCTCCCAAGATACATTGCAGATGGGGGAAGAGTTACAATTCATGTTTGAAGAACTGCTGCAAATAATTAATGATTTTTTAAAAAGCAAAAAGAGATTGGTGGGGTGGGGTGGTTGAGGGGAGATGAACCACAATTCATGTTTGAAGAGCTGCTGTAAATAATTCATTATTTTTTTAAAAAAAAGCAAAAAGTCCAATTCTCATATGATGTTGGGTCAAAAAGGGGGGAGGACTTAAAATACAATCCATGTTTGAAAAGCTGCTGCAAGTAATTCATTATTTTTTAAAGCAACCCAAAAGCCCAGTTCTCTCTTGATGCTGTACTATAAGTATAGTAAAAAAGGTAGTTCCCTGTGCAAGCACCAGTCGTTTTCACATCTGGGGTGACGTTGCTTTCACAACGTTTTCATGGGGTGGTTTGCCATTGCCTTCCCCAGTCATCTACACTTTCCCCCCTGCAAGCTGGGTACTCATTTTGCCGACCTCGGAAGGATGAAAGGCTGAGTCAACCTGGAGCCGGCTACCTGAACCAGCTTCTACTTGGATCAAACTCAGGTCGTGAGCAGAGGGCTCTGACTGAAGTACTGTAGCTTTACTACTCTGCGCCACGGGACTCATTTTATAAGTATAAGCATTACAGTTTTGTATAGTTGTGTATGGACAGGCATATAATGGTTGTCCCACAAGAAAAAAAACATGCCCCACAAAACAAAAATACTGCTCTGGGAATTGCCATCGAGTTTCTGGTAATTCCTAAAGTGACAGAACATCACTTCTGTGTTTTCCCTGGAAGTGACATTGTGCTGCATCACACTAGTGATTTTTTTTTTTTACTGCCCCTCCTGCACTGAGCAAGAAATTGCCAGCAGGAGATCTCCTACCATATATGTGGGGAGAAGAACCACAAATCACTTGTACTTTTCCCCCTTTTGAATGGCAAAATAACCAAAAAGACCTACAAGAACTCCACCCTCACTTTTTAGCACTACTACATAAAGCACACAACATTTTTGTTGTGTCCTAGGCTCAAATGGGAGAACTGTTACTTTTGGAGGGAACTGTTACTTTTGGAGGGAAGCTGAACAAGCCAAAGCTTGTACTCCACACCAGGGTTCCAGAGAAGGCCTAAGCGTGCCCAATCAGGGGAAGGATTGAAACATAAGTAGCCAATCAACATCTAGGCTCATACAGTACCCTGATAGGCCCTTAGGCCCCTGTAAATAGCCAATCCATGTACATAGTTAAGGACCAATCAGAAGGGGGCAAGAATTGTATAAAGGAGCGGGAGGTTTGAATAGAGCTCAGTCTGTGTTTGTGTTCCTGAAGTAAAGCTTGCTGAAATCACTCTCCGACTCTGGTCTCTTACTGCGTTGACCCCAGTACTTTACAATTTTCATGCACATGGCATGTTCTTAATTTTCTTTCCAAACATCAACCCATTCTAGCCTGCTTCAAAAGCTACTTTTTAAATGTGTAGAAAGTTTTAAAAAGCAGCTTGCAGACCATTGTCAGGGAGACTGAAGACTGAGAAACCCAAGGCTTGCTATCCAGATCTTCTCGAATGCTTCTCTGGAATGGAGCTGTTGCTCTGTAGGAAATTACAAGTCTCCAAACAAGACAAGCGTTTCATTTTGAAAGATATTCTAACTGTTTAGTAGCAGAAAATGTTGATGTGATATTTTTTTAAAATACTCTTGACATTTTGAAGTGCTCAATTTTTTTTCACCCATATGAAATTAAACATTTTGCTTTATGGTATCCTGTCGAGAAGAGAGATTAAAGATATGGAATTTTCTGTGGATGATAAATTCTAATTGCAGGAAAGCCCTGTTTTCACAGTGGGACAGGCAGGAATACATCTGCTAACTCGATGAAGTGCCATTTGTATTGTCATTAATTCTTACTGTTTTCCATTCAGTAAAGCTTCAAAATATTAGCCCCAACAGTGTTTGCAAGAGGTAATCCTATTGTCTAATGCCTCTCTCTGGTGGCTGTTTTGTGCCTATTGGGGAAGGGTGAATGGGTATCTCCTAGATCTTTCAGTGAACCTGAACATGCACTGGAGATACTTTTCTTGGAGTTCAGTTGTTCTCCCAAGTGGTCAAACCATGCAAAAGGATGGAAGATCTATGATCAAATCTTCACAGCATTTTGAACTCAGAAATAGAAACCATGACAGGCCTCAGTTCAGCAGGGGATGGGGTGGGTTTCCTGGTCTCTCCTGGCTGCCAGCAGGGGACTCTCCTTGTGTGCACAAAGCAATGACATCACCTGGACACGTCGTGTGGCATAATTGCGTCAGGCACTTTGCATGGGGATGCTCTAGCATTTTAGTTTTGTTTTGTTTTTTTAAATACCATGTATGGTGTCACAGAGGTTTTTACCCAAATGCTTATAGCATCCCTGTGTGACATGCCTGGCACAATTACAGCACTTCCGGGTGATGACATAGCACTGGGTACATCAGATGTTAATGAAGCTTTTAGGGGGCAGGGCTACCCCTGCCAGCTAATCCTGTGCTGGTGGGCTGGAATCCCTGAAATCAGGGGAAACTCCCCTCAACTCCAGTGGGAGGCTGGGAACCCTAGGATGGGGGTAATGCCAGAACTATTTCTCCCCTCTCCCTCTCACTGTCCCCTTGGGGAGGAACTGTGGCTCAGTGATAAGAGTATTGGCTTTACATGTACAGTTCAATTCCTGAATAGTAGCTCTTCCTAGGTCAACACTCTATTTAGTGAAGCATTTTACCATACTTTTCTCTCCCAACATATCAAATACAATGTAAATAAATGAGCACACTTGACTGAACCATATCCTGGGTTATGGAAGGCCAGGGCTGAACGCCAATGGCTAAGAGTCCTTTGGCTGAGACCTCTGGTCCTGCTCTGGCTTAAATACCCACAAACACCTTTAACCACTAGGTCATATTGGCTTGATGAGGGAGGAGATTAGGATGGTACCAGGCTGGAGAAAAAAATGCCCTGTCCCTTTAGTAGAGGCTTATTGGGATGTTGTTGACCAAGCAATATTATTTACCTCCATGCCACAGGAAGCTTGTGCTGCCCATTTCCACACATTTCTATTAAGGACATTTTTCTCCAGGCACATTGGCAACCCCTAGGTAGCATAATTAATTGCATCAAAACTACATAGTGTATTGGGTGTGACTAAAACCCAATAGGGAGGGCAACAAAAAGTTGAAATGCAGTACATATCATATATCAAGCTCTCTTACCCCTTTTGAAAACATGTTCATAAATCTTCTTAGTCTGCTTCTGTCTGCTATAAACATCCCTATAAATCTTTCTTTCTGATCCCTCACTACCTCATGAAGGCCCCTATAAATCTCACAATGTCTTTGCTTCCACTTGTGAGATGACGACTCTGTGGCTTTAGCTGGGAGGATGTTCATTTCTCACACTAAGCAATAGGCATCCGTTTTACAAGGAGAACTTTATCAAATAGCAATACAAAAAGCCATTCAAAAATGGATTTTAGTACCAAGATAAATCTCCACCTTTGGGGTCTGATCAGAGTTTGCTTTCAGAGAGCCACAAAAGAATGAGCTTGACCTTATCTACTGAAGACTCAAATAGAACTCCCAACAGACGGCACAACCTGCTGCTAGAACACACTGAGGAGAGTGCAATTCAGTGTGTGGAGGTCAAAGTGAGCTGGTTTGGCCAGTGGGGCCGGTGTCATGGGTTTTTGCTCTCTGTCACAGTGTGATTTAGGTATGACACATCTAAAAAATAAAATGTGTGAAACAGTCCTCATAGGCTACTCTGCTTCCCAGAGTGGAACAAAATGGAGTAACACTGAGTTCCAAGAAAGAAGAGTGGGATGTAAATGTGATAAATAAATTAGGAAAAATAGCAATAACAATATTACTTTAATATTATTTATTTGCTTTATAAATCACCCCATCCCTGCTACTGCAGGACCCTGGGCAATGTACAGAGGCAATAAAAACAATTGCAAGATTAAAAAAGAAACAAAATTAGAAGTACATTATAAAAATAGATGGTGAATAATACATTAACTATCCAGGTTTGCAGACTGCTGGCTGCTTCACAGGCAGTGGGGGAGGGGGCAAAGCAAGCCCAAAGAACAGAAGAGGGTGCCAGCCAAGATGGAAACTATTGCTGTCCACAACCAGAAGCCTGGCAGAACAACTCTGCCTTGCAGGCTCTGTGGAATTGTATAAGGCCTTCAGGGCCCTGATGGAATTTGGCAGAGAGTTCCACCAAGTTGGGGCCAGGACCAAGAAAGCCCTAGCCCTAGCTGAGGACAGCCAGATGTTTTTGAGGCTGAGGCCCACCAACAAGTTACTGTCCGAAGAGCATAATGCACTCCCAGGGACATAAAAGAGGAGGCAGTCCCACAGTGGATGTTCAGTTTTTCTGGCCTCCCCTGTTTCAGGCCCCTTCCCCAGTGCCTGGCTGGATATGAACTGGACACTGGAGCTTTGTGGAGTATCCATCTTTGACTGACAGTTTTTTGTTACTGTTTTATTGTGCCATCTATTGCTTTATTGTTTTTACTGCTTTTATTCTTTGATAGGATTTGCTGTAAGCTGCCCTGATCCCACTTGTGGGATAGGGCGGGGTATAAATTAAATAAATCATAACAAAATACATTGGTCCCTGACTGCTCAAGGCCTTATAGGTCAATACCAAAAGCTTGAATTTGACTTGAAATTCCACTGGGAGCCAGCTTAGCTGGTGCAGCACTGGATGTATATGTGATATTCGTGACGTGCCTGTCAGGACTTGCACCGCCACGTTCTGAACCAGTTGGAGTTTCTGGATCAATCTCAAGGGCAGGCCAGCATAAAGCAAGTTACAGTAGTCTAGTCTGGAGGTGACCATTGCATGGATTACAGTGGCTAAATTCAGGCATGCCAGGAAAGGGGCCAATTGCTGGGCCTGGTGCAGATGGAAGAATGCCAGTCTGGCAATGTGTGTGATTTGGGCCTTCAGATTCAGGGAGGCATCCAAAATCACTCCCAAGCTCTTAATGTATTGCAACAGAGTCAGTGACACCCCAACAGGAGTGGGTAATCTATACTCCAGTCCTGAAACCCCACCCCCAGTCACAGAACCTCAGTCTTAGTTTGGATTCAGTTTCAGCCTGCTCTGTTTCAACCTCCCAGCCACAGCCTCCAAGCCCATGGCTAGATTATGTGGAGTGGAGTCTGCATGGTCATCCAATAACAGATGCAACTGGGTGTCATCAGTGGATAGATGACACCCCAACTTGAAACTCCATACCAGCTGGGTGAGTGGGTGCATATAGGTGTTAAACAACATCAGGGAGAGAACACCCCCTGAGGAACCCACATGTTAAGGTGTATCTAGAGGAAACATTCTCACCCAGCCCAACCCTCTATCCCCAACCATGGAGAAAAGAGGTAAGCCATTGAAGGGTCAACCCCCAAGCCCCTAAGTCAGCAAAGAAAGAGGTCAACAGGTCATAACAGACCATGTCAAACAGGTCATAACAGACCATGTCAAAATATATTTTAAAATATTTTAAAATATATTTTAAAATATTTTAAAATATATTTTAAAATATATTCACTCTTCTATGTGAATGGAACAGTTTTCAGTGAAGCGCCCTTTTTTCCATGTGGCAACATGGAAAAAATATTCTTAACCGACACTGATTAGATTTTCTGGAAAAATAAAAAGCCCATATTTATGTCAATATTTATTTTCAACATTTACTTCCTTTTTTGTTTGAAGTTTGTAATTATTAAAAAATAAAAATATGAACCTTTGTCAGTCACAGCTTGCTTTCCAAGATATGATTTTTCTGAATCATTCACAGTACTGAGACAAGAGGGTTCATTCACAGGGGGAAGGGGGGAGTTGCAGTATCTAATTTGCAAGAACCATGAAAATGTCATGATGCGACGTCACCCCAGAGTCAGAAACAACTGGTGGTTGCACAGGGGACCTTTCCTTTCCTTTTTTCTTGCCCATTGAAGTGCTCTAAGAGCAGCTATTTGAAGCAAGACAATCTTGTCTCACAGTAGGGCAAAGGGGCCATTCAGAAAGCAGGTATCACAGTTATTATTTGGCAGGTCAACTGTTATGTATGTGGACTAAAGAGAAGACTTTGGATATTCCCGCCAGGCTCATTGGAGCCAGGCAGTCTGAGCTTGGGGACTTGGGAACAAAGGGCTGCAGGATCCAAATCCTTGCAGCCCTAGACCAATCACAGGCTTCCAGCGGTTTGAATGACCCAATGATGTGCTAGCGCGGGAATCCAGAGATTTATATGTTGGGCTGGTAGGCCCCATCCTCAGTCTTGTATTGTAACCTTTTACTATGTGATTCCTATTAAAGAGCTTGTTATCACTCACTCTGAGACTCTGCCATGCATAGAACCCACTATATTATATCAACACTACTAGGGAGGGACAGCTTTGAGCTCAAAAATTATGCTTTTACAGGATCTTAGGCTGTTGCAATCAAATAACAAAACTCTTACCTTATTCCAGCTCCCCCCCTCCCGGGAGCCTTTACATAAAAGCAGCATCCAGCTGCTACCTAAAGCATACTGCTGAATCATAGTACTGCAAAAAAAAAAAAGCTGTAATGCTACTAGGAGTTAAAACTGCTGATGTTGACATGAAGAATTCTGCCATGAAGCACACTGCTGGAGGGGGGGAACAAATCAGTAAACCACAACAGTTTTCCCTGCCACATGCTTCAGGTCACATATGACAGATTATTCTTCAGGAACACTGATATCCTAGTCAACTTACTGGTTTCTACACCATGACTGACAGTAGCTATAAACACTTACATGAGTCTCATGTATGAACTATCTATGGCAGGACACAAATCTCTTTGCTTAAAAAAGCCCTCTTTGACCTATGTTGATAAAGCTGTTGTAGAAGGAAGAAAAGAAAACAGCCACAACATACATTCTTAAAATACACTGGGTTTGCAGTATAAACCTGAACATAGGTAAGAGCGAGTGAGATTTGCTCACCCTGGTTCTTAATCTGAAATGGATCCTTTAGCAAAAGTCTGTAATTGCACTTCTATGAATGGGTTATAGTAAAACTCTCATTCACACATTGTGTAGCCTAGACTCCAGTTTGCTATTTGATAGGGGGACACAGTAAGTTCTAGTTTGATACATGTTTGTATGAAATAATGTAGTAGTAGTAGTAGTAGCAGCAGCAGCAGGCTACTGCAGCCACTGTGGCCGGACCTGCCTGTCCCGCATTGGTCTTGTCAGCCACCAGCGAGCCTGCAGCAGACGTGGACTATTGCACCCTTCTTAAATCTTCGTTCGCGAAGCCGAGAGAGAGCAGCAGCAAAATGTATTGTGTAAAGCCATTAGCCATTACAATTACAGCAACTTACAGTATGAAATAACGTGTTTGCAAATACAAGTTTGTACCCCACTCATTAACATCTTTATTTTAAATTTTAGCGTACATATGTGGCACAGAGTGATAAAGCTGCAGTACTGCAGTCGGAGCCCTCTGCTCATGACCTGAGTTCGATTCCAGCAGAAGCTGGTTCAGGTAGCTGGCTCAGATTGACTCAGCCTTCCATCCTTCCGAGGTTGGTAAAATGAGTACCCAGCTTGCTGGGGGAGAAGTGTAGATGACTGGGGAAGGCAATGGCAAACCACTCCATAAGAAGTCTGCCGTGAAAACGTTGTGAAAGCAACGTCACCCCAGAGTTGAAAACGACTGGTGTTTGCACAAGGGACTACTTTTAAATATGTGAATCTTCTCACTCTGCAAGCCCTTTGAGCTGCTTTTTCAGCAAAAACAACTGAAGTATTATGCACATTCTTCCTTCTCCTTTTCCTCCCAGACTTTCAATCAACACTATGGCAGGGAGACTAGCCAGGAAAAGTCTCGAGATAAATCAGTGCCACTGCAAATTGTCTTATTCTCAAGTAAATCCAAGATCTTGTGTAACATCACTTTCCAACTTTTAAAGAATGTAAGCATGGGTCTTATGTCCTACATTTTTCATATGGGTCCAGAGAAGATGAAAAAATTCTTGAGATGCTTAGCTGAGCAGCAAAGCTATTCTATCAAAGGTGCTATAAACTAGGACTCATGCCTAACAGGCTAATAGCAGTGTAAAATAAAATTCAACCCTAAAATACCCATAATATGCACCTTAGGACTTATAAAATGTTGCATGGCCTGCCTGGTCCTCCTTTCACGCCCTAAATCTGGCTCCCAGGTAGCTCTTATAATGCTACTGATTATACTTTTCACCCTTGAGCATGGATTTAGCAGTCAGATATACAATATGGCATTTGCCAAGATCCAAGCAGTAATAAAATGGTACAATGATTTCGGCATCATAGCATTCTTAATTACAGTCATAGCCTGAAACACTGCTTACTTTATACCTGTATCATACCAGGCCAGCACTGAAGAGAAAAAGGAAAGAGTCTGAGGGGGAAAGAAACTGGTTATATGCTATTCTGAGAGCTCATTACACTTTGTCAGAAAGGCATGTAAAATATACTTAACATTGGACTCAAAGCCATTGGACTACAGTATTACTGTCTTATGTCTTGGCCCCAACTGATAACTGCATTCATTTTTCCAGGTCACAAGTTTTTCAAGCCTTGCTATCTTTATCAATTTGCTGTGTCTAGTTGTTTTTGTCACCTGCTACCATAGCTGCCTTCTTTGAGTTGGATTCCCCCTAAGCGCCATCAAATCATAGAATCATAGAGTCATAAGAGTTGGAAGAAGCCTTACAGGCCATCTAGTCCAGCCCCCTGCTCAATGCAAGATCAGCCTAGGAGCATCCCTGACAAGTGTTCATCCAGCCACTGCTTAAAAATTGCCAGTGAAGGGGAGCTCACCACCTCCTTTGGTAGCTGATTCCACTGTCAAACAATTCTTACTGCAAAAAAGTTTTTCCTAATATCCAGTCGATCCTTTCCCATCCTTAATTTCAACTCATTATTACAAGTCCTTTCCTCTGCTACCAACAGGAACAGCTCCCTGCCCTCCTCTAAGTGACAGTCCTTCAAATACTTAAAGAGAGCAATCATGTTCCCCCTCAACCTCCTCTTCTCCAGAATGAATATTCTCAAGTCCCTCAGCCTTTCCTCATAGGGCTTCATCTCCAGGCCCCTGATCATCCTTGTCGCTCTCCTCTGCACCTGCTCCATTCTGTCCACATTCTTCTTGAAGTGAGGCCTCCAGAACTTCACACAATACTCCAGGTGTGGCCTGAACAAAGCAGTGTACAGCAGAACTATGACATCTTGCAACTGGTAGTGATGCCTCTGTTGATACATTCCAAGATTGCATTTGCCTTTTTTGTCATATTTAACTTATGGTCCACTGGTACCCCAAGATCTTGTTCATAAACACTGCTACCCAGAAGTGTATCCTCCATCCAGTATGTGTGTTTCTCATTGTTACCAAAATTTAGAACTCAGCACTTATCCTTGTTAAATTGCATCTTGTTCATGTCCACCCACTTTTCTAGCATGTTCAGATCTCGTTGAATTCTAACTAAAAAGTATTATAACTCTTATCTTTTGGTGTATTTGCTGCTCCTCCCAGTTTGGTGTAATCTGAAAATTTAATGAGTAGCTCCTCCACACCCTCATCCAGATCATTGATAAAAAAATATTGAAAAGTACAGGGCAAAAACTAAGCCCTGTGGGACCCCTCTGGATGCCTCCCTGGATCCAATGATGTAATGCCATTGACAACTACTCTTTGAGAATGGTTCTCCAACCAGCTCCCTATCCACCTAACTATCCTAGAGTCCAGTCCATAGTCCTCTAGAACATAATGGAAAACCCTGTCAAAACCCTGGCCAGCTTTAGCTCACCATGAGCTTTGGCCTCTCTGATGGTCAACCTACAGTACCTAGCAACCTGCAGATATTCTTCTTTAGAGGTAAGTCCCTGCTCCATTTCTTGAACATTTCCTTTTTCTACCTTATTAGATATCAGAGTTCTCTGTTCATCCACATTGGCTTTTTGGATCCCCTTCCATGTTTCCTTCATGTTGGAATAGTGATGGCTTGAGCTTGCAAGAGCTCTGACTTTAGGAGAGCCCACCCCTCATTTGCTCCTTTCCCTTCCAGCAGTCTTTCCCATGGAATAATTCTCATCATGCCTCTGAGTTTATTAAAGTCTGCCCTGCTGAAATCTAATATACATGTGTGGCTACAAACTATCTCAGTCCTCCACAGCAAAAGAAATTCGAGCAGGACATGGTCACTTCCCCCTAAGGTCCCCACCACCTTCACCCCATCTACCATCTCTTGCCTGTTGGTCAATATTAAGTCAAGTATGGCCAAGCCCCTTGTAGCTTCCTCCACCATTTGATGAAGGAAGTTGTCAGCCAGACAGGTCAGGAATGTGTGTGATTGTGGACGCTTTGCAGAGTTTGTCTCCCAGCACACATCAGGGAAGTTGAAGTCACCTATAACCACCAGGTCATGTTGTTTGGATACTCTGTCAAGCTGTTCAAGGAGAACAGCATCCACCTCCTCATTCTGGTCAGGAGCTCTGTAGCAGATGCCAACTACAATATTTTTTGTCCTTCCTCCCTGGCCAGCTTTAGCTCAAGCAACACTTGATTCTCTTGAGAGCCAGTGCCAGCGTCTAGAAAACTTAGATATGGTGCTACCTTGTCAGCTCATCTGTCTTTTAGAGAAAATCTTTTAAATGCAATAGAAAATAGACCCTTGCAAATTAGGACAACCAGGAAGAAAGAACACGATTGGGAAATAGGTACACCTTTTAAGAAAAGAATGGTTGGTAACAATCCCCAAAGAGGTAATGTTGATGTATATGGTTGTTATGGAGATATTGTGTTTACTTTGGTGTTATTGTAGAAAGAGCATGAAAGAGAGAACAGTGTTTCTTTATAATCCGGGAACTAGACATTGGGTGAAGTTCTGCAGATGGGAACTGAAGGCAAACAGCATATTTACTGCTACGATCCATCTGTTAACTGGGGGCAGTTGTAATTTAATAGTTGGAGGAGTTTACACAACTTCAGGCCAATATTTCTTTTCACGAGATCCTGCCTGTAGCACGATGCAGTCTTCCACTGCTAGATTGAGGGGAAATTTCAATTGTAAATAACATTAACAGATATAAAACTTTTAACATACAAACTTTTTTATCCAATCCCCTCTTGAAGCTGGCTATGCTTGTAGCTGCCACCACCTCCTGTGGCAGTGAATTCCACATGTTATCACCCTTTGGGTGAAGAAGCACTTCCTTTTATTTAACCTGACTGCTCATCAATTTCATTGAATGCCCACGAGTTCTTGTATTGTGAGAAAGGGAGAAAAGTACTTCTTTCTCTACTTTCTCCATCCCATGCATAATCTTGTAAACCTCTATCATGTCACCCCGCAGTCGACGTTTCTCCAAGCTAAAGAGCCCCAAGCGCTTTAACCTTTCTTCATAGGGAAAGTGTTCCAAACCTTTAATCATTCTAGTTGCCCTTTTCTGGACTTTCTCCAATGCTATAATATCCTTTTTGAGGTGCGGTGACCAGAAATGCACACAGTACTCCAAATGAGACCGCACCATCGATTTATACAGGGGCATTATGATACTGGCTGATTTGTTTTCATTTCCCTTCCTAATAATTCCCAGCATGGCGTTGGCCTTTTTAATTGCAATCTCACACTGTCTTGACATTTTCAGTGAGTTATCTACCATGATCCCAAGATCTCTCTCTTGGTCAGTCTCTGCCAGTTCACACCCCATCAACTTGTATTTGTAGCTGGGATTCTTGGTCCCAATGTGCATTACTTTGCACTTGTCCACACTGAACCTCATCTGCCACGTTGACTCCCACTCACCCAGCCTCAACAGATCCCTTTGGAGTGCCTCACAATCCTCTCTGGTTCTGACCACACTGAACAATTTAGTGTCATCTGAAAACTTGGCCACTTGACTGCTTACTCCCAACTCCAGATCATTAATGAACAAGTTGAAGAGCATGGGACCCAGTACTGAGCCCTGCGGCACACCGCTGCTTACCGTCTTCCACTGCGAAGACTGTCATAAGAACATAACATAAGAGAAGCCATGTTGGATCAGGCCAACGGCCCATCCAGTCCAACACTCTGTGTCACACAGTGGCAAAAAAGTTTATATACACACATACACTGTGGCTAATAGCCACTGATGGACCTGTGCTCCATATATTTATCTAAACCCTTCTTGAAGGTGGCTATACTTGTGGCCGCCACCACCTCCTGTGGCAGTGAATTCCACATGTTAATCACCCTTTGGGTGAAGAAGTACTTCCTTTTATCCGTTTTAACCTGTCTGCTCAGCAATTTCATCGAATGCCCACGAGTTCTTGTATTGTGAGAAAGGGAGAAAAGTACTTCTTTCTCTACTTTCTCCATCCCATGCATTATCTTGTAAACCTCTATCATGTCACCCCGCAGTCGACGTTTCTCCAAGCTAAAGAGTCCCAAGCGTTTCAACCTTTCTTCATAGGGAAAGTGCTCCAGCCCTTTAATCATTCTAGTTGCCCTTCTCTGGACTTTCTCCAATGCTATAATATCCTTTTTGAGGTGCGGCGACCAGAACTGCACACAGTACTCCAAATGAGACCAAATGTCCATTTATACTCACTCTCTGCTTCCTATTAATTAGCCAGTTTTTGATCCACAAGAGGACCTGTCCTTTTACTCCATGATTCTCGAACTTACTAAAGAGCCTTTGATGAGGAACTTTATCAAAAGCTTTCTGGAAGTCAAGGTAAACAACATCTATTGGGTCTCCTTTGTCCACATATTTGTTCACACCCTCAAAGAACTGTAACAGGTTAGTGAGGCAAGATCTTCCCTTGCAGAACCCATGCTGAGTCTTCCTCAATAACTTGTGTTCATCAATGTGCCTACTTATTCTGTCCTTGATAATGGTTTCTACCAACTTTCCCAGTATTGAAGTCAGACTGACTGGCCTATAATTACCCGGACCTCCTCTGGAACCCTTTTTAAAGATGGGGGCAACATTTGCTACCTTCCAGTCCTCAGGAATGGAGGCAGATTTCAATGAAAGATTACATATTTTTGTTAGGAGATCCACAAGTTCAACTTTTAGTTCTTTCAGAACTCTTGGATGTATGCCATCCGGACCTGGTGACTTATTAGTTTTTAATTCGTCAATCAGTTGTAGGACCTCCTCTCGTCACCTCAATCTGACTTAGGTCTTTCAACACCCCTTCCAAAATTAGTGGTTCTAGAGCGGGCAAATACTTCTCATCTTCCACAGTGAAGACGGAGGCAAAAAATGCATTCAGCTTCTCAGCCATTTCCCTATCCTCCTTCTGTAATCCTTTGACCCCTTGGTCATCCAAGGGCCCCACTGCCTCCCTGACTGGTTTCCTGCTTCTAATATATTTGAAGAAATTTTCAGATTCATAATGGCCATCATTCCCTAGATTTGTAGTGCTTAAAAAACCTGATCTGTAAACTTCAACAGTTGGTGGTTACACTGGAACAGGTTACAGATCTATTTCTACTTGAGCCACATGATGATGATGATAATATTGGATTTCTATCCCGCCCTCCACTCCGAAGAGTCTCAGAGCGGCTCACAATCTCCTTTATCTTCCTCCCCCACAACAGACACCCTGTGAGGTGGGTGGGGCTGGAGAGGGCTCTCACAGCAGCTGCCCTTTCAAGGACAACCTCTGCCAGAGCTATGGCTGACCCAAGGCCATTCCAGCAGGTGCAAGTGGAGGAGTGGGGAATCAAACCCGGTTCTCCCAGATAAGAGTCCACACACTTAACCACTACACCAAACTGGCTTTATAAACTTCTGTAGCATCCCATGGAGGAGGTTACTACAGCTCCATAACAGCTGCCAGTTACATGAACAGTAATCTTCCAGTTGCCATGGGACTGAATAAAACTATTAGACTATCATTGTATGGGCGGAGAGCCTATTTTGGCTCGCCCCCGGGGCCTGATGGACCCGGAACGGTTCCAAACGGCCCTGGGGGATCCTTGGCCCACTAGCAATTCCCTCGATGGCCTTGTGGAAATCTGGCAAGACCGACTAACCAGGGCCATCGACGAAATAGCACCCCGGCGCCCTCTGCGCCCTCGTACGAGACTGGCGCCATGGTACACCTCAGAACTGCGCCAGCTCAAACAAGGGCTCAGACGACTAGAGAGGCAGTGGAGACATACTCGGGACGAAGCAGTGAGAACATCCTACAGAACGTTTATGAAGTCTTATGAGATGGCAGTCAAGGTTGCAAAGAAAAATTACTTTGCAACCAAGATTGCATCCGCAGATTCGCGCCCAGCACAATTGTTTAGAATAATTGGGGATCTTATAACATTGCCACAAGGCAAACCAAACATTAGGGAATTGGAGATCGGCTGTGAGGCATTTGCGAAATATTTTGCGGATAAAATCTCACTGCTCCGCCAAGACCTGCCTACCACCTTGGAAACAGTGAGTGAAATTGAGGCTCCGTGCCTGTCTTCGGGCTTGGCCCTGGATCACTTCGATCCGCTCAACCTGGAGGAAGTCGATGGGATCCTCTCCGCTGCTCGCCCAACAACATGCGATTTGGATCCTTGCCCCTCTTGGCTGATTAAATCTTGCCAGAGGGAGCTTAGATGTCCTTTACGGGACATCATAAATAGATCCCTCGTAGAGGGGCACTTCCCAACGCCTTTGAAAGAGGCGTTGGTTCGCCCTCTCCTAAAAAAAAGTACAGCAGACCCGGCCGAATTGGGAAACTACCGTCCGGTGTCTAACTTACCATTTTTAGGTAAAATTATCGAGAGGGCAGTGGCGTTGCAGCTACAGAGGTTCCTAGATGACGCTTCCGTTCTTGACCCGTGCCAGTCTGGGTTCCGACCGGGCCATGGGACGGAGACAGTGCTGGTCGCCTTGGTAGATGACCTCCAGCGGCATCTGGATCGGGGCGGCGCCGCGGTACTGATGTTATTAGACCTGTCGGCGGCATTTGATACAGTCGACCACCAGTTGCTAAAGCGTCGCCTCGCCGACATAGGGGTTGGGGGGTTGGCCCTACAATGGCTTTCCTCCTTCCTCTCTGATCGGGGACAAAGGGTGGCCATTGGGGGTGAGCGATCCCAGAGGCGCACGCTTGACTGTGGGGTGCCTCAGGGAGCAGTTCTCTCCCCAATGTTGTTCAACATCTATATGCGCCCCCTTGCCCAGATTGTCCGGAGGTTTGGGCTGGGTTGCCATCAATATGCGGATGACACCCAGCTCTATCTGCTAATGGATGGCCAGCCTGGCTCCGCCCCGGGGAACCTGGATCGGGCCTTACAGGCTGTGGCGACGTGGCTCAGATTGAGTGGATTGAAGTTGAATCCAGCGAAGACAGAGGTCCTTTGTGTGGGTCGTGGCGCTCGGGGAGGGGAAATAGCTCTCCCAACTTTCGATGGCGCACCATTGGAACCAGCGCGCCAGGTAAAAAGTTTGGGTGTTTTACTGGAGCCTTCATTATCAATGGAGGCCCAGATAGCAGCCACTGCCAAGTCAGCATTCTTCCATCTGAAGCGGGCAAGGCAGTTGGCCCCCTTCCTGGAGCGCCGGGACCTCGCAACAGTGATCCATGCAACGGTCACCTCAAGATTGGACTACTGTAATGCCCTCTACTTGGGGCTACCTCTGTGCCGGACTCGGAAGCTACAGCTGGTGCAGAACGCGTCGGCCAGGCTACTGTTAGGGCTCTCGAAATGGGAGCACATACGGCCGGGGCTGCGCGGACTGCACTGGCTACCAATTATCTACCGAGTCCAGTACAAAGTGTTGGTTATCACCTTTAAAGCCCTATATGGCCGAGGACCAGCCTACCTAAGGGACCGTCTCTCCCCATATGAACCCCAGAGGGCACTGAGGTCAGTGGGTAAAAACAAAATGACCATCCCTGGGCCGAGAGAGGTCAAACTCCAACATACTAGAGTACGGGCCTTTTCAGCGGCTGCACCGGCATTGTGGAACCAGCTTCCGGAGGAGGTGCGGGCCCTGCGGGACCTCGGCCAGTTCCGCAGGGCCTGCAAGACCGCCCTTTTTAGGCAAGCTTATAACGACACTGACTGCTGAGTTGCCTGGTGTAAGAACCGCCATCTATAAGACTACCTAAACTGGCAGAACCAGCGCCATAACAGCTCAATCGCTGCCAGATACACTCATATATATCTAGGCTAACGAAAATCATGTATTTTAACTTAACTGACTGGTTTTTATGCTTAATTTTAATTGTTAAATTTAAAGTTTTATCATTTATGTTAATGTCTAAGTTGTTGTTAGCCGCCCTGAGCCGCCTAGGCGGGGAGGGCGGGATAGAAATAAAAGTTATTATTATATATTATTATTATTATTGTTCTTCCTCTTCTTCTGCTAAGAAAGGATGAGAAAGAGTACAGTTCCCAGGAAGTAAAGTATTCCATCAGGCGGATTTGGAAATTTAATTCCCTATTAATACTGACATTTCAAATTGAACAATCGTAGAATCTACTTTATCCTTTTATTAATTGACTAGTAATAGAAAGCAAACAATTGCATGCTGATGTTTACAATAATGGCTGCAAACTTAGAATGGAGATTAGGGAAGCTTCTGAAATTTGCCTTTTCTTCTATGGCAGGCCAATTCTGCTATCCAGCCAAATCTTTCAGATACACAGGAAGCCCTGCATTAATTAAGCCTTGGTCCTGGTAGATATAAGAACATGGACCAGTGGTCCATCTCGTCCAGTATCCTGTCTAACACAGTGGCCAGCTAATACTTCCGGCCGGCCAACAAGGCATAGAGGATGACATTGCCTCCTGGGTCTGGGATTCAGAGGTTTAGTACCTCTGAATGTGGAGGTTCCCCTCAGTTATCACCATGGCTAGTAGCCACTGATAGACCTATCCTCCATGAATCTAACTAAACCCCTTTTGAAGCTGTTTATTTCTGTGGCCCTCACTACATCCTCTGGCAGTAAATTCCATATTTTAATTACTCTTTGTGTAAAGTAGTATTTCCTTTGGTCTGTCTTGAACCAACTGCCCATCAGTTTCATTGGATGACCTCAAGTTCTAGTATTTTGGGAGAGGGAGAAAAAGTTGTCTTTGTCTCCACCCTATCAATCATGTTATAAACCTTTATCATGCCCCCACCCCTTAGTTATTTCTTTTCTAAATGGAAAGTTCCAGACGTTTAGCCTTTCCTCATAGGGAAGGTGCTCCAACCCACTAATCATCTTGGGCTGTGATCACACACACTAAATAATACACTTTCAATCCACTTTTCAACTGGATTTTACTGTGTGAATTGACAAAATCCAGTTGGAAAGTTGATTGAAAGTGCATTATTTAGTATGATCACAGCCTTAGTTGCCCTCCTCTGTACTTTTTCTAGCTCTCAATGTCCTTTTTGAGATATAGGGACAGAACTGTACACAATATTTTAAATGAGGCCATGTAAGGAAATGCCCCTAATTTCCAGAACATCGTAGTCACCTGTCTGGTTGCCAGAGTGCCTGGAGACAGAGCTCTCACACATCTGCCAGAAGGATGTGGGTTTGTCTACCAGAACGAAAAGGACTTATAAGTACTAACAGCCACAACGCTAAAGCAACGCTCCGTGTTCCAGGAGGAGCACTAGCAAGGAGAACGGATGGTTTCCAGTCACTTCGGGCAAACACCATCTCTATCTTGGAGCGGAAGAAAGTGCGCCGTTAGGAGCTATCCAGGCCATGCGGTTTTCAGCCTTGACCATAGAATCCACTTTGGGAGGCTAACACCAGCTATCTTCCAGCAGTGCCAAGACTCCATTTCAGCACAGCAGGAGGCACACATACGCAACAGATGTTACCCACCCATGGGGCCATCAAGCTTATCCAGGCGTGGACCCTGCCGGACCACCTAAGCCTTTGTCTAATGGAACTCAAGACAAAGCCTGGTGCCAAGACAAAGACTGAAGAAGAGGAAGACCATCTTCAGCCAGAGCCAAGTTTCTTTGTATAAACCGGGTGGTACCTTAGGCAATAATCTGGCCATCTATTGTCACCTTTTTAGATAAATTTAATAATCCTAAGCACTCCTCCACCCAGTAATTTCTCCTATTATTCTCCCCAACTGTCAGTCTGGAGCCTCCCCCATGGTTACCTGTACAGCCAATCAGGTAACCCGGGCCCAAGCTTGTTCATTGGTCAATTATGGGCACCCAATTAGGTGCCACCAATTAACATGCTATTGGCTACTGCAGAAGTCCAGCCCTTATGGTCACTGCAGAGCCTCCCCCTTTCTCCTCCCTCGTACCTCCCATTCCCTGAGGGTCCAAGGTAGTCTATTTAACCTCTGACCCAACTCCACTCATGTGTGAATCTATCAGTACCCTATCTCCGCTGTCTAGATCCATCCCTGATTCTTGGCCAGCTGATGGTCCCATTTCCCCCGTCCTCTTTCGTCGCCATTGGAGCCTTCCTTGAAGACTACGATCGGTAATTATCACCCTGTTTGTCTACCCATGTGTTGTCTCTATATCTCTCTCTACTTTTCTTAGGACTGTATGAATGATTTTATAAGTATTTTATCTTGTATGTAAGCCTATATTTTTCTGGAATAAATTTTAATTGTTTTATTTAATTAGAGTCCCTAATATTTTTAAGCATTAATTTCTGGACATGGAATCCTGTATACACAGGTAAAAGATCCTGATTAAGCCAGGTGCCCACCTGACAATTCCCCAACCTCAGTTTTGAGGGCATTTCGGCTTACAGCCACACCAAAAACCGATACGGGTTATTACAATATTGGCCATTTTATTCTCAATCTTTTTCCTAATAATCCCTATCATAGAGTTTGCCTTTTTCACCACTGTGGTACACTGGGTTGACACTTTCCTTGAGCTATCCAAACAGATTAGACCCAATAACATTTTAGAATATGCCTAACTTCAGAGCAATCATGTAATTTCTTTAATAGTTTAGTGGTGGTACAACCAGTTTAAGCTTCTCCTTAATTCCCAATGTGGACCCTTGCAAATTAAGGTTCTGTAGTAAAGTATGCCTCATTTGTTAAACTAATTGAGAACATTGATATCCTTCTCAAACTTGCAATAAAAGCATAGAAGCATTATTGACTAGATTCAACATAGACAAATGCGAATCACAGTGAGAAAATTAATGGACAATATCAGTCTCTGTCTGTTTTGCTAGCCATCAAATAATCTATGCTAGATGTTGGATTATGGCTAATTCAGCAAAAATACTCTAGAGAGGTTATTAGACCTCATGCAGAATGTAGCTAACATTTATTTATGCAAATACATTTCAAAAAGGCATACAAGTTTGGGGTGGCAGTAGGAGAGGCCCCATTCCTAACAGAGGACATTGCTGCCTTCTCAGAGCCAACAGAGGACATTGCTGCCTTCTCAGAGCCAATACCCCCAGCAAAGGAAAAGAAAACACCTGTCCAGGCTCAAGTGTTATGTAGGAAGGGTCTCTGCAGGGGAGGGGATCCCACCTGAATTGCAGCAAAGATCAGGGCTGTATGAAAGAGAAGGACCCAGTCACAGCAAATGGATCCAGTCTGGGGGGTTGGCGTTGAAAGCGGTGCCTTCCCCCCCCCCCACCCGCTCCGGTTATTTTGCGTGTGCTTAGAATTGCATCCTTAAAGGCATGTGGGAACTCATACAACAAAATGGCGCCGCATGCAAGAGCCTGAATGCTGAGGCTCTGAGAAAACAACATAAAACCTGCTCTGAACCTTACTTGCCAGTTTTTTGGAAGAGCAGAGGACTTGTTTGGAGGTGCACTGGTAATGGGGCATGAGGAAGAAGTTGGGGAAGGAGCCCCAGAGACTGGCTGAACGGAGCATTCAGTGGGGCGATGCTGGCCTGCACTTAGGGCGGGAAGCTGCAGCCGCCATGAGTGAGAAATTGACCAGGCGGTGGGGGCAGAGAGTCGGCGAGGCTAGCAGGGAGCTGGCAGTGCATGGCGGCGGATCATTTGTTGGTGTGGCGCCAGCCTGGACCCGTGGTGGGGAGCTGCCAACATGGTCAGAGCTCGGAATCGTTGGGGCGGTAGGAGCGGCAAGTCGGCAGAGTGCAACGACAGAGTATGGCGGTGCAGAGAAGCAAAGACTTTGCGCCTTCAGGTGGGAAGAGCAAGGAGATGGTGAAAAACCAGTGAAAAGTTCGAGGGGGTGCGTGATGAGAGCCAGGGGGGGCACCCCGGCCCCCGGTGGGGGACAGGGGCTAGCCTGACCCGGCAGCTAGTGTTACATGGACGAAGACGTATCATCAGAGCGTCCAGGAGCCTAAGGGGGAGTCTCTACCCCTCTGGTCATTGCAACGTCCAACAAGGTGCGTTGTTGGCCAGAAGAGAGAGGGGAAACCTGCTGGCTCGTGAGAGCTACTGGCCTTTGGGAACTGTTACCCTGGCATCTTGCACTAGGACTTTACAAAAGGATTACTACCATTGTACCTTATACCAGCACTTTAAAAGAATTGCTGCTTTTGCACCCCAGCACTTTGATAGAACTGCTACCTTTGCACTCTGCTACCTCTGCACTTTGCACCAGCACTTTAAAGACACTTCAAGATGCTCTAACTTTCAAGACCTACCAGCACTTTAAGAACACTAGCACTTTAAAACTTGTCCTCCAGTTAGTGAATCATCTGCTGTGGCATACCGCAGTGCCTCTAAACTGATGACCCTACCCATTTATTATTGCTTATCCTGAGGTTTTTTCTTCTTTTTCTTTGGAAAATTGATTGTATTTGGACCTAATTGAATATTTTATCTGCTAAATTGAATTGATATATAAATTTTGCCAATTAATAAGATAGATTGTGGGGGGGAGAGGGTTTTTTAAATTAATTGACTAGGATAAAATTATTAGTGGTAGGAATAAGTTTTAGTTAGGTCATAGGAAATATTAGTGGATAGAGTATTAGGTTAAGTGAGTGGGTGGGAGGAGCAGGGTACGTTGATGTGCACACTGCTGAAACTGAGATCTGAGACTCTGTGACTCTGTGAAGACCATTAGTAAGAGATGTCTGGTCAGGGGATTCCAGTGCTCCTGGGGAGGGGAAAGTACAGCGGTGGGAGCAAGCAAAGTTGGAATGGAAGGAGACTGAGACACAAGAGGGCTCACTCCCCTTCCAGCCTGTGTCCCATTTCAAGGATAGCGGGTATGGGGGCCAAGTGGAAACACTCACCTTCGTCCCTGGTATTGTGCAATGCCAGGTCCATAAATAATAAAACCTCAGTCCTGCAGGATTTTTTTTATCAGGCAGGACATGGACCTGGCTTGCATGATGCAGACCTGGGAGCAGGACGGGGAGACGGTTGCTTTCTCCCAAGTAGCCCAAGTAGCCCCGCCTGGGTTCTCCATTCTTCACCAGGCTCGGACTAGCGGGCGGGGGGGAGGGGTGGCCTTTTTCATACAGGAGGATTGCTCCTTCAGTGCCTTACCATCCCAGATGGAGGCTGTAGCAGGCTGTGCATTGGAGCATTCTCAGCTTATAGTCCTGGGTGACTTCAATGTCCATGCCGAGGACGCAGCTTCCACTCGGGGATGGACCTAGTGTCTTATGGCAGCACTGGGACTCTCCCAATATATAACAGCGCCCACGCATTGGGCCAGACACACGTTAGACCTGATCTTTGCGGTGGGAGTTATAGTAGATCAGATTTCTGCTGAGGTAGTGCCATGGTCTGACCACTATGCCCTGAGGGCCCATGTGGATATTCCCCCCCTACCCTGTTTAGGCGGTGAGCAAGTTTTAGCTTGCCCACAAAACCAGATGGACCCTTTGTAGCTTCAAATGGCTTTATGGGATCCCTGGGGCACCAAGCACATCTTCTGGTCCAATTCTAGATTTCTTCAATCCACTCAGCCTGTGTGCTGTATGCCCTATGACCTGTGGGTTGGACCCATGCCCATCCTGGCTTATAAAAGCTAGCCAGGCATTGCTACGTGAGCCACTACAAGGTATTGTCAACAGATCCCTGGTAGAAAGGATCTTTCCCACACCTCTTAAAGAGGCTGTGGTCCATCCCCTCTTGAAAAAACCATCTGCAGATTCGGCCATATTGGCGAACTATCGGCCGGTATAAAAACCTTCTGTGTGGGGGTAAGGTTTTAGAGTGGGAGGTGGCAACTCAGCTGCAGGAATTCCTGGATGACACTTCTGCACTGGATCCATTCCAGTCCGGCTTTCAACAAAGTCATGGGAGGGAGACGGTTCTGGTCGCCCTCATAGATGACCTCATGCGACATTTGGATCGGGGCGGCTCAGCTGTGCTGTTATTATTAGATCTGTCAGCTGCATTTCATACAGCTGACCATCAGCTACTGACTAGCTGCCTTGCCGATGTGGGGATTCAGGGGTCCGCCTTACAGTGGTTGGCCTCCTTTCTCCAAGATCAGGGACAAAGGGTGATGACAGGGGAGGAATCATCCCAAAGTCACCCATTTATATGCAGTGTGCCGCAGGATGCGCTTCTGTCCCCGATGTTATTTAACATCTTTATGCGCGCCCTTGCCCAGATTGTCAGGAGGCATGGCTGGGATGTCACCAATATGCAGACGACACCCAGCTCTATCTATTGATGGGTGGTCAGTCCGACTGTACCCCAGAAAATCTAGACCTGGCTCTTCAAGCCGTAGCATCTTGGCTCAGGCTGAGTCGGCTGAAGCTGAATCCGACGAAGACAGAGGTTCTCTACCTGAGCCGGGGTGGTCGGGGGGGGGGACGGAGATCCTTCTGCCGGCACTTGACGGTGTGTCACTAATACCAACCCCTAAGGTCAAGAGCTTGGGTGTGCTCCTTGAGTCCTCTGTTACAATTGAGGCCCAGGTAGCAGCCACTACTAGATCTGCCCTTTTTCATCTTCGGCGGGTGCGGCAGTTGGTCCCTTTCCTGGAGCATAATGACTTAGCAATGGTGATCCATGCCACGGTCACCTCAAGAATAGATCACTGTAATGCTCTCTACATGGGGCTGCCCTTGACGCTGACTCAGAAACTACAGCTAGTGCAGAACGCTGCGGCACAGCTGTTAATGAGGCTCCCCCGATCGGAGCACATTCAGCCAGTGCTGAAGGAGCTGCACTGGCTACCTATTGTGTACCGAGTCTGTTTCAAGGTGTTGGTATTGACCTTTAAAGCCCTTTATGGTCAGCGGCCTGTCTATCTGTGGGACCACCTTTCTCCACATGTTCCTCAGAGAGCACTGCATTCAGGGACAAAAAATCTATTGTCCATCCCTAGACCAAAAGAGGCTAGGTTGCATTCGACACGAGCTAGGGCCTTCTCGGTGGCAACACTAGAATTGTGGAATGCTCTCCCGGAGGCCCTGAATGCTCTCCCTGAAGGATCTTTCCACTTTCCGCAGGGCCTGTAAGACCGAACTGTTCCGACAGACCTTTGATATCTAACCAGGAGAGAACTGCCACATGGCATCATATAGAGTACTAGGTGATCACCGTCAGAAAAGAACTTACTTAGATTGTAGTGATACAGCACCACAAAATGGTTTTAAAATCTTAAATTGTAATTATGTTTTATTGGTTTTAACTTGTGAATATGAATGTTGTCAGCCGCCCTGAGTCCGCTTGCGGAGAGGGCGGGATAGAAATTTAAAGTAATAAATAAATAATTCAAAAGCTCTACATGACTCAAGCTCCAGTGACATATTACAAAGACCTGGTTTTTCTAGGGGAACTATATGATTTTGCTTCACACATGCAATGGGAGTTCTGTACCTTTTTTCTTAAGCCTCAGGGAGCCACTATTGGCTGTTCTTGTGAAACTTCTGTGTAGCCACGTAAGTAATGTGATTTTGACAGTGATAATAATAGCAACTGTATAGGGCTGTTTGAGCATGCTAAAGCAGTGGAGGGGGGGGAGTTAAAGCAGCTTCCTGTTTGCACAAACAAAAAACACCTGGTAAGCATCTGAGAGGCACAAAATTCCCATTGCACATGTGTGATGCAAAGTCTTTGTGTTGTTCCCCAGTAAACAGGAAGTGGACCAGATCTATGAAGATCTACAACACCTTCTAGAATTAACATCAAAAAAAGATGTTGTCCTCATCATAGGGGACTGGAATGCCAAAGCAGGAAGTCAAAAGGTAACCAGAGCAACTGACAAGTTTGTCCTTTGAGAACAAAATGAAGCTGGGCAAAGGCTAATAGAGTTTTTTCAAGAGAACAAACTGGTCATAGTGAACACCCTCTTCCAACAACCTAAAAGGCGACTCTACACATGGACATCACCTGATAGGCAACACAGAAATCAGATTGATTATATACTCTGCAGTCAAAGATGGAGAAGCTCCTTACAGTTCACAAAAAAAAGACCTGGAGCTGACTGCGGCTCAGATCAGGAGCTACTCATTGCAAAATTCAGGCTTAAACTGAAGAAAACTGGGGAAGCCATTAGGCCATTCAGGTTTGACCTTGATCACATCCCTTATGAATATACAGTGGAGGTGAAGAATAGGTTTAAGGAACCAGAGTTGATAGAGTGCCTGAAGAACTATGGATGGAGGTTCATGACATTGTACAGAAGGCAGCAATCAGCACCATCCCAAAGAAAAAGAAATGCAAGAAAGCAAAAGTGGCTGTCTGATGAGGCTTTACAAATAGCGGAGGAAAGAAGGGAAGTGAAAGGCAAAGGTGAAAAGGAAAAATTCACCCAACTGAATGCAGATTTCCAGAGAACAGCAAGGAGAGATTAGGAGGCCTTCCTGAGGGAACAATGCAAAGCAATAGAGGAAAATAATAGAATTGGAAGGACAAGAGATCTCTTCAAGAAAATTGGAGAAATCAAGGGAACGTTTCATGCAAAGATGGCCATGATAAAGGACAAAAATGGTAGGGACCTAACAGAAGCAGAAGAGATCAGGAAGAGGTGTCAAGAATACATTGAAGAATTATGCAAGAAGGATCTCAATGTCCTTGACAACCATGACAGTGAAATCGCTGACCTTGAACCAGACATCCTGGAGTGTGAAGTCAAATGGGCCTTAGACAGCATTACTAAGGGGGCTTGAGCCTTTAATTTGCAAGGTTCCTCCTTGCCAGAGGCACAAGCCTTTGGCGTGAGTTGAAGGGCAAGAGCCAAAGGGCTCTTGGCCTGGGGGTCTTGCCTGGGGGTTCTGTAGAAAGGTGGGTACTTATTCACAAGTAGTTTCAAGTGGCAGCTGGTAGTAGGATTTAAAGAGAAGTCAAGATACAGAAAATTTTGAAATGGATTGCAGAAGCATGGCTGGTGAGGGAGCAGAGGCAGTGATGTGTAATGACTGTGGGATGTTTGTATTTCTACCTGAGAGTAGCAGCAATTACACTTGCAGCAAGTGTAAGTTAGTGGCCCTGCTGGAGGAGAAAACACAGGGACTGGAGGCACGATTGTCCACACTGCAGTGTATAAAGGAAGGTGAAGATTTTCATGACAGAACACATGAGGCGCTCTTGAAAGAACAAGAGAAGGGAGAGGAAGTGGTATCTAAGCAATTAGAAGAAAACCCAACACAGGAGGAGGGTTCCTGGAAAAATGTAACCCGAAGGAGAAAGAAAATCAGGAAATGTTCTGAGCCTCTGCTGTTCAGCAATAGGTTCCAGGATCTCCCCACAGTAACTGATTCTGGACCATGGGGAAAAGGGCTACTTCCCCAGCCTCCACGAAGCTTGAATAAAGTTTCTCAGGTTCCTGTGGATAAGAAGCCTGGAGCTTCTGCTCCACAATATAGGAAAAGGAAGGTGGTGGTGATTGGAGACTCCTTGCTCAGAGAGGTGGAGCCCAAAGTGTGCTGACCAGACTTGTCATCCCGAGAGGTCTGCTGTCTGCCAGGTGCATGCATCCATCATGTGACAGAAAGGATTGGAAGACTTATTAAACCCATGGATTACTATCCCTTCTTGCTGATCCATGTGGGAATTAACAATAGCCCTGAAAGTATTAGAAAAGACTATGTGGCTTTGGGTCAGAAGGTGAAGGAGCTGGGTGCACAGGTTGTGTTCTCATCAGTTCTTCCTGTGAAGGCCATTGCTTAGGACGAGAAAGAAGAATACTTAAAACAAATGACTGGCTACGTCAATGGTGTCGTCAGGAAAGATTCGGATTTCTGGACCATGGCTTACGCTTTCGAGAAGGTGGTCTTTAATTAGGAGATGGTTTGCATCTTATGGTGGTAGGGGAAAGGGTGTTTGGTAACAGCCTTGCTAACCTAATAAGGAGGGCTTTAAACTAATTAGCTAACCTAATAAGGAGGGCTTTAAATTGTATGGGGGAGTGAGACAATAATTCAAAGACTCGTATGATGCCAGAAACTGAGGATAAGAACGTTAAAAATTTGCAGAGAATGGTGTATACACTAGGTAATGTGAACTTGCAGGCTTGTACAGAAACTAAACCCTCGGGATGCATAAAACGTGGATTCCGATGTCTCTACACTAATGCGTAGAGTATGAGAAACAAACAGGAGGAACTGGAAGTCCTAGTACAGGGAGGAGACTATGACATAATAGGCCTTACTGCAACTTGGTGGGATGACACTCACAACTGGAATATTAGGATTCAGGGGTACAACTTATTTAAAAGGGACAGGCAAATAAGAAAGGGCGGAGGCGTAACAGTATACGTGAAGGAGGTATATACTTGTGAGGAAATATGTGAATCTGAACATGGCAGCTCAGTTGAGAGTCTCTGGGTAAAAATAAAAGGAGTAAGAAAAAACAGTGATATCATTGTGGGGGTCTGCTATAGACCACCAAGCCAGGCAGAGGATGGATAAGATACTTCTACAACAGATTGCAAAGTTTTCCAAGAGAAGGGATACAGTGATCATGGGAGATTTCAAGTACCCGGACATCTGTTGGAAGTCCAACTCTGCTAAAAATGAAAAGTCAAATAGATTCCTGACTTATCTTGCTGACAACTTCCTTTTCCAGAAAGTGAAGAAGGAAACAAGGAGATCTGCTATCTTGGATTTGATTCTCACCATCAAGGAAGAATTGATTGAAGAAGTCGAAATAGTGGGCACTCTGGGAAGCAGTGACCATGTGATTTTGGAATTTACCGTCTTAGGGAAAGAGAAAGCTATACGTAGTCAGACTTATAGGCTGGACTTTAGAAAGGCAAACTTTGATCAACTTAGAACTATGCTGGGTAAAATCCCATGGTCAGAAATACTTAGGAAGAAGGGGGTTCAGGGGGGGTGGCAGTTTCTTAAAAGTGAAATACTGAAAGCGCAATCAGAGACGATTCCTATGAGAAGAAAAAATGGAAAAGTCTAAAGAAGCCGAGTTGGCTCCACAAACAGCTTTCTAAAGACTTGAGAAATAAAAAAGACTCCTTTAGGAATTGGAAGGAGGGCCTTATAACCCTCTTCTGAGGGAAGCGGTGCTCAATATGGCAAAAACAGAACATATAAGGAGGGTATGAAGTTCCAACCTAGGATCAGCATAGGGGTAGTACATAGACATCTAGTTTCTTTAAATGAAACTATGTCCTCAGGGCCAGATGAACTACATCCAAGGGTTCTAAAAGAGTTTGTGGATATAATTTCTGAGCCTCTGGCTATTATTTTTGAGAATGCTTAGAGAACAGGAGAGGTGCCGGAAGATTGGAGGTGGGCAAATGTTGTTCCCATCTTCAAAAAGGGGTAAAAAGAGTGTCCAGGTAACTACCGACCTGTCACCTTGACGACTATACCAGGAAAAGTTTTAGAACAAATCATCAAACAGTCGGTCCTGAAACATTTAGAAAGAATGGATGTGATTACTAAGAGCCAGCATGATTTTCTCAAGAACAAGTCATGTCAGACTAACCTGATCTCTTTTTTTGAGAAAGTGACTACCTTGCTGGATCAGGGGAATGTTGTTGACATAGTTTATCATGATTTCAGTAAGGCTTTTGATAAGGTTCCACATACTATCCTTGTTGACAAATTGGTAAAATGTGGTTTGGATCCTGTTACCATTAGGTGGATTTGTAACTGGTTGACAGATCACACCCAAAGAGCGTTTGTGAATGGTTCCTCATCCTCTTGGAGAAGAATGACAAGTGGAGTGCTTCAAGGATCTGTCCTGGGACCTGTTTTGTTCAACATGTTTATCAATTATTTGGATGAAGGAATAGAGGGAATGCTTATTGAATTTGCCGATGATACTAAATTGGGAGGGGTTGCAAATACAGTAGAAGACAGAAACAGGATACAGGATGACCTTGACGGGCTGGAAAACTGGGCTAAAACCAATAACATGAATTTTAAAGGGAAAAATGCAAAGTTCTGCATTTCAGTAGGAAAAATTCCATGCAAAGTTATAGGATGGGGAAGACTTGTCATAGCAGCAGTATGTGCAAAAAGGATCTAGGGGTCTTAGTGGATCATATGCTGAACATGAGTCAACAGTGTGATGTGGTGGCTAAAAAGGCAAATGTAATTTTGGGCTGTATCAACAGAAGTATAGTGTCCAGATCACGTGATGTGATAGTATGGCTTTACTCTGCTCTGGTAAGACCTCACCTGGAATATTGTGTTCAGTTTTGGGCACCACATTTTAAAGATAGAGACTAGCTGGAATGGGTCCCGAGGAGGACAACAAAGATGGTGAGGGGTCTGGAGACCAAGTCCTATGAGGAAAGGTTGAAGGAGCTGGGGATACTTAGCCTGGAGAGGAGGCAGTTGAGAGGTGATATGATCACCAAGTACTTGAAGGGCTGTCATATAGAGGATGGTATGGAATTGTTTTCTGTGGCCCCGGAAGGTAGGACCAGAACTAATGGGTTGAAATTAAATCAAAAGAGTTTCTGGCTCAACATTAGGAAGAACTTCCTAACTGTTAGAATGATTCCTCAGTGGAATAGGCTTCCTCGGGAGGTGATGGGCTCTCCTTCCTTGGAGGTTTTTAAACAGCGGCTAGATGGCCATCTGACAGCAATGAAGATCTTGTGAATTTGGGGTAGGTATTTGTGAGTTTCCTGCACTGTGCAGGGGGTTGGACTAGATGACCCTGGAGATCCCTTCCAACTCTATGATTCTATGATTCTACTAACAACAAAGCGAGTGGAGATGACGGTATCCCAATTCAGCTACTCAAAGTCCTAAAACATGATGCTGTTAAAGTGATGCACACATTATGTCAATTAATTTGGAAAATGCAACAGTGACCACAGGGTTGGAAAAGGTCAGTTATATTCCAATCCCAAAGAAGGGTAATGCCAAAGAACGTTGAAACTTTTGCACCATTGCACTCATTTCACATGCCAGCAAGATCATGTTAAAGATCCTACAAGCTAAGCTTCAGCAGTATGTAGATCGGGAACTACCAGAAGTTCAAGCTGCATTTCGGAGAGGTAGAGGAACTAGAGATTAAATTGCCAACATTCACTGGATTATGGAGAAAGCACGGGAGTATCAGAAAAACGTCTATTTCTGTTTCATTGACTATGCTAAAGCCTTTGATTGTGTGGATCACAACAAACTGTGGCAAGTCCTTAAAGAGATGGGAGTACCAGACTACCTCACATGTCTTCTGAGAAACCTGTATAAGGGTCAAGCAGCAACTATCAGCACAGGATATTGAACAACTGATTAGTTTAGAATAGGAAAAGGAGTTCGATGAGGATGTATATTGACACCCTGCTTATTTAATTTATACGCACAGTACATCATACAGAATGCTGGCCTGGATGAAGCAGAAGCAGGAATTAAGATCGCTGAGAAAAGCATCAACAACCTCAGATATGCAAATGATACCACTCTAATGGCAGAAAGTGAGGAAGACCTAAAGAACCTCTTGTTGAGGGTGAAAGAGGAGAGCACAAAAGTAGGCTTGAAACTCAACATCAAAAAAACTAAGATCATGGCATCCGGTTCCGTCACACTTTGGCAAATAGAAGGGGAAGACATGAAAGTGTTGACAGACTTCACATTTCTGGGATCCAAGATCACTGCAGATGGTGACTGTAGCCTGAAATTAAAGACGTTTGCTCCTTGGGAGGACAGCTATGGAGAACCTAGGCAGTATAATAAAAAGTAGAGACATCACCCTGCCAACAAAAGTCTGTATAGTCAAAGCGATAGTATTCACAGTAGTAATGTATGGCTGTGAGAGCTGGACCATAAGGAAAGCCGAGCGCAGAAGAATAGATGCTTTTGAGATGTGGTGCTGGAGAAGAATCTTGAGAGTCCCTTGGACTGCAAGAAGATCCAATCAGTCAGTCCTAAGGGAAATTAACCCAGACTGTTCCCTGGAAGGTCAGATGCTGAAGTTGAAGCTGAAGCTCAAATACTTTGACCACCAAATAAGAAGGGAGCACTCACTGGAGAAGATCCTGACGCTGGGAAAGACAGAAGGCAAAAGAAGAAGGGGACGGCAAAAGATGAGATGGCTGGACAGTGTTACTGATGTAACAAACACGAATTTGAGCAGACTTCGGAGGATGGTGGAAGACAGGAGGGCCTAGCTTGACTTTGTCTATGTGGTCGCAAAGAGTCAGACTTGACTGTGTGAATGAACAACAACAGCCAGGAAGCCTGTGTAATGTGTAGATGGAACCTCAGTGAAGAGCTCCTACAAGAGGGCTGCACAAAGGTTGGGTGTGCTAAGAGTAAGCCAGTATTTTTTGGTTGTCACAAGTTTGGCTTAAGGCAAGGAACATGTTCAGTGCCTTCTGCCACAGCATCCATCCATTTCCCAGGACTGGACCCATGGGAGCCATAGTGTCTTGCCTCCGTGCACTGGAGTGGGAAGTCTGCTTCATTGGAGGTACCAAGCACTTCCTCATGTGTGGTACAGGGAGGCAGGGAGGGTCCATGCTGGTATGGCATAAGGGAGGAACAGACCCCAGAACTACCACATGGTGCTTTCTCTTCCTCATGGGGGTCCAAGAATGTATTTGCAAACTGTTAGCAATAAAATATATTGCTGGGGTAGTCATACTCATTTTCTAGGTCTAATTGTTCACTCTCAGCTTCCAAATTCTCTCATTATTTCTTCTGCTCCTGGAGGCTATGTAGCAATTAAGGTTAATCTACTGTGCTATTGTTCTAACAACTGGGTCTGTTAATGGGTCGGCTTTTTTCATGCTTATAAATTGCTTATGTTGTCAACAGTGTGCTTGCAGTTTCTAAAATTAGTCAATGGGCTGTGCCTAGTTCTGAAGTGGAGGGCATATAGAAGAGCATCCAGGGGAGATCCGCTGCATCTTTGATATCTCTAGCTTGCACAGGATCCAGTCTACACACTTATGAACCAGCACCTGACAAAATGACAGCTGACAGTCATTTTGACAGGCACAGGTTTAGGATGTTCAGGGGTGTATAGAACAGATCCTGTCCAAGCTAGAGACATCAAACTCACCACACACCTCTGGCTCATTCTTCTCTAGCTGCCCTCCAAATTTGGTGAGGACTGGATTTATGGGGTCTGAGTTACACATCCTGAAAGACGGTGCCCTCAGGAAAGTGCTTTCTGGGGAAATGACTGCCTGTGTAACTCAGACCCTGTAAATTCAGTCCTCACCAAATTTGGAAGGCAGGTAGAGGAATGTCAGGTAGAGAGTTCCTGTGAATTTGGTGTCCTTAAGATGCCAGATGGGGTTTTCTACCACTTCATGAATTGGTTCGCAAGTTGACTAAAACTTTGTGATGGTCTGTGGTTCATGAAAAGGGCACACCATGAACTGAATCACATTTTTCTGGTTCATGCCCATCCCTACTTGCTAACCAGAGGACTCCATTTGCAGAACACCTTTCCACTTGCTCTTCAGAAGCTCTTCTACCTGATAACCACATCCCACCATTAGTCTCTGTTTTGTTGATCCTTCCCACCAATCTCTAAAAGGAACTTGGGGAGGGACGGTGGCTCAGTGGTAGAGCATCTGCTTGGTAAGCAGAAGGTCCCAGGTTCAATCCCTAGCATCTCCAACTAAAA